>NC_065545.1:17488543-17798231 GCF_932294415.1 Quercus robur | reverse complement strand
GAAATCTTATTTAGTTTAAAGAAAGAACCAGAATTTCTTAAATATCATTGTGTCAACTCATCCTTGATGTCTATAAGAAGGGCCAAGAACATCTTATAATAAACTTGAATAGGTTAATTAACCACTGTTCATACACACCACCAAAGCTGCACTAAGAAGATGGGAGTTGTCCAATCTTCAGAACACAAAAAATGTAAGCATTGAAAGGCAAAGCTCAGAAATTGAATTGCACCATAGAAAGGGGCACTCTAGAAGAATAGGATCTTCCAGAAAAGAAAAAATTATTGTTTTCTAGCTATATTACATCTTTGAAAGCTTGAGGTTAAAAACCAGCATTGCAGTTCATATGTGATAATGTGTAAGATAGGAATTTCCACTATACTAGAGATATGATTTCTAGTCAAAGATATATATGCAAACAAAGTAATAAGTAATAACTATTGAATTCTTCTATATTAATAACCCTAATTAAAATATTTTTGATTTTTATGGTCAATGCTTGTGGATCTTTAAATTTCTTTTAAGTTCCTGCTTCATTGAAAAAATAACTTAAACTAAGAGAAAACACAAAGGATTGTCATAAAATTCTGAGACCATAACAAAGAGAGTGTGTATCATAAAATTTCATAATGATAGTTTCACTTTCAACGAGAGGACCATAAAAGACTAAAAAATAAGATCTTTTACTAGAATCCCCAATTCTTATTAGGATCCCACTTTGTTTTCTACTAAGGCCAAGTCCAGCAACAAGAGGACCATAAAAGATTAAAAAATAAGATCTTTTAATAGAATCATTCAAGGGTCACCCTCAAAATCCTTCTGATCTTTCATACTTTTAACATAGAAATTGTCCACGCACATTTCTCACCTATATCATGTTCAAGAACATTAAACAACAGCAACCACTAAGCCTTAGTCCCAAAATTTTGAGATTAGTTATGGATCCTCAACTAACTAGTCAGGGTAGGCCATATGTATTTTTTCTTTCCATTCTATTCTATTCTATATGAAGTCACACTCTCTATCACTTCCTAAACTGACAGGTATCTTTTTATAACACTGCAGAGAATTTAATCCTTTAGGCACCCTAGACCAGATTTGATGGCACAAAGCTACACAAATTACCCTCCAAAATGGTGCATTCATCTTACTTTTTCCGAAACTATGTATGCTTCACGATGTGGAACAATTGGTCCCCATGAAGTCTTATAAAAATAATCATAGCATTCGTTTGCATTCAGTTTCTCTTTCTTCCCTGAAACTTTTTTGGTAATTTCAGTTTCTCTCAAGAAACAATAATAGTACACAAGCAGTTCCGTATATCATGAAAATTATTCGTTAGTTGTTATGGCAAAACACAATTACAAATCAAAATAAGATTAGCAAAGCTAAAGAAAATTAAATCGAATGGTAAAATGAAAAGACCTGTAAGTGTTAGTGTCAAGAGCTTGAAAACTTTGCAAGGAACTTGTATTGAGCATTGCTTGAATTCCAGAAGGGTGGCATAGAAATTCACTAATATGAAATGTCTTGCCCCCACAGCAATCATCATCATAATTTGGAAGCTTAATTCTTTCTTTCCTTGTGGCTGATAAATTTGCTTTCTTTACATTTGACTCAGATGGAGTTGATATGTTTAGCTTGATTACTTTAGTTTTCTTCCTGAAATAAACTCAAAACTTTAAGATAATGAGTACAAATATAAGTAAAGAAAGATTATGCAAATTTAGCAAAGATGGCAAAATAGCAAGTTATCCAATATTTTAAGAAAAACATAAATATATTACATCGATTAATATTACTATAATTAGCAGTAGTAAAAACCTGGTATTGGGTTTTAGTATTGGAGAAGATAGAAATGAGGCACAGCCTTGTCCACGTCCATGCCATTTAATAGTTAACATCACTGTTATATTGCTGCAAAGTGAAATACAAGACTTTGAAAAAAGACAAGTAGAGCCAGAGGAGAATTCAGACTAAAATGAAAGAGTCATTTCTTCAAAGTTACTAACAAAGATAAGAGCAACACAGTTGCAGCATGTTCATTAGCCGGTTTAAATTTATTGTATTTTTTATTTTGCTGAGAAATTGGAAAGGGAAGGAGCTCTTTGGAGGTTGAAATTGAATGCTTAAAGGTTGAAGAAGATAGACAGAGCGAGAGGTATGGTGGGTAACGACAGCTTTGTTTGTATCTTCAGTACCACACTGACACTATCACTATATTGATCTATCATTGTTTTTTTTAATTCAGCACCGGCGAACAGCACGTTATGAGGCCACTGGTTTTACACGTGTCTACACTGAGAGTTCCGTTGTAAAGTGATCACATCATTTTACATGAACAAATTTTGTGCATAAAATATATAAATAAATATGAGTAGCAATAAGTGGGTTCTTTGTGTTTGGGCAGGATAGATATTCGGATATTATTCAGAGCAAATTTTTTCTCCATACCAAATTTAGAAGAATATTCTATTCACCACATGACGATATTCATAAATTAAAATTTATTATTTCATTATATATCTTGTGACTAAAAATATTGTTGTTGGAGGCTCTTGTAAGAGACTAAATGCTATTGGGATGCATAATTTGCCAAAATTAAAGAAGAATTAGAGAGCAATGTACATAGAACTGTAGAAGTGAGCAAGGTTTGAATTGAGTGACCAATCTTAAATGTGTTAGTGATATACATTGTGAATTATATTATGTGAGCGTTTGGATTGCAAGGAAACTGACGTTTTTTTGCGTTTACGTTTTGCTATGTTGGAACCCAATTTGTGTTTCTATTTTTTTTTTTTTTTGGCTGCCATTGTTTTTGACTTTTCAACCGATTTTTACTGTACACTTTTCATCCACTCATGCGCTGTTCACAGCAAAATAAGGGGCGGAATGCACACCAGTGGGTCCTATTTACTGTTCACGGACCCACAAATATCACTTTTCAGCAACTTTTTTATTAAAAATGGGTCCCACAACACTATTCACACATTTAAAAATTATTTTGCTACAGTGTTTTCAGTTTTTAATTTCAGCAACTTTCAGTTTCAGTAACAATAAACTCAATCCAAACGGACCCTATGAGACAATTCTCAACTTGATTTTGATATTCTCAGCTGCAGTTGATGTACTTGAGATTATTGAAGAAGATGACATCTTCGACCAAAAAGTTGAAACTCAATCTATTATGAGGTTAATTCTATCTTTTGAATTTGTCTTTGATTTGCACTTGATAAAAAATATTTTGAGGATCACAAATGAGTTGTCAATAGCTTTGCAAAATATATATATAGTTATACATATCAAGATATAGTAAATGTTATTACACTTGTCGAAGTATTTAAGCAACGATTGCATGATGAATGAGAATCTTTATTGACTGAAGTGTCTTCATTTTGTACTAAATATGAAATTCCTAAACATGGATTTGAAAGATTTACGGAAGTACTTTTTTTATTATTAAAAATTGACAAGGAAGGTAATACTTTTATCTTTTATGTTGAGGTCTATGATTTCTTAAACATTTTAAAATGTATTTGTCTCATTTCCCTTCTTACAATTCATTACAAAGCACTACATAACAAAGGATACCCAGCATTGGAATCGAAAAAATGGGTAGGAAATAGGGTTTAGTTTGAATTTAGCTTTACTAACAAACTTTGTAAATTAGTCATGACTATCAATAGCATTTGATGAACCCAATGAGTTATTGATTAATTTCTTACAAATTTTTTAAAGATGCTCAAATTTTTTAAAAATGCATTGAGCATCGCACAAGATATTGGCTAGTTTTTTCCAAAAGGGTGTACAATGCTTTTTCTATTTTCATTTTAATATTTAACACAGATTCTGGCTCCAGTAAAAGCATTAACAGTCCAATTCCCATAATATCATTTTTGTTGATCTCGATCATCGAATCAATAATGGGGTAGTACAGGAATTCAAAAAACCAGCACTTACCTATTACTTCAGAACTTTAAATTAAATAATGATGAATCAACAATGGGGTAGAACATCACAGATACAGATTTATAAAATGTTCAACAACAAAAAATGCGCTTGGGGAATCCGGAGTTCCAACCAAAATTATTCTCTTTCAACCTTCTGAATCACCCTGAGCTTAGCACTTCTACACCGGCGGTTCAATCTCTCTTCCTCCTCCGATGGTGTTATTGGTCTCTTTGTGAGGATTGCTCCTCTATAACCCTGTATCATTTGTTTAATCCACGGTTCATTTTCACCATTGTCATTTCTGATCTTTCTCAATTCACTTCTCTGTCTCCCTTCTTCATCCCCATCATCCTCATTGCTGTTAATGATGTCAAGAAATGTTTGTTTTACAATTCTGTCCTCCAAACTGTGGAAAGAGATGACAGCAAGCCTACCACCAGGTGCGAGGCAATCAAAACAAGAATAGAGCGAATCCTCCAGTGTCTTAAGTTCGTCGTTAACAGCTATCCTCAGAGCTTGAAACACCCTGGTTGCCGTCTTTATCCAACCTTGCCTCCCTCCTGTAGCAATCAAATTAAAATATTGACTTAAATGCTTTTCCCATTGTTAGTGGGGAGAGTTTTTGAATCCCCTAGTTATGGATAGAGATATGAGGCAAGGTGCATAGTAGGCACATTACTTGTTTGGAGTGTTTCAAGTAAAGGTACCATATATTTAGAAGGGATATAGAAGGCAAAGTCAAAAGAAAACCACTATGGAAGAAGGGTAAGAAAACTACCTCTAGTCCCAGGAGTTGCATTCCGAATAAGATCTGCTACTTCGCCAGTCGTATGCAACCCACCATGTAATCGGGCTTTGACAATTTTATTCTGAAGAGAGCGCCAGTTGCTTTCCTCCCCATATTCCCGCAATATCCGTCCCACTTCAGTATCTGGCCAAGAATTTAAAATGTCTTCTGCTCTCAGACTTGCCTGTCATAGGCCTGTTCCAATCAGTTAATTAAACACAAATTTAAAATTATTATTTAGTGAGCAAACATAGGAAACAAATAGACCAATTCACTCATTCCCCCAACAAGCAATGATATCAAATTACACCAAGACAATGCCTAGGGTGGAAATAAAAACATGTATATTGAAAAGGAAAGCAGAAACTGTTCATGGGAATTCTAGTATGGAAAACAGTGGTACAGAACTCTACACATCTAAGCATTTTTAAGGGGGGAAAAAGGTAAAAAAGATCAGAATTTTTTTTTCTAAACCTATAATTGAGGTGTCTGCATGCAGTATGTGGAACCAAATTGTAGGCTTAGCATAATGCTTTCTGGTGCCATGTAATCCAAGAATTGTATTAGTTTGTTAATGGATTTATGTATCTGTTTCTTGTGTCAATACTCCTACTTTTCTCACCAGACATCATCATTAGTCACATGGTTCACTATAACATAATAAAACCTTGAAGCTCCCCAACTCTTCCCCTTTCATTGTCCTATCTTCTTGGCATCAGCTTCCCAACTTTCTCCTTTGCATTTCAGATGTTAAGTGGCTTCATGCACCCTGATCCTTTGATCCTCAAAAAGCGCTTTCTTCTCTCTTTTATCTTATCAATATATATCAAAAAGCTGAAGTGGAGTATTTATTGTTGCTACACTCCTATTAAGCCATATCATCTACCTATTTCTCATTTTTCTCCACTTCTTCCAATCATAATTTCCCTTTTACTTTTTCATCTCTCCACTACTCTCAACCTTTATGTCACTCTTCATTATCCCTTCCTCTTCCTTTTATTTTGGCTTTTCTTATCCTCATTCTATTACTATAAATATGCCAATCTCTCCCATTCTATACATATTTTCTCACATGAAAAAGGTAAATACTCTCTCTCTCTCATATTTTATTTTTGTGTGAATTTTTTATTTTTTGCATCTCTACTTTAGATTGATGAATTTATGTGGTGCTGCTGCTGCTGCTACTACTACTACTGTTTGGAAAGCAAAATAACTTACTATCTAACTACTACTACTACTACTCACAAATGAGGCTATGTGAAAAGCAAAATAACTTACTATCTAACTACTAGATCTTAGCTAGAAAGTTATATCCTTTTTCACCATTTGTGATTTAATTCGTTAACAAATCCCACTTATATAAATAATAATAACCAAATTTCACTCTTACATATCAGACAATGAATATAACTAAAATATCTTCTCTGCATTAAAATCAGCACTTTAGGCCTAAAGACTAAAGAGACCTCAAGGGCATTGAAAGGATGACAATTATTTACAAGTTTTTGGAAAGCTTAAACCCACTACTTACACTTTAGATTTCATTTCTTAAAATCTATTATTTCCATGTTATCTTTATCCTCTTTTTCAACCTGTAACACTACTTAAATCTAAGGCCAATGAGCTGTTGCTCAACGAGCACCTTCTCCCCTTGCAAGTGCTAAGTGGAAAGTGAGGTCCTTGGTTCAAGACCTACTGGGTGCGCGTGTAACTTACCCAAAAAAAAAAAAAAGCCTTAAATGTAAGTGCTGTCTACATTTTTCTTTTAATGAAGAGCTGCCAAAATGCCAAGTAATGAAAAATCCACTTGTACTTGATACAAATAAAGTTGAAATATTGCTGAAACTAATCATAGTTCTACCTTTAGTCTGAAGGAATAATTTCAATTTGATGATTTCATCAAAAAAATAAATAAATAAATAAAGAGTAAATTCAACTATTGGTATTTTCTTGTTTTCATTAATGCATTTAATTGTTTTGATTGTACATCACTAAACTTCTTTGAGGCCTATCAGCTGAATATAACAAAGTGAAAAAATAAAAATAAAAAATCTGTGGAGAGCCTTATTGTTACCTGAGGATCCATTCGCATATCAAGAGGTCCATTACCAAGTACACTGAACCCTCTTTCAGGATCGTTCACCTGTCCGAAAGAGAAGGCATTCAAAACGGAATAATATTATGTAATATGTAATACAGAGGAATTAGACTTCCCCCCAAGCAAAGATCAAAGTACAAAACTGCCAATCTTAATTGTAGAAAACTGGCACTAATTAACAATGATGAAATAAAAAGAAAAGCAACCTGTTGCTGCTTTAAAAAAAAAAAAAAAAAAAAAAAAAAAAAAAAGGAACCGTTACAATACATTAATCTATCACCCCAGTTTTCCCAAACCTCAAAGATATATGAAAATTTTACATTAGATAAAGATGAGAGAAAAAATAAAATCCAATGTGATACATGAAGCTTCTCACAGACACACACACACACGCGTGCGCACACCAAGTCATCTATAGTTAAGAACCAACAAATGCAATTAACACAAACCTGCATGGATGACATTCCCAAGTCCATTAAGATGCCATCAACTCCAGTGTCTAACAGTTTCTTATCAACCACGCTAAGCACAGATTTGATATGCCTAAAATTCTTCAAAATGGTATGTGTTTTCAGGTCAGAAGTTGGATGACAAGAATCACCATTCAAGATGGCATCAATTTGAGCTTTAGCCTTCTCATAAGCCACAGGATCAACATCCATGCCAAAATAGAGTTTCAATTCTGGATGGGCTTGAATTATCTGTTGTTTCCAATAAGTAATAATAGATTAGAATCACAAGAATTAGGAAGGAGCAACTCAGAGTCAAAATTGGAAGATACATACAAATTATGAGATAAGAAAAAAAACTCTCAAAAAATTTACAGTGGCAAGACCAAGACCAAGCACAATAACTAAACAGTAAAGACATATTCCAGTTAATACGAAACAACTTCATCACAAAGGGGGAAGAAAAGAAGACAGGAAGTGTGGACTATATTAGATTATAGCGCTGTCCAATGCACGATCAAATCTCAAAAGATAAATTCAAAACCTAATCTTTGCATGCTAAAAGCCTAACTTGACTAGGAAAAGGAAAAAAAATGGAGCTCCACATAGGAGGGAAAAGTTCACAAATAGCTTACAGCTCACTTTTATGCCTTTTCTTCTCAACGTAATAAATAAATAAATGCACACATAAGTTTCAAGGAAAACGAGATATTTTCATTAGAAGTTTGTACTAGCAATAATCCAAAGATTCTGGTAACACTCAAGGCCATGGTCTTCTCACAGAGAAAATAAAACAGCCCAAAACCAGCTGAAAACCTGAAACCATGATGTTTATGAACTTTTGGTTCTGCAGTTATGGCTAAAATGTTCAAGACAAGTTATGTAGAGTCACCAACAAAAACAACATCCACTTCCAAATCGTGGGGTCGGCTTCTTATAGATCCTCAACAGATTAGTCAAGGTCGGGTATGAATTTACAAGTGTCACCAAAATTAGAAAAATGCCACTTTCTATTATGCTCTACTAACATTTCCATAGTTTTAAATTACCACAATTCTCTCTCTCTCTCTCTCCACAGGAAATCCAACCCCAAGTGAAAATTAGCTAATAATAGCATAAAGATGAAACTAGGAAAAAAAAAGATAAAAGAGAGATTTGAAGTAGCAGTATTTTTCAACTCTGTATCTTGTCTCAATTATCTAATCAATGCATATGAAAGTATTATATATGAAACAATAGGAAGGGAAGGTAAAGACTAACAGCAGAGGAGTGACCGGCGGCGCCGACGGTACAATCAACGAAAGAGCGGAGGGGTTTGGAGGAGAAGACGTCGACTACTTCGCCAAGCATCACAGGTATATGCGGCGCGGCGGCGCCACCGTCACCGACGTAGCTTTGGATTGCGTGTTCATCCAAAGCTTTGTCAGAGCGAGTCCTCCTCTTCTCCTTCACCGCCACTGAATTCTTCGCTGCTGCAGTTACCACTACTTTCGCTTTCTGCTTATTTTTGTTACTCTTCGAAGCACGAGTAGTAATGTTACGACTGCAAGTGAAAGTGAAACTGAGACTAGTTCTTGTGGTGGCGGTGGTGAGGTAGCGAAGACGGAACGACGATGAAAGTGAGGAGAGAAAGAAGAGCTTTGTGGTTGACGATTTCGCCATTTATTGTTTGTGTGTTGTAAATCTCTAGCTACAATTAGTGTTCGAGTACTACTAGTACTATATATGTAGTGCTCTAATAATAAAAATGAGAATTTTGATTGTTTTCCATTGGCAAACTAAACCCTAATTTAAGGATTTTACTTCGGTGGTGTTGGCCTTGGGATGGCCAAAATTGAGATGGCCAAAATTGGGGATTAATCTTATTTGCCAAACAATATAATTAGTAGACACTGTTTTGAAAGTACATTTCATACTAACATCTCGAGTCTAAAAGACTTGATTTATGGCCTATAAATCAAGTCTCAAAGACTCGATTTTCATATTCTGATCAGATCTGAGCTGGCGCTTTTCCACGTGGCGTCCACCTGGAAATCGAGTCTTAGTGACTCGATTTATATTTACAGTGAAAAGATTTTTAAGTGTCTGGACTACAAAACACAGATTAGCCACCATCAACCATCACCAAATACAAGCACAGACTAGCCATTATCAATCCACAAATTCGAGCATTAATCCAACAATTCAGCACAAATCTAACCAAATCCACCCCCAACAACCACCTAAAATCCAAATTAAAAAAATAAAAACCCCAAAACCCACGACCCGTTTGGCTTGTTGATCAGGGTTCTCTGTAAGAAAATCCAAAAACCCATGACCCTAAAAGTTGGTATTTTAAAGGGTGGCAGGATCTGTTAGGAGTTTGGGTGACTATGGGTTAACCGGATTGGTGGTTTGGAGTTTGGGTGGTTGTGGGTTGGCTGGATCAGGTGGCTGTGGGTTGATGCTTGGGTCGCGCGACGTGGGTCTAGCGTGGTGGTAAAAGTTGATATTTTAAAGGGTGGCAGGATCGATTAGGAGTTTAGGTGACTGTGGATTGATCGAATTAGTGGTTTGGAGTTTGTGTGGCTATGGGTTGGCTGTGGGTTGATGCCTGGGTTGCACGGCGTGGGTTTGGCGCGGTGGTGGAGTGGTTTGGCTGGATCGGGCGGCTGCGAGTTCTTTGGCTTTTAGTCAGGTCTGCGTGGTGGTGTGGGGGTTTGCTGTGGTCTGATGAGAAGGTGGGGTGGGGTGGGGGGAATGGTTTGTACATGAGAGAGCTGAACATGTGAGTAAGGAGTTGGCTTATAAATCGAGTATTAGAGACTCGATTTCCAAGTGGACGCCACGTGGAAAAAAAATGTCATATCAGACGTGATTAGAACACTGAAACCAAGTCTTTGAAACTCGATTTATAAGCCCTAAATCGAGTCTTTTAAACTCGAGATGTTAGTAAAAAATATAGTTTTGTAACAATGCCTACTAATTATATTGTTTGGTAAACAGGGTTAATTCCCAATTTTGGCCCCTTGGGATTTATTGTTTCGCCCTTTCAATTTTGGAGTGGATTTTTTTTCTTTAAAAAAAAATAGGGAAAATTAAAGATTTATTTTATAGACTAAATAAAAAGTAGTATTAAATGAGAAATATTATATTTATAACATTTTCATAACACTTACAAAATAAATTTTAAATAGTAAGTTATTATTATTGATTACTAGTAATCAATACAACTTATTAGTTAAAAATTTTTATAAAAATATTGTAGACGTAATATTTTTCATACAATATTTAAAAGAGTAAAAAATTATATATTGTTCATGCAAATAAAAAATTTATTATTGTTATTTTCTTTTATAGAAGAAACATGTATCATAATGTACCATTTACGAGAACAATAAAATAAATAAATGTAATCCTACTCAAGAAATAGATTATTTATTATTTAATATGTAAGTGTGACTATTACTCGGGGCCGTTTGGGCCTTACCATAGAAGGGAGGCCCTCCGTTTGTAAAAACTAAAAAGGGTGAGAGTGGCAATGTGGCATTAAGATTTATTGAGCTTTGTAGAAGAGGGTTTGGTTCTTGAAGTTGGGCTTGAATTGAAGGGGTTAGGCCCAGCCTAATAGAGGACAAACTGGTTTGGTTGGGGTAGGCGAGAAGTGAAGTTCAAAAAAGTTAAGAAAAATTTTAAAGAAGTAAAAATTGAAAGTTAAAAAGGTGAAAAGTGAAAAAAATTTGTGGGTGGAAATGGTGAATTGCACGTGGTGCAATACCTTAGGTATTGCACCGGCTCCTAATCCGGTTATGTAGGATGGAACCCCTATTTGGCAGGTGAAAACGGATGGAGAGTGGTTGCAAGATCAGAGGCCGTGCTGCTCGAGGAGGCTGTTGGATCAGTATTTGTCTAATAAATAGAAAAGGTACCACATTTTAGCCCATCAAGCCTAAAATTTACCCTTACATCAGTTCAAGCAAAATTATGTAAAAATACATAATTGTTACAATAACTGTATAAATTTACATTAACATTACTCATTTTGCATTTAGTTTTTTTTTTCTTTACATATTTCGAGAATAAAGAAAGATAATGGATGATGGTTGTTGTGTGTAAAGAAAAAAAAATTAAAAAAAATCATTTATATATTTTTATATTTTAATGAAATCTAGTGTAAAATAGATAATCTGATGTAGAGTGTTTTGAAAAGTGAGTATATAAAATAGAAAATATTGGTTTTTATGCTAAAATCAACAAAAAATTTTACATGAGGTTTACCCGATGTCCCAAATGATAGAGGGGAGTCTAAATTTCACCGTTAACGGTTGTTGTTGTTTTCAAAAAGGCCCTGCTATCCATCTTTGTTAGTAGTCTCACCATTAAGTATAAAAATGGGTGCTTAGTTATTAAGACACAATCACCCATTTTGTAATCATCTTTGTTAGTAGTCTCACCGTTGTTGAGGACTCCTTTTTTCACCCCACATGGCACTACTTCATTGGCAACCTATGCCACATCAACATATTATTGATTTTTTGGATAAATCTCTTTAAAGCCCAAAATAAGCTTATATCTCATAGATTGGGCTCATATGGCCCACAAGATCCTTACTTCAAGAGGCAGGTTCATGGTCCACATTTCTTCTTCATCAATTGGGATCATAACCCCACGACATCGGTAACATCAACATATGGATCAGGCTCAAGTAATAAATCGAAGCTCACGGCCCATACTACCTCTCTCATGCTCATGGAAAGCAGCTTCTCCAACAAAAGTCCATATTTACACAAAATGACAACAAAACCCAAGGTATGTCATCTCTTCTTCAGCTTATGATCCAAGCTCATAAATCTCTTTGGGGAAACTTTGGGAGTCATGGTCTGGAAGGCCAAGAAGTATGCTCAGTAAAGCTCCAGGGTTTAAAGTTGATAAAAGAAACATGTTGCTTGGCGTGTCTTCTCTAACTCCCTGAACTCTAATGAGTTTGTGTGTATCAGGTAACATATGGTAAGTATCTCTTATCACATAGTATTTAAAATGATTGTTGATGCCCATTTTTTTGAATCCATATCCAAAAGCCCATGAGGAAGAAAGCCCAATGAAAAAGCAAGGCTCAAAGGCCCACCAAGAAGACCAAAGAGTAAGAGAGGTCCAAAGAAAGAAATGTAAGGGAAAGCAATCTATAGCAAAACGCAAATTTGCCGCAGAATACAGATCTGTCGTATAATACAGTTCCCTGGCAGAATGGCTTCGGCAGACAAAGACAAATTGGGCCCAAGGCTCTTTTGATCCAGTCAACATTATCTGGCCCACAAAGGCCCAAATTCTTTTGTATAAAAGGATAAGCGTGAAAACTGATATGAAGAAGCACGATGAAAAGAAACAAGGAACGGTAGGAAGTGTCAGCAGCAGGAATCACATGAAGGAAAGAAAAGCCAAACCAAAGGAAAATGACAAACATAGCAGGAAACACGTGAAGAAATAAGACAAAACACGCAGCAGACCAAAACAAAGCTAATCTGCTACGGCAGAAACAGCTTGAGAGGCAAACACAAAAGATAGCAGAGCAAGCACAGAAGGGTCATGGCACCACTAACCTGTACCCAGCCAATACAAGGGAGGTGGGCCCATGGTTAAGGGGATTCAGAGGGCGTGGTTTGGTAGTGGGGGGAAAAGGGGGTCTATATTTGGTTTCCTGCCGTGACTTCTTTTGCGGAATATATCTTGCTGGGATAGTATCTTACCCAAAAGAAGTAATAAATGGTTGGGACCATCTGATGCATGCCATAGAGCCAGGTAGTGAGGTAGAGGTATACAGCAGGAATAAAACAAAAGGGAATTTGGTCGTGAAATAGGTAGTGGTGCAGCAGACATGAGCTGAACAATGGCAGTGGTCTGGGCAACCAATGGGTTAGTGGATAATTTTGAAAGGATGCCCACAACAAACCAAAAACAGTTGGTGAAGCCCTAGGGGTAAAAGGGAGAAATCCCATTGAATCAGTTGGCTATAAAAGGAAAGTAACCAGGCAGAAAATGGAGGAGGAAAAACAGAGGAAGAAAAGGAAAAACAGGGGAAGAGAGAAAAACACCGAAAGAGAGAGACCCAATGGAGGGAAGCACTTAAGGGAGGAAAATCCATGATAAGAGAGTAGTAAGCGCCCAGAGAGGGACCTAGGAAAAGGAAAGACCACAAATGAGAAACAACACACGGCAGGAGAGTAATAAAAAACTAAGAGTAAAGAAAGAACGGAGAAAAAGAAAGAAAGTGGTAAAACAAAGAGAGAAAATACGGCAAGAATAAGGGCATGTATCAATAAACCATCTTTTTCCTCCCTCTTAGCAAACCCACTCTCTGATGTCCCCAAAAGTAATAGCTAGTAGCCATTTAGGCCTATTCTCTAAAATGCACAACTTTGATGGCAAAAGCCTATGACAAGGTTGTTCAAGTTGGGGTTTGGGTTCTTTTTTGGTTTACTTATCCTATGGGAAGATTTAATACTTGATTTTGATTGCAAATATATTTGATTTCTCTCATTATAAATTATATTTGCTGTATTTAGTCATTCTGTTGTAACATGTTTTTATCACGTCTGCTGCATCAGTTGTCCTGCTGTGGTATCTTTACTTTTTGTACTAGTTATTCTGCTGTAACACATTTTCATTATATGTACCATGTTAGCTATTATACTAGCTAAACCTTTTATGCGGAAGCTTTCTTCTTTATTTTTTATTACGTGTTTCACTGTTGACACAAACTAATCATTATCTTGCCATAAGTATATATATACATATATCTTGTTTCTCATGTTCTGCAAAATATATTTTATATATGTATATGTGAATACGTATAAGTATGTACACTCATATATGTATGTATATATTTGAGAATATGCTAACCTATTTAAACTAACATTTGTTTGATGGGTATTTTCTTTGGGCTTTAAATTTGTTTATGTGCAGGAAGTAGAAAAGTATTTATGCAATAAAAACGAAGAGTAGTTATTCACATTGCAAAAGGTTTTACTGCATAGCAGAAGGCTTTAAAGCACAACAGACAGCTTTAAAGCACAACAGGAAGTTTTGTTGCACAGCAAGAATCTTTATTGTACAGTAGAAAGTTTTGCTACATAGCAAAAAAGTCAGTCCTACGGCTGAAATTGGAAAAAAATTCCTTTTGCGGCAGAAACTGGAGAAAAGTTCATTTTGCGGCAAAAACTGGAGAAAAGTTACTTCTGCGGCAAAAACAGAGGATAAGCACTACGTTTTGCCCGCCGTAAGCGTGCTCTTGGCAGACAAGATATAGTTTGCGCACAAGTCGGACCAAATTGAGTTGCAGTTGGACCAGTCTCAACTCCCTTAATCAGAATACTCGGGCCCAATACCGCAGGAGGCAGCCCAGTCCACTTTAACCACAAAAAAGGCCCACCACAATGATAAAATTCCCCATTGCTCTTTTCCTAAAACTTAATATTCATCATATTACAAACACTCAATATCTCTAATCATCTAAATGTTGAACAAATAACTATTCATTCAACCTCTAGCTGTTCTTATACAAATTTAGAAATTTTATTATATTATTCTACATAAATCTTATTACTACTTTCAGCTAAAGTCCAACTCAAACACATGGCCTAATCTAATTGGTTATCTTTAATCTTCAAATATACAGAATATTCATGATATCTCTAATATCCAGCTCCTGTCTGCCACAATCAGACCAAATATTCATCTGCCAGTTGCTAGAGCAGAGCATTAAATGCTCTTCTTGCTCATTAAGATTAAGTCACAACACAATGAGATCTTGACTAAATCTCTAAAGCTTCATTAACTATCAACTAATCATTCTATTACTTACTAAAAATGTGTTGTAATAGAATCTTGGACAAAAAACACAAAGACTCAAAAAAGAAAACATTTCCAACAAACACACCAGCAGTGTGTTCAGCACTTAACACCTAGCTGGAACTGATATCATCAGCCATTTAATGCTGAAATCCCAGCAACTTGACATCTGACCTCATCTGCTTCTGCCCTAAGCAACAGTTGTCTTATGACAGCTGTGATAGGTGTCTTATGACAATTGTGACAGCTGACCCAGCAGCCTTAACATTAGTAATTTTCCTTATTTGACTAAAAACTAAAACCAACTAAAGAAACTATCTTTTTCTTGCTAAAATACTTTCCTTTTTTGCTACTTTTTTCCCAACAGCTCTTATCTAAAACAGCAAGAATACCTTAAAGCTAAACATACCTTTTTTGGCCAAATCTTAAGATGAATTTTCTGAGAGACTAGATGCTATTGGGATGCACAATTTGCTGATTGTGATAGATTTTGACTGAGATTATTTGCTAAACCCCCCCCCCCCCTTAAACTCAGCTATAAATAGAACCCCTCATCAACACACCAAAACAGACTAATAGAGAAGAACAACTCTCTCATAAACTTCTCTCTCCCTCTAATTATCTTCTTAAGCTCTTAATGAAGTTATGAGCTTCTGAGTTTTTAGTTTCCAAATTAGGAACTAAACTCTTCAACCCTTAGCTCATAACTACCCTTCATAAGCCCTCATCCTTCCTCCAGCTAAAAATCTCAGCAGCATTGCTAAACACACTACAACATCATTATTTTCTTATACTCATTCTCTCATTCTCCATATTCAGAATACATCTATCTTGCTGCCCATATCTCTAAACATCTCTTTTTTCATTTCTCTTACACAATCCCATACACACTTACTATACCATTATATATAACATACCACAACTCTTCTAAACTCCACTTTCATACTCTCTCACTCTGAAATTCTAATGTTTTGCTGCCAATAAACACATCTCAATACACTTCTCCACCTCTCTTATAAAAGCCCTTCTCATAGAAGGGCATAAACTTCTAATACTAAAGCCCTTCTCTTAGAAGGCACCAAGGCCTCATATCAAAACCCTTCTCATGGAAGGCATAGATCTATTTTACATGAAGTTCTTCTCTTAGAAGGCACAAATTACATCTTACAAAAGCCCTTCCCATGAAAGGCAATCCTATTCATAGTTTCACAACAACCAAAAGAGCATTGTCAAGGGGAAACTCATTTAAGTGCATGATAAAAGGGACAAGCTTAACCAGCCTCTACACACAGCTGGACATACTCTATCTCCCTCTAGTTGCACTCATTTTTCCCCTTTAATCTTGAAGTTTTCATGGCAAACTACCTCTCTACCGTTAGAGTCATTCTGCTGGAATCCTATCAACTCACGAATGCTACACAGTTGGAGCTACAAACCATACAAAAATAAGTAACTTTGCTTCCATATCTTTAAATTTACATTATTGAGTACATGATTACTTCACATTTAAATACATATTACTTTATTCCAACTACTATTACAACTACTAATCAAAGTTATTATATCAAACGCATATTATATATTTATTCAACCATTATCATGATTCTTAAACTTTGGCTTTAATGGTCTTGTAGGCTTAAAAGTACGCCGGTAACCATTAATCACGTGGCCCAATGTTGAGTTTCGGATGTAACTCCCCAAACACAACCCGGGCATTGCAAGGTCACCTCTAGCAGCCAACACGTGGCTGAGCAACTGGAGCCCTTGAACAACCGTTAAGCCACATCACCCATATGTTGGATAAAACAAAAAAAAAGAAGCCTAAATCTAAAAATGATGTTGCAGCGGCATAAAGTGGAAAAAATAAATAAAGTTTGTGGGTTATTGATTAGGGAGAGAAAAACCAATGTTTATTAAATTGGTTTTATTTAATAAAGTTAGCTTAATTAATAGGATTTTTTGTCAGTAAATAAGAGATATGAGATTTAAAGATGTTCATAAATTTCATGAGGTAGACACCACAGTTTTGTAACTCAATTGATGAAATTGTGTCATAAATTACAATTAATTAGTTTTGAATTAAAGATGTTCATAGCTCAATATGACCAGAAGAGTATGAAATGGAAGAACATGTTGTTACCCCTCTAGTTTCTTATGGTTATGCTTTATGTTATTGATAGTACCTTCTAGTTTACTAAAAGAGTATATATAATTTGTTTTGCTTTTCCTTTTTATATAAGTGGTACTTATGACCTGTCTAAAAGGCAAGTATAATTGCAGCTTGAGGGGGAAAAAAGCGTTAACAATAATTCTTCACCTTATACAACGTGACTTCACAACCCATTGCATCAGAGGCTGAAGAATTTTTTTATTTAATTTTTATGGTTGTCTTTTTTTTTTTTTTTTTGGTAAGGGTAAGCCAGAAATTGAGGCTATTATTATGAGTTGCATTTCTTCACTCCATTTTTTTGAAGTTTTTTTTTTTTGGGTGTGGAGAATCTAATTTTTTTAAGGCTAAACCATAATGTCATATTCAACATCACATGAGGCCTCATCATGTTGGCACTCGCCCCAAAAGAAGAAGAAGAATAAATATAAATAAAAAATGCATTTGTTTGAATGGGTCATTGGGTGAACCCATAAACCATCCTAATCGAATTGTCAAAAACGATTCACACACGCAAAGGAGAGTCAGTCATGGCTGCCAAGTACCTAGTATGTGGGGTTTTGACTTTTGCGGTGAATTTTCTAATACGACCTTCACAAACAATGGCGACATCTCGTAAGCCCTCCTAATTTAGGTCAATTTAGCACAAAATTTAATAAATTCTTCCCAATTTTCAATCATTAGATATAAAGTTGTCTTGTCATCATAAATAGAAAATTGTGTGATCATCCTATAATCAAAGACTTCACAAACAAAAACAAAAAAAAAAGTTATTTGTTGGGATCATAACCAAAAATGAATACAGGAGTAATACCGGAATACATAAGTGATAGGCATCACAAATATGCCTCATTCAAATATAGGTAGATATGCCACAGACATCCGTTTAAATCTATACTCTATGGACTAATTATGGAATATAGTAACAATTATGAGACAACCGGCAATTAGTAAGAGTCAAATATATAAACTCATCCATGCATAGGTTTAGGTATGAGAGAAATTCTCAAAATACTACGTGCACAAAATATTCCATCGTTGTGAGTAATAACTTAAGCATAAGATTAACTTTAGTTAATACCACAAAGATACTTTAAGCTCTATATGATTCTTATGTTGTAGGTTTTTCAAAACTCATGTAGAATTTGTAATCGCTAATTTTAAATTATCATCATTTTTCTATTTTATCTAGTATGTATAATTAGTAGAGAATGTGTTTTACCTTAATTTTTTTAAAAATGGTATGTTCCAAAGCCAATACTGAAACTCTTCAGAACTCATGACAAAACCTTTGAACATTCTCTGCTATTAGCCTCTCTCTCCCTATTATTTATTTATTTATTTATTTTTATTGTTTGGTAATTTGTGCTAATCAAGTGGTTGTTGGCTTGCTACCTATTCACATTCCATTTTCTTCTTTTTGACTGACTACTTTGTTTCATTAATTAATTTCTACTTGTATAGCTATAACATGACCTTCTATTATTCAACATTGTATATACTTGGTCCACTTTAGCTTTAAGCATGTGTACAAAAACTTGGCCCACATTATGTCTCTCTCTCTTCCTTTGCCATCGACCTTTCCTCTCTTTATTTCCAATTGCCACACAGACTTGGTCTCGCAGCAGTAAAGCTAGCTTGTTGAGTTTGTGTGAATGTAATGGAGGACTCAGCTCCAGCAATAGTTGCAGTACATGAGGGAGATCAAGCAAAGAGAGTACTAGAAGGAGAAGCTAATGCAAAAGCAACAGGGCCTCATCATCCCACCAATTTCTTTGGGAAGCATAGGATGTCAGCTGCAATAGCCAATCTCCAAAGCCAAATCAACGCAATCCAGGTAATCCACAGCCTTCTTTAATCACCATAATCATATGGTACGTATGTATTTTGTGTTGGGAAACCAAAAAAAAAAAAAACAACGCTGTGAACTTGTGGTGCAGGAAGAGCTAGACCAAGTTGAAGCATTAGGCAAATCCTCAGCAGTATGCCAAGAGTATGTAGAAAACAACATTCACACTTGTTTATTAGCCAATTTATTTGTTTAATTTCATCACCACAATTCAGACCACATATATAATAATAACATATGATCATCATTATTTTCATCTTCCACAGACTCATTTCAAGCGTTGAATTCATCCCTGATCCACTGCTTCCATCGTAAGAAATAAACTGCTGTAGTTGTTTTTAATTATTGGTTTTTTTTTTTTTCGTTATTGTTATAAGCACAAAGTTTTCCTTCAATCCAGTTCAGAAAAGAAAATCACTTCCAACCAATTATGCGGCGGTTTATAAGAAAGGGATTGGAGGAAAATTATGTACTCATTGTTATGGTTTGCTATAAATTGTAGGACAATGGGTCCGGCAGATGTGAGCTGGGATCGTTGGTTCAGAGGAGCCCACGACTCCAAAAATCAGAAACGATGGATCTGAGTCTGACTCACAATAATGCCAGCACTCTTACTTTCCCGCAAAGAATATGCAAAAACTGTATCAAAAAGAGCTACTAGAGGACCAACTTTGTCGGGTGCTTTTTTTTTTTTTTTTTTTTTTTTTTTTTATGTAATTAATTTAAAATTATTATATGGGTTGGGAGTGGTGGATAAGATGCTGGGTACGTTTTCTCTAGCCATGTTTATTGGAAAAGCTTATCAGAACCATTCCCTCAACTATTATGCAATTTCTGGTCATTTGGTTTCCAAGATGTGTTTGTACATAAACTACATCAACCATTATGTCTCACAACTTTTTTTTTTAGTCCTTAGATCTAGTATTTCCGCTTGAATGAATTTAAAGAATAGTGTAATAGTTCACTGGGAAAATATTAGTCTCCAGCAATCACTAAAATACCAAATTTAGCTTACTGGAAACAACCATATCACTCAGAGAAAATGGATCCATCATTGCTGCAATGTCACAATGGGGTTTTTGTTATCAATATGAACACTAAAGGTCTTGCCAAACAGTATGATACAACCCCAACCGCCCACTCCATCCTTCAGCCTCTCAAGTCTTAGTTCTCCGTTTGATGGCTTTATATAGTCGATTGAACAAAAAGGGTAAATTATAAAATCATCTCCAAGGGCCTTGTTAGTTTCGTGTCTAGAATATGTGAATACTTAGTTTTTTACACTGTCCTCAAATATTAAACACAGACAAGGGTATAAAAGTTGGACGGAAGAGTTTCCAAGAATCATAGACCTTTTTTTAAAGAAAAAACTCAAAGATATGGTTAACAGCAAATTATACCCAACTTTGACATGTTTTCAATTCAGTTCTTTAAGTTCCATTTTTTTCATCTCAGTCCTTTTTCATTCATTTCCAATGTAGTCATTCTGTCCAATCCACAGCGTCAAGTCCAAATGACACCATTTTGGAAAGTGAAAAAATACAAAAATTAACAGCAAGATTGGACAGAACTAGACGAAAGAATAAGTTCAAACAATTTACAGATAAAGGACTGAAACGAAAAAGACAAACTTGAAACATCAAATACTGAATTGAAAAAGACCGCTTACGTTTAGTATCACTCTGATATCTGTTGTCGACTAAGACTTGAGAGAGCGCGTCTCAACCCAAGAGGGAGATATGCATGCCTGGTTATATTTGACATTTAGATATACATTAATGAACCATGTAACCAATTAGCCAATCCGCCGTAAACGTGTACAGTGGACCATTGTAGATGATATTGACTTCAGGCAGGCTGAAGGAAGAGCAAAATCTATGTGAGCATCAAACTGAACCCAATATATTTATACCCAAAACCCACATGTTTGACACAGCAGGAGATATGCAACAATACTTTGATTCATATCCTTTCTGAGGAGTCTGCAATCAATGGAGAATGAGGCATTTCTCTTCTCCAAGGCAAAATGTTGACAAGCCCTACACATTTTTTACATAGCAAACCAGCTTTTTTTCTGAAGGGAGAAACTCATCGACCTAGGTACAGCTACAGCTTCTGCCCAAGACAAAAAGACGATAAATAATCAAAAACCACAATGGGATTTAGGAGTGGCTAACAAAAACATATTTCAAACAATAGTTGGTTTCAGAATCTTTCTTGCAGCTTTCAAATTTCAAACCTATTTGGAAGCCTACTTGTAAATTTTAAATCGTAGTTGCTTTCCAGAAACTTGGTTGTTTTATGGTTTAATATTTTAGCCAAATGAATAGTTCATAACCTAACCAGTGGCCAGAACAATAGAATGCTAACATACAATTGTTATTAAGTACTCCTTTAATAAGTTTCTAAAGAACATAGAAAAAGTATCAACCCTGTATCTGAGCCATAGTTTTTAAAGAAAATGTAAGGCAAGGCTTTTTAACCTCTCACAAGGCAAGATGCAAGCCTCATGGTTTTAAGACATAGGTCTTTTTTAACTTCAAAATTTCATATTTAGAAAATTTATACAATCCTATATACACATATATATACATACATACATACATATATATATATATATATATAAAATTGAAAACAGTAAATACAAATTGAGTATTATAAATATATAAATATCAGTTGAGAACCAGCAATAAGAAGTAGCAGACACTAGTCAACAGAATTCAGGCTCTAAAAATAATATGACTTATTTCAAGACAATAAGGAATTCAAATTATGGCATTTGTGAAAACATACCACATGCAAACAAGATGAACAATGAATAGCAACTTACCTCCCAATGCAGGTTTAAAACTCTGCTTAGTTTCCTCCCCAGTATCATGTTAAAAGAAGTTGGATGTCGCAACGTTAAAGTGCTTTCTAAACAACCTGGGAAGAAATATTTGCTGTCAAAAGTGTTCCACGAAACCCTTCCTCAGTATGTTGAACATTCATTTTCTGGTCAGAGAGCTCATCTGTGAAACATTGACAAGGCAAATTCGCACAAACAATGGTTAATTTATTACAATGTAACTAATGGTACACAAGATGGGACTGAAATTCTCCAATAAGCTTTCCATTATGTAAAAAACAAAGTTTCAATTTCATGCTATAGTTAGTTATTTTAATAAATTAAAATGAAATTCAACCCACTGATTTAAACAAAATTTTGTAAGAATACTTAAAATAGATAGTAACGTTTTATCCATATTATGTTGAGCAGGAGATTAAATTCATCTATTTGATTAGCTTCTTAAATAATCATTACATTAGAATAAGGTCATGTATTAAATTTTGATTTGTGAATAATATGCATTTACCTAACAAAAAAAAAATAATGTTACATAAGGATTTCAGAAAAGGAAAAAGATGTGATTTATCATAGAACTTGCCAATGATTTTTTTTTTTTTTTTTTTGTGAGCTTTGCTTGCACCAGAAAGGTCTCAAAGACTTTCCTAAGATACTTAAATATTTTGGGTTTTTTCTTTTAGTAAACATATTCCATAATCCAAATGGCTTCCCTAACAGTGTCATCATGAAAAGCATCAATGTACTACTCTATCTGGGATCTTAACATACTTGCAGAAACCAAAATTTAGAATACTGATTTTAAGAATCTCCTACATTATACAGTATTCGTAATAAATCAGTGGTCCAAAACTTCTTGCCTAGAAACTTGTAGATCCCATAATTAACTTGTGATACAATCATGTAAATGACATTTTATATAAGTCCAATCTACTTCAAACAACCAGCACTTAAAAAAGACCAGTATACAATCACAAAAACATATCCATAATTACAAGTCACAGTATGACAATGCTAATTACCAGCAATATCTCGGTGCTCATGGATTTCTGAATCTATCACCCAAAGCTTATCTCCAGGAAATATATTCATGTCTGCAAGAGTAGCAGATTCCTTGTCAATTATCCTGGCACCTTTTCGAAGTATCTGATTTTCCTTGACAACCTGCATAATCAATTGAGTCAGTGATAAGATGCTTGTCAGCACACAATATATTTTGTAAAAAAAGATAACTTAACCACTTCATATATATTCAATTGAATAATATTACACAAGGGAAAAAAAATCTATGTTTTTGCTGAATGTAGCATACCCCAAATGATTCCCATATCATCATCTTTAACTGGTATATTGATGTGGAACCTGAAACTTTTAAATTTATCAGATCCCCATTATTCGTCTTCCGAGATCGCTTGGAGACTCGGCGATCTGGCTCAAAGGATGCATCCGATGCTTCTAGAAATGATTTTGGAGCTTCCTTGTCTCGTGCAAAAAATACATATATGTCCTCATTGCAATAGTTAAGTTTCTGCATTAATTCACAACTTTCTCTTTCTCCAATGCACTCTTCACATATCTGGAAAATTTAAAATAACCACCAGAAAAAGCAGCATGGGGAAGGAAAAGAAAAAACAAGTTGATATATAAGAATTAAAATTAACAATCTACCAATATGAAAACAAACTAAAACTTTAGAATTGTGCATTGAAGTGACGATGTGATCAAATTCAACAGTGTGAAAGAAAATGAGAAATATAATTACTCGAATAATTGAGAAATAATGATGTCATCTTTAAAAAAATTATACTTAGTAACAGATTCATGAAGCTGAATAGGCATCAGTTGACAAGGTTGAAACTCTTATATCTAATTCTTTTTATAAATAAAAGATTTTCCTGAAAAAAAAAAAAGAAAAAAAAGGCAAGACTATACTATAACTAGAATAATATGTTAAAAAAAAATCATACAATTAAAAAACGGAAAAAGAAGTATTTGTTCTTCTCTTAAATTTAACTTAAATTAAGTTAAAGATAAAAAAATGCATTAGACTTTTATTTTAACCATATATGTTTGTCCTTTGTTTGTAAGAACATTTTGAATAAAAGTAAAGTAGTGATTCAAAAGGTTCTCAATGGCTTACACGACGTTTTCTATTACACACACACACACACACACACACACAGAGATAGATATATATATGCTATCCCATGTTTGTATTTATCAGATCCTGTCTTCAATTAGACGTTAGTGTAAATGTACCATAATAATGTAGCCCTATTCCTAATAGATTGACCCCCAAATAGCATATTCGAATCATAAGAAATCCCACGGAGGCTACAATTGCAGAATTTACACCTTCCAAATTTTGATTTGTTCGAACAGGCTTTTAATGGCCTGTAGACTGTTGCTAACATTTACTCGACATTTAGAAGATGCTACTAACAGATCACCAAACTACATATACATATATTTTTCACAAAAAAGGATGTGAAAATTCCAACACATGTCATACGTAAGAGTGCAAATGAAAATTAAGAAAGTTCAAACAAAAATGAAAAGCTAGTTGTGCAAGTCAACCCAACAAACTAACAATTCTACCAGAGGACTTTAAGTCACTTTTAGTAAATAAGAAAACCTTAATAAGCCACAATTTTACTCAAAAATATAAAGGGGAAAAATGAAGAGAACATGTTCCTCACTATGCAGCACAGAGAACAGAGACAAGGGCAAAGTTTCAGATTACCTCTGGACAAGTCCTGATCGCAGGTTGTCTAGACTCATTTTCAGTGTTCACTTCTTCGTGGGAACTCAGATGCTCCTCACATACTGGCAACTCTTCACAGTTCCCAACCATAAAATTTCCTGCATTACAACTGTACTCAATTATCGCAGATATGCCTTTCTCCTTGGTACCACCCCACTCTTCACAGAAGCATTTCCAATCATTCTCAGTAATGATTGTCAACCCATCTGTCTAGAATCAACAAGGGAAGGAGAAGAACAAAAAAATCAGCATTTATACAAGAATTGACTCGAAGCAGAAAGTTGCTACTTAACAACATAACTTTCAGATATTGAAAACTGCAACTACACCTTTGCTGATAAAAAATGAAAGGTATGATATATCAGTTTCATATACTTACCTTCTGAAAAATTGTACCACGTTTGCAAACTAGTTCGGGTGGCCTTTCAAGAAGTTGTGTATGCTGGTCAAACAAAAACACAAGATTTATATTACAATAGTTATCTTGAAAACAATGAAAGAAAATGTTGAAGATCATATACGAAGCAGTATGCCCAAATTGGATTGCAGTCAATTTAGCAGTGAGTCTATTTGGCACAATTTGAAAGTTCTATGGACTGTTTGTACAAAAACCTCATTCACCATTACTATCACCATCATCATCATTCATTAACTTAAATAAAATTATAAGCAATGACTAAAGAGATTCAAATTCATACAAAGCACTGGAGATGCAAGAATACAATAAGATAGAAGCTGTCCAGAGCAAAGTAGAAAGTCACCTTTTCACACTTCAGCATATCAATGACACTGTCCAGAGTCTCAGGTTTCCCAAATGAAGAGACATTCCTCCCACTTGCATTAATATAGTCTTTCCATTTTGAAAGCCACGAGGAGGGTATTAAGTAATACTTGCAATCTGGGAAAAGTGGAATACTTTTCCCCATTGCTAATTTCTCATGATTCTGGCGCTGTTTGAGCTTCACAACTCTATAGCATATATAATTGAAGTCAGACAGCTATAAAAGCATATTAGGTCTACAACACTTGTATATGTTGGAATCACCTTAAAGAGTCCTCCTTGACTGCCTCTTCAGATAAATCATCACTGCATTGAGAACATTGTTTAGAGTCCAAAGGAAAAGCTGAGCACCCCGACAGATCATCAGGTTTAACTGCAATAGAATCTTCATATAAGAAGAGCCAAAGATTCTCAGGAACCAGAACTCGCTTAGCACCAGTAGCTTGATCAGGCCTAAGTTGCTCATGAGGACATGTTATTGCTTCTGTTGGTCCTGCATCACCTTCAGAGGGTGCATCAAGGATTTTTCTTTTTAGCCACTGTTGCAACCTACAAATATCAAAACTTGAATGCATCACTGTGAAATTGGTAGATAGTATGATGCATGATGAGAAGCACAAAGTAAGAAGAAAAACAGCATTTCCTTCCATTCATGTCATATAACAAGTGCAAGGGATCATCAGAAACTAATAGTTTTTCTTTTGATCAGTTTGTATTTAAGATGAGAAAATTTCCCACACAGGTGATCATATGCTAAATAATTAAAATAATCTAGCATATTTGGGGACAGATGGGAAGTAATAAGATAATTTACAGTCATACCATGCCTTAGATACATAATATGCTCCATCCACAGAGGTCCCTTGAATTGCCTCAGTTGCAATTTGCTTCATTATTGTTCTTCTATCCCGGTAGCTATCACCACATACCACAGTACGGGCTCCATCAATAAGGCAATCCATGCAGTAGTCATTATTGGCCAGTGTTGGCCCCCCATCATACTGAATTTACAAGCATTTAGTAACTCACCAAATAAATGGAGGTATGGTAAAGCAAGTCAGTAGCAAAAAGGAGACACAGGAATGCATAAATGGATTGATAGAACCAAAGAATGAAGAGGATAGAACAGAGAGGAAAACCTAAACCAGATGTAGATAACTAACGTAATAAAAAAAAAATCAATTCTTTAATTTTTTTTTTTAGTTGGAAAAATACTAATTAATTTAGAGGAAAAAAAATCAATTCTTTCATTTTTTTTTATTGGAAAAATACTAATTAATTTAGAGAAATTCCCCACCTCCCCTTTTTGTAAATCAATTGTTTCTTCTCCCAAAACAAAATTTTACTACTATTCTCAACTCTCAATATCTACAACTATTACTAATCCAACCCATATCACTTAATTTTATTTTATTATGTTTTATTTATTGCAAAAACCATCAATGGTGAAATTGAAAAAATGTCCCAACAGAAGCAAACTGGGATACTCGAAAGAACTCCAGAAAATAATTTTGCAGTAAATCTAGCAGATGTTCATAAAGATTTAGAAATTGAATCTAGCTAAGTGTTGCAAAATAGCCATAAAATCCACAAATAAAAGCATCTTAACACAACTGCCCAGGGAAAGTAACTGAAGAACATGAAAAAAAATTTGAACCTCTTTTTTTTTTATTGGTAACTACAAAAACCCACGACCTTGCCCTCCATGTAGTTCTTAGCCTCTTAAATGGGAACGAGGTGCCATTTAAGCTAGAGCTCATTGGCAATCATAAGTCAAACTAATTAACAAGTAATTACCTTAGAGAGAAGCATGTTCCAAGCTCTAGCTGACAATCGCTTCATGGAACTAACTTTTGAAAGTGGGACTTTTCCATGCAAGCATTGGATAGGCGTATTGTCAAGAACACTGCAGGAAATTACAAATAAGCTATAAAAGAATGCACAACTCTTAGACTGACATGACAGTTGCCCTTAAGTGCTATCACGTTAAGGAAAAAATGGAATATACAATATCTAAATAAAAGGATAAAGGCTATGTGGAGTGGAAATAACAGAATTAGTGAAAATGAATCCTCAGGTGATGTCCTAGGCAGATATGGTACCTACTCTTGGTAAGAAATCTTTCTAAAATCCTATATATATACATGTATATAGTTAGTTCGTTAGGTCTATGTTACATCTGGTGTAACTATTGTCAATATTACACTTAGTGTCCATTTGGGAATAACTTATCAGGCTTTTTGTTGAAAGTACTGTAGATAAAAGGTAAAAGTTAAATAAAATAAGTAGGTGGCTTACATGAGACCCTCAATTAATAGGAAAAATAAGCAGAAGTTAAATAAAATAAGTGGATGACTCATGTGAGACCCGCAAATAATAGGAAGGAAAAATTAGCAATAATCAGGCTTATAAGTACATCCCAAACAGGCACTTAGTCACTTACACCATTCAATAACTTTTTATTAAATGAGCTTTTTGACAAATGTATTAGAGATCAATAACTATTTCATATATAATATAATATATTTGAATTTCAGGTCTTTTGTATTTCAAAGTATTACACAAAACATGAGTTTATGGATTGAATATTAAACAATATCCTTTTGCCATGAATTTTGGAGTGTTAAGAATGCAGGAATCTTGAAAATATTAATCCAATAAAGACTTATAAAGTGGTGTAACATTAACCCAGAGTTACAACAGATGTAGAGGGAGAGAGAGCAGCAACAGTAGATTAAATACATAAGCAGATGGGAGAGACCCAAAATAATTAAGGTAGAATACGATCTCATACTTACGGTGGAGTTATGTTGTCAGCCCACTGGCGAAGCCATTCTGAAGAAATCCAAAAGAACGCTTCCTCAGTTGACCGAACAGGGGCTTCAGACAGAACTGACCGCACTTCCTGTCTCCTTTTAGTGATACGATCCAACTCTCCTTCCTTATTTAATTCATACTGCTGGCAAGCATCATCGTATGAAGCATTCCAATTTTTTATCTCTTCACAAAGGTGAGATGGAAGAGAAACACCATCATGTAAAGATACTGTATCAGCTTCTATTTCTGTATCACTGGCACCAGACACCTTATCTTTTTTTTCACTGTCCCTCCTGGCTTGCCTAAGATTATACATCAGCATATATGCATCGCCTGATGAAAATATCTCTGCATTAATATTAGTACTAGACTCTGAAGATTTTGGCTTAACAGAATTTACGTGGTTTCCATTGGCTGCAATATTCCTTGGCTCTGGGCAAGATGGATGAACAGGCTTGGTTTCAACAGTTTTAGAAGGGGAACTTGAAGACCCTTCTCCAAAAGGGTGATGACCTAAATTTGAGACTTGCTCATCATCAAATTCCCACCATTGTCCAGTATCTTCATCCTTAATATGAGCTACATAATGCCCACTGTTTACAGCAGTTCCCTTGTGAATCAACACTGCTGACAAGTCATAAATCAATTCAGACTGAGAAGGCTCAGATAGCCTTTGTCGCATATCCAGTTCTCCAGGGAAACAAAATGCAGAAGTGATTTTCTTCTTCATTGTAGTCTACTGACATAAACCATTATGTAAATACATGTCTAAAAAATATCTGATGTACAATATCTTGCAATGTATAATTCGTTTGCATAAATACATTGACTATCTTACACAACAAGGCACTATTGCATGCACACATCCATATAGTAATACTATGTGAGACATGTAATTAGTAATTTATTTCCATTGGCCAGATGAATCATGCATATCGCAATTATCATTAAAACAGTCAGTAAATAAAGCAGACAATAAAATGCCTGCAAAACCAAGCCACTAGAAAAGAAAATTACTACATTAGACAGCTTTCCTTTGCCAAACCTAGTACATTTTATTTATAAAAAAGAGGAGAAGACAAGAGAAAAGACTTTTAGAAAAAACAAGAATATTGATTGATAGTTCGAAGAATGTAGTAGAGAAGGTCCAGAACTTAATCTTCCCATTGCAATCCATCTTTACAGAATAAAAAAAGAACCAATTCTTCTAAAAGTCGTACCTATCTCAAATGCTATGAAATAAGCATCATTCATTTGTAAGCTCTCTTTTATTAACAAATATGGGAACTCCCTTATACAACCTTATCAAGTCATTAACTGCTTTACACCCATACAAGAGTACTGGCTCAAAACTCTCATCATCTCCATGAAGCATTTGGTTAAATGGAAGAAGGGAAATTAGGGAAAATGAAAGGATATGAAAAAGTTCAGTTTAGCTTTGTAAATTCAGAATATTAGCCAATAAATTGGAAATTACTTTCTCAAAAATGTATAGAGAAGTACCTTTGGAAGAAAAACACAACGCTTAAGCTGAAAGTTAAGTACATCAGGTAATGCTCGTAGCTTGATACTGCGAGTAGCATCAACTCTTGTTTTACATGACTCGCAAAAATACTGATTATCTCCATGAAGCTCTTCCACACTTAGATAATCATCTAAACTCTCATCTAAAGTTTTCAAACCCTTGACGTTCAGCTCAAGCTCATAAAAGTCCTCCATGTTTGAAGAAGCCTCAGAATCTTTTCCACATTGTGAGCACCTACATACAAAGCAAAGATGTAAGAGTGAAACATATATTTGACTAAAAGTAACTAATATTGACAGTGAAAACATCTAAAGTAGAAAATAGCTGATAAACAGCAATGTAAGATTAGCTTAAGCCAAATATGCAGACTTAATTTTTAAAGACAGTGACTGATCCCCAATATGTCACCACTTGAGAAAATATAAAAACAACTGACAATTAAAACCCCCTTCTTCCACAAATAGACAAACATGTGCATGCACACAGAAAAATGATTACAGAAAAGAAAATATTTAAAAGAAATAAACTTTAAAATTAATTACTATATTCCTCATATAACTAACAGCACCAATGATTTCCAGAGTTCAATTCACTCATAAGAAAATGAAGATATAAATTTCATTTGATTATAAAAAGTAAAAACATATCATTCACTTGGTAAAAACAAAAAAGGAACTCCCTCACCCCCAGCGCAACTAGGGAGGGGGATTATCCATGACCCACCAATGCAAAGATAACATATCATAGTACTAAAATGGCTCACCTAATGCACTCAAATCATAGTATTTTTTTTCATTTGATAATTCAATAGTTGGGGGAGGAGGCTGTCAAACAATTGAATCCAACCAGATTTGTTATTTAACAATGCAATCAAATCATAATACAAGCACTGGCGACAACCAAAACAAATACAGATTCAACCAAGGAGAGATGATTTATACAAAGCAATTGAAACTACTATATGTTACCATAAGCTGCTGACTCCTGCTCATTATACAATTTATAGCTATTCATAAACACAAACATTGCATCTAAAAGTTGCAACCAAGTTATAATCAAGTCACTAGAAAGAAGGCAATACTAGCACCGGCAACCAAAACAAATACAAATTCAACCAAGGAGAGTTGATTTATACAAACCAATTGAAACTACTACATTTACATGTAAGCATAAGCTGCTGACTCCTGCTCATTATACAATTTATACATTCCATTTAAAAGTTGCAACCAAGTTATAATCAAGTCACTAGAAAGAAGGCAATAATAGCACCGGCAACCAAAACAAATACAAATTCAACCAAGAGAGAGATGATATATACAAAGCAATTGAAACTACTACATTTACATGTTAGCATAAGTTGCTGACTCATGCTCATTATACAATTTAAAGCTATTCATAAACACAAACTTTGCATTTAAAAGTTGCAACTAAGTTATAATCAAGTCACTAGAAAGAAGGTAATACTAAAGGTTAAAAAAAAAAAAAAAAAAAACCGACTGGGGGTTAGATGATCAATTTGAAAACCTAGTTACGCCACTGGACTTCCTGTAGTATTCAATTCCAATTAAAAAAACTAAATATTGGATATTTCAAATGAAGCAAGAGGACTTCCTCAAAAATATGAAAATGATCAAAAACTACATAGCAGAGGAATTCCAATAATTGGAAAAGTTTGCATAAAATTTAAATATCTTTTAAAATTATGAAGTGACAAACTTTAAAAGTTGATTTATCAAATAATTTTTTTTTCGATTAAGTTACAAAAATGAGAAAGAAACTTGTTTAAAGTGAATAAATAATCATGACAACTCTTTTGTTCTTTTATTGCTTGTTAATTTCTTATGTCTTGCTTTCTTTGGTTCCTTTATTGTCCTTACCAGGTATCATAATTTAAGAGGAGCCAACCAAATATTTAAAAAAAATGGCAAAAGAAGAATAATATGGTCTAAATGTCCAAATAAACAAAGAAAAACTTTGAATAGCTAAAAAAAAAAAAAAAAACCCATATGCAATTAGCATTTAAATAAATCCCGTCTTACGTGGTCACATGTGACACTCTTCCACGAAAAAGGTCCTGAACGATCGTTCTTGCCTTGGAAACTTTAGAGTTGCTCAGACAACGCTCAAGCAAACATAGCAGCAAGGTCAGGAACTCATGGCTATCCTGTTGAACTCCATTATCTAACTCCAATGTCTTTACAAATGGACTTGAGTCTATAAAAGCCATTCTACTGGTGTGTAGTTTTGCAAAAAGCCGTGCAAGCTGATCCAGCACCGGATTCTGTCTCAAAACATCTGGTTCAAGAGAGAAGATACCTCCTCGGAAAGATTTATTCATGTGCAAGCACTGGAGTATGCTGTTGGCATAGCATGTTGCACCAAGATTTGTCAGACCCACAGGAGTGTCAGAAGCACGAAGATCCTTGGTTGGGTCAGGGCCAAGAGCTTGAAGAATATCTGACATCTTCTGCCACAGGCCAACTTTCCGACTTCCATTGAGAGGCGGAATTAGCCCACAAAAACAATTCGGGTTATCTTTAGTATTCACACGGCAGCCTTGACAAACTGGTTTCCAAGTTTTATACAGCTGATTTACATCGTCATCCGTTATTTCACCAGTTGTGTGAATTTTCCTACACAATGACCAAAATCATAGGAGCAAAGATAAAACACACACACAAAAACACGCAAGCGCGCATTTAATGGAGCACAAACATATTCAAACAGCAAAAATAACATCCTTCTCTTTATTCACAGATAAAAACTTATACTTGCTTGAATTTACCTCAATATTTCAGAAGTGATATCAACATTATCCTCTTGTCTGTGTCGTTTGTTTTTACTACGTGTAGTTGGCCGGCTCATTTTAATGACCTGACCGACCCTGCAGTTGACACGAGTAACAAGATTTTCTAATGACATAAGTATCACACTTCATTCTCTTTACATGCAAAAAATGTGCCTTTTTTTTATTTTTTTATTTTTATGAGTAATGATAGTGAAAAAAAACTAATTAATGTGCACATGTAATTAACACAAAGAAGCCTCAAGAATTACAAAGAAAATGCAAAATGCTTTGCAAATCACTCCTGAAATTCTTAAAATTATATAAAGGTCATACCCAATGCATGAAGCTCCTACTTTTTGGGGGCTACAGGGGACACAACAGCAGGTTCTAAACCCCCAATCTTACCCTCCACTGCTTTCTTTCTTATGGAGGGTGGAGGTGCAGTTTGAGCAAGATCCAATTTTGATTGCTTATTTAATTGAAAACCCAAGTTTATGTTTCGAAAATATCATCCGGGTCTGCCTTTTTTCATAGAGAATAATTCAGGAGCAACCCAAAGTATTTTTTTTCTTTGGTGAAGCATCAGAGAAAGACGTGCATTGAGGCAAGTGAAACTAAGGCTCTGTTTGTTTTCCAAGAACATTTCACTAAAAAGAAAAGTTATACCCAAGCATTGCAACCTGAGAAGAATCCATTACAATTACCAATACCAATAATCATTAAGCACTCTCCACGGGCAAAAAAGTCTACATTCACTATCTGCATTTACGCTAATTCTAGGGTTTTCTTTGACACCCATTAAGGAAAACAATGGAATTCAAAAAACCCATCTTTCAATTTGATCTTTTGTTTAAAAAAATCATGATTAATTTACACAAGACTGAAAGAAAGAGGAACAAAAAGAACCGTAGGAATTGGTTATTATTATTATTAATCATAGCGAAATAACAGAAATTAATCTTAAAATAAATAAATAAAAAAACAAAAATTACAAGTAGAAAAGCTCTAAGTTTTACATATAATGAAGTGAGAAAGAAGTTAAGGTGTGAATACCTGATGAGAGCGAAGATCAAAGAGAAAGAAAGCTCTGACTGTAGCCAACTGAAAGATCAAAAGATACAAACTTTAAAAGTAAATAAACAGAAAACAGAAAAATAAAAAATAAAAAGAAAAAGAGAGAGAGGGAGATAGGGAGAGAGAGAAACTTTACTGAAGTTATTTGAATGAATTTTTTTTTTTCTTTTTTTTTTTGGGGATGAAAGTTTATTTGAATGAAATTTTAATTTTTCTGACTTGGAGTTTCACCGACAAATAAATTTGCTGACAAAACTTTACCCTTTTTTTCTTTGGTTTTGGTATATAACTATATAAATAATAAGTGAAAAAGAGTTTATCAAAAAAAAAAAAAGTGAAAAAGAAAAAAAAGGATATATATGAATATGACTTTTGGCAAGGAAAGGTCACACGGTCTGAGAGAGAGGAAGGGTCAGAGTCTGGGAGACAGAGGTTTTTTTTTTTTTTTTTTTGGAGAGAGAGAGAAAGTTATTTTTTTTTAATTTTAATTTTTAGTTTTTTTAATTTATTTTTTGGGGGTCAAGCTTAAGTCAGAGAGGACTAAGGTTGAGTGACTTTTAGAGCGTACCAGCATTCTGACTGACTGACATGATGATTTTACAGCTCCAATTAATTACTTTTGTTTGCTTTTCTTTTCCCCTCTTATTATTATAATACTGGATAAAGACAAACACAACACTGTTTATTCATAAAAGAAAAATCTGATATCTACTAAAAATTTATAGTAAATCTAGGGAAAAATAAAGTTTTTAAAAAATTTAATTCAATTGCACTAGAAATATTTTGATTTTCTTTTTATAGCTAGATTCTTTTTTTAAGATATGGGACATTACAGTTCAACTTTTTTTATATAGAAAGTTTTAGTTAATATTCTTTTGTTTCCTCTTGTCAAGCTTCTGTACTATGATTTATCCATAATACATTTCAGATCAATTCAGATAACATCTTCAATAATGAATATGTTCTTAGAACGAAATAAAATTGACTGATCACAAAAATTCACTTAGATACAGACAAGCTGTAGTGACTGTTTTTCTTGATTAATCAATATGGCTCCAAAACATAAGAGCAAGACTGAGCAACTAATAAAATAAATTTTTTTTTAAACATCAATATATTTTATTGAAACATAATTTATTAAAAAATATGAAGAAGTTTAAGGACAATGAATAAAAAAAAATATAAAAAAAGCGGAGTTAAATCAAGTAGATTTTGAAGCAAAAAAGGAGGAGAATTTTCTTCTTTTCCACCAGGATAGGATTTAAAAAAAAGAACACACAAACGATTTCCATAATTACAAGTTTACAATCAACACGTAATCTATGTATAAATCTGAAAGCACAAAAAGTTCCTCGTAGATAATCTCATCTCAACATTTTCTTGATACAAAGACAAAATAAGAAGCAAATCAATTGAAAATCCAGGACTAATTAGAAATAAGGAACAAAAAGGCCCTAGTGAAGAAAAGAATTTGTCTCCCCTAATTACGTAGTTCCACTCAAATATGCTTTTCAAGTATCTATATGCTCGGATGTTGCCCCTTTAGTTACTTCCTCAATCTCTGAACCAGCTCTTACAGTGTTGTTACTTGTCAGACCACTCTCACTCGCAGAACCACTGGCATTGTCGATCACATCATCAGTGCCCTGTGTTCTCAAGGAGCCCAAATTAGGGGTACTAGGACCAGAAACTCTGGCATTGTCGATCAAATCACCACTGCCCTGTGTTCTCAAGGAGCCCAAATTAGGGGTATATGAACCAGAAACTTGCTCCTCCGACTGGTTTGGCCTATTTAAGGCATGACAGTGTGGGCAGTAATATGTAATGTATGGGAACTCCTCCTTCCTAGCAAGCCCTGTACATAAACAATACATGAATTTGCTTTCTCCGTGCCACCACATTCTGCAGATAACACAGCGAACAAAGTGGGAAGTGCATGTCTGTGCAGGTGTGCATCATCAGAAGTGGGTTTTTTTTTTTTTTTTTCCAATAAAAAGAGATGGAACCTTTGACACTCACCATTGTGCATATGGCAGTTGCCACAAATGAGCGCATAAGACTGTGTTGGATCCTCGCCCACAAGCATTGCTGCTATTCGAGCAATCCATCCTCCATCAATTGTGGCTGATCCTTGAGGATAGTGATGACTAACTACCAGCTGATTATGCTCAGAAGTCCGAGGATCAACCTCAGTTCCCTCAGAATGAGGTGTTTCTCCATCAGAATGATGCAATTGAGAAGTCCCCATACTATTGGATCTGGTGGGAACTTGTTTTCGATTTCGGAGCCCACCAGATTGCACCAATTCAACATCACTGCTTTTCCCTGTTGGAGCATTAAGCTTAGACTCATCTCCAACTTGTATGTTCAGGCCCGAGTCTGCACCCAACTTAGATGCCAGGACAGTTGCAGCAGCTGCCTTTGCTGCTGGATCAGTGTCATATCTCTGCACAGAAGAACTTACACTAAGTACAAAATATGTAAACACCCCCTCCCCCCCCCCCCCCCCCACCCCCTCCAAAAAAAAAAAAAAAAAAACTATAAAGTGAGGGTCAGAGAAAACACCTCAAGGCTCAACCATGAGGTTTCAGCTCATAGTATGCCTTGCAAAACAATTCAAAAACAGATTCTACCAAACCATATATATAAGGTCATTCTACACACTAAAATGATTTTTCTTCAATAAATATTTAACATGAGATTTACTTCATTCATAAATTCTTCACAAGCATTACAAGAATCATGTATTTTCTAGGAGGAGGCTGACTCTTTTTAATAATCTAGACATTACACAAATTTTTCATCAATGCATATTTTGTCATTTACAAAATAGGCAACTGAAACTTTAAACTAGCCCCCCTGCTACAATTTCCTACAATTCCATAATTTAATATCTTTCTTTTGATATAAAACTGACAATTACTTCATAGAAACAAGACAGGTGATATGGCCTTCAATCCAGAACCTCACACCAAAGATTTCTTCAATTGTTAATAACTTGTTTAAATTTTTTTTTGAAAAAAGAGGGTGAAATTATGCATCAAGGCTAAATCCTCAAGCTTTGCAATTTTAATAAAAATTTACAGCACAATAGGCTACAGAACTCAACAAAAAGTTCTAGGTGAGACAAAGAATGATGAAAGTGATACAAAAGGACTAGCTTCTAATAACAACCTGAATGAGTTGCTGAGTGGAGTAATAATTTGTCTTCTCTTTAAGCTCATCAATTTTTGCTTTCCTTTCAGCTCGGAGCCTTTCCAGAGTTTTCTCATCCTTCCGATTGCCTATTCCATCACATGATGAGATACAAATCATTATTATGCAACTTTGATATAACAACCACATCATTGGCCTTTATTTATTTATTTTCGTTGACCAGTATGAACTATTAAATAATTCTCAATCAAAAAAATGGTTTTGAAAGTGAACATGTTTATAATACAAAAGATCATAATTTAATCAACAATCAAAACATGCATTCCTTGAAATCTTAGCAAGTAGTGCTTCTGTATGGGCTTCTTAGAATATAGAATTGGATGTGCATGAAATCTGGTTATCTTTGGACTCACAGTTTACATAAAGTTCATAGAGAGAGAAAGAGCAACAGGATGTGTATGCCAAAAAATAGAGTTTTTTAGTAATAAAGAAGCGCTGAAATGTCTCATATTTTACATAAATATGTATCAGCCAAGTATCACAGCCAGTACACTGTTTTAAAATGAGTAATCAAGCAGGTTACCACCATCCTATGAGAATATTAAAAAATTTGATAAGTAAAGAATCAATTTGTTGTAAGAGAATAATACTCTGATACGCAAGAAGTCTACTACAGCAACTCCAGACAAACAAAAATTATAATCTAAAAGTTTAAAATATCAACAAACAAACAAAGAAAAATGAACACTGACAAATACTTTCATCAGTATAGCCTTCCAAATTTTCAATAGCTCTACTACTTCAAAGATTCAAACATTCCTTTCTCTCCAAATAACCCACATAAGACATAACAGAATAGCCTTCCAAATTTTGCAATATCTAGCCTGACCACACTTCCTTTGCCATCAAGCAATGGCATCACCCATTTAACCCCAAATAAAGAAAAGACCAATGACCAGACCAGAGTTCTCCTCCTGCTACAAAATAATGGAGTAGGAGATGATCTACTATTTCTCCACTTTCCTTGCACACACACCACCAATCTTCTATAGCTATACCCCTTTTATTACAAAGCCTATCCACTGTCAAAATCTTCCACAATGCAGTTGTCCAACCAAAAATGCAACCTTGAGCAGAATCCTTGTTGTCCATATATTCTTCAATGGAAACCTACGATCCCAGTTTCCACTCAAAGCTTTATAGTAGGAACTAACATCAAAAATTCCAAAACGTGATAAGAGAAAATGCTAAGAGACTTCTTAAAGCATGGGAAAGAGCAACAAACTCTATAAAGTGTAATTTGGAGCAAAATTGTCAAATTAGGTAGAGCTGAAGTCTTGTGGGTACAACAAAGTTTTGTGGGATAAATAAAAACAAAGATTTAAAGTGCACAATGGACATGTAATAGACAAATTTTGAGACAACAAGCTAGATGTAAAGTTGAGATACTTACGCATCCTTGTGAAGCTTACAAATGCTGAATATGAAAAAGAAGATAAAGCAGGCAAAAGAAACATTGGCAAAATCCGAAATGCTCTCATCTTCCAGTCCAAATCCATTGATCTTGTTGTCGCAATTGCATAACCAATGGCAATAACCTGAAAATTGAAACTAATTTAGGTAAAACCCAAAACATCTATTTTGTTCGGGGGATTTTAGGGAGGATAGAAAATGGGGTGAAGCAAAGAGAGGAGAGATGGGTGTTTTCACCTATTCTTTGAGAAAACAAGAAGGGAAGAAAAAAGGGTCGGAGGGTTTTTTTTTTTTTGATAGGTAATGTAAAATATTATCAAAAAAGTAGCCAACCCGAGTACATTGGGGATGTATTGTGGGGGCAAAAATTAGGAACCAAAATTACAATGATCAAGTAGAACAAGAAGGGAAAAACAAGAAGAATGAGACAAAGCTACACTCCAATCAAGGAGAGTTTGCATGGGTGGGATGGTGTTTTCTACCTAGGCCCACAAATATGTCTCTCCAAAATAGGGGGAAGGAAAATTACTATTTTATCCCCAATCACTTTCCATTTCCTTTTGTTCTTTACGTTGTTAAATATATATAGTTTCACCTTATTATTACTTATAATTCTATCTACCCGTTACCTTTTTTTTTGGTAGGTATGAATATATCATTGCAACATTACTGTAAATGAGATTTTTCTGTATAAGAATAAACAAAGATATTGCACATACATTACAAGAAGTCCATAATAAATTTAGAGTACGCTTTTTGATAAGTATTGTTATGTAAGACGCTATTGCATTATCCATGTTGTTGTAATAAACCTTCAATGGGCATTATTTTTTTTATCAGAAAAAAGTAAATAATTCATTAAAAGAGTTTAAAAAAAATGAGACATAGTATACTTCCTGTATACCGCACACCATACAAAGAAACAGAAAATAAAATTCAGCATATAGTGATACTATCTATGAAAGACAACAAATGAGAAGCATAATCAGGAGAAAAGGAGTGAGCCTGGCCATGAAAGTAATGTGCCCACTAGCTGCGTCTTAAGAAGGAGAAATGAAGAATCTTTATCTTCAAAGACATGTGAATTTCTTTCAATGGACAAAATTACTTGTTATATGACAAGGGTGTAACAATAAAATTGTGTACATAATTGAAAATAGCCACTTTCTAATCCAATTATCGTGGGTCAGTCATCATTTCCTATTGTTCATAAGTGAGAATATACATATATATGTCTCTTTACATGTTTGTCTGGTTAGTTTGGCAGGAACGTAATAACCTTATCTTTGAAAATAATGAGAGATCCTTAGATCTTTTAAAACATCTTCTTTTTGGTGCTTTGTTTCAGTGGGCTTGTATTTGGGGTTTTACACAATGTATTTCAATTTCTGCTTTCTGACAATCTGTTAGCTTTAGCTCTTGAGCTTTTTGTATTTTCTTCATGTCCAGAGTGTTCATCATCATAAACACGATGTTCATTTTTTCAATAAAATTATTATTACCTATACAAAAAAAAAAAAAAAAAAAAGTCTCTTTACAGGTTTTTGCGTGTTTGTTTGTGTGAGGGTATCTAAGAACATACCAGACAAGTCAGTCTTTCAATAAAAAACATTGAAATATAGAAATTTTTTTATAATTCAATAGTTACACAGTGTGGGGGGGTGGTTTGAACCCTGAATGTCCCCAATGGAAGCACCAGAAGGTACCAACTAGTTGAGCTACAAAGCTCTTTGCTGAAATATTGAAAGTAATTCACTTCAACAACATTGGCGATATGTAATTATGTGTTTGTTCCAATTTTTTTCCCCTCTCTATTTCGCACTAAAAGAACTTGCATGAAGCAAAAAAATAAAAAATAAAAAAATAAAAAAATAATCTGCAAATTGAATCATTCCTACTCTTACTCTTACACAAGCCCATATTCTAATAAAAAATGCATAACACCAGCCAGGCGTTGAACTAGAAGGACACCAAATCAAAGCCAATAATAACAAAGTAACAAATAAGAAGTACCTCCAAAATGACAGAGATTACAATAAGATTCCGAGTCATCCTTCTCCAAGTATATGATCTCCGCTTCAATCTGGCAACAACAGCAGCCTCTTCCTTAGAAATGTACTGCAATCTCTTCTCGAAATCATCGCCGTGTAATCTAAAGATTCCTTTCCAAACGCGAGAGAGAATTCCCAGGCGCTGCGTCTTCTTCTTGTCACTGCTGTCGGTAGCACCAGTACTAGCGTCTTTGTTCTCACCTTCTCCAATCCCTTTGTCCTCCGCCATTTTCTCCTCTCCAAATCTACAAATAGGCTCAAACTATAACCAAATCAAAAAACTGAAGAAGAAGATCATGAATCCGAAAACGAAGGAAAAGAGAATAGATCTAGAAATTACCAGAAAACGTTCAAGATAAGAAGCTTCAATCAACGAATCTCAATCTTCTTTTTCTTTTTCTTCAGATCTCAACACACACGCACAGAGAGAGAGAGAAGGGGTAATGATGAGAATCGGGAAATGAAGTCCGTGTGAAAAACGAAACGTAAGAAGAGTAATTATTATGCTATGAAAAAACGAGGCAGCATCTACGATTGAGTATGCGAGTGTGTGTGTGTGAGTTTGTGTTTGTTTCTTAAGAAAATAAAAAAAATGGTCTTTTTCAGAAATGTTTAGGGAGTGGAGGAGGGTGGGGGTGGGATCTGGGCTTATGCTTTCGGTTAACGCGGTGCTGCCACGCACGTACGTCGAGGAGCTTCAACAAAGCTCTTCAGTAATATTCTTTTTTTTGTTGACAATTTTAACCAACGATAAATGCTATAAATAACAGAGAGACTTCGATTCCACTCAATTTCATTTCCCAATTATCATGTATTCTCCTTCTCCCCACTTTCCAACGCCTTTGCTTTCTTCATTTCATTTTCCCACTTCTTCTAGAATCTCTGTCTACATTTTTTTTTACCCAAGCTTTTTAATCTCGATTCAGCGTTGACTCTCCTGATATTTTAGACAAATGGTTGCCGTTAACTGGGCTGTCATTTCAACTACTGTAATTTTAATTTACCTAATAAAAAAAGTGACTAATTTATCTTTTGCTACCGACTCTTTTGATTTTTAAGAAGAGAAAAAATATTTTTTATAGTGGAAGATTAATGTACACCTTCAACCCTTTTAAGTTTTAAGAAATATTACCTATTTCAATATATTTTTTAATTCCACGTGAATTTCATCAAATTCAATTGGGATTGTATTTTTTTATTTATTTTTTATATTAGCAAGTTTTCAAGATGATTAAGATGAATAATATCCATCTCATATATAATTTATCCTTTTTATTTATTCAATCAATTTATTCAGTTTTTTATTCATGGAAATAGACCCGCTTTACCATTTGCAACACAATAGACTAATTTATAAGCAAAAAAAATTAAAAAATTCACTTGTTTAGGTATCTTCAACAATGGGTTGAACGACCCAATTGACTTCAGAGGAGTCATCTTTAGTGGTTGAGAATTTAAGATCAAGTTGCATGAATCCCCTTCAAAATCAACTCTAATTCCTCGGTTTTCAAGACTAAGAAATAAAGGCTTCTCCACACCATGAATTTAATTAGTGGGACCCACTATTCATATGAGAGAAAAAAATACGTACTGTACTTATAATCTTTCGAGAGTACACAATAATTTTCCATAAAGGAGAGTATACAGTGAAGCGAGAGTCTACTTATTAATCAATACAGATAGCTACAAGAAAGACAGCTTTTGGTTTAATTGCTACATCAAAGTTTATTTTAGTTACACCAGAGAAGCACTAAATATGAGCTGGAAAGAGAACACTCGGGTTCTAATCCCACTACATGACTTAATTGACAAGAAAAGAAAATAAAGAGAGTAAATCCTTAACACGTGGGTTTTTGTAGCTCATTGCATTTACCATCGTTTAACGTCATTTTTGCTCTCCACTGTGGACCAAAGTTTCGTTTTTTTTTTTTTTTTTTGGGATCTCCCTCTAATCTCTCAACTTTTCTCGTGAACACTAATGTTAGATGATTTTAAGCAAAAAAACTGAAGAATGACTCCTAGCAATGAATCAACATAAATTGGTAGAGGAAAAGGGCAAGGATGTTGTTGTTTTGATTACTTTGAACCAACCACGATGCAACATCCCCAGTCACCATTTTATCCTTGCAGTTAAAAATCTGCCATTGATATCCTTTTAATGTTTGAGAGAGAGATTACTCTGAATGTTACACCAAAACACTAAGCAGTGCCTGTGCCTCACAGTTAATTTACTTACAATCAAGAGTCAATCCAATGCTTCAAATTGATGGATTTGTAATCCAGGCAAGTTTCCAGTTTATAAGCAGAACACTTTGAACTCTTGGAAGTAAGAGGTGAAACAGTGACCAATTATAAGGTTATAAATACTTGTCAACAATAACACTCAAAATCCATGGGCTGCAGCCTCCTTCAATTATATTAACAGTGCCAATGGTAAATCTTTGAATATTTTGCCATCTTAGAGCATCCATGTAACAATTTTTATTTTCTTTATTATTATTTTTTCCCTTTTTTCCTTTCATTTTACTGCATATGAAGAAATTGAATAATAACTAATTCTAAGAAGGGTGAGCATGGGAGGGTGTCCTAAGATCATAGGAGGCTAAAATTTGTGCAATTGATGATAGGTTGCAGGACATAACTCTCAGTGGCATCCCAAGAAACAGTAATGTTCATGAGTAGTCTATAAAGCTTACATCTAATGGAAAAAGAAGAATGGGTTGAAAGGTGAAATCTAGGGTTCAACACTCACCGGGTGCATGTGTAACTTTTTTGTTGTTTTTTTGTTAATTCAAATGTTACAAGTGAGAGGGAGGACTTGAGTCCTAGTTCTCCTCATAAAGGAAACCAGGCAATGCCATCCTACAAAGTTCTTGGCACTAGGGTGCACATGTAACTTAAAATAAAAATAAATAAATAAAACATGCATGCATGCATGCACATGCAAGGGGAAAAGAAGCATTTTCCCTTTCCAGCCTTTATGTTCAATGTTGTCAAAGAAAGAAAGAAAGAAAGAAAATGAAAAATCTTATCAATATTTCCTCAAAATGATTCACTTTTCTTGTATATCTGAAGTCAAGCATATCCTTTTTTTTAATCCATAAAGTAAACTATTTTAGCCCTTAGATTTCTAAATAAACAATTCAGTGAGGGACAGAGTCTAAGAGGAATTTGTTACCAGTTTTAGAACCTATAACTACTGCACCATGCTACAGTAGAGAGACCATATTCTCCTACTAGTGATGAAAGGATGAAGAATTAAATTGGTGTCTTCCAGTTGTGTGTACGGATTCAGTCCCTGTATGAAATTTTGTCACATGCCTGGTGCTGTTTCCTTTATTTCTACTTATATGTCCTGCAAAAAATAACACCAACCCAAATCTAAAATATAAATTAAAAAATATATTAATTTTTTTTTTTTTGATGCTTGAATATATGAATACACTTCATTCTTTCTAAAGCAAAAGAATAGTGGCTAATCCAGTTCTTCTATCTGTTCAATTTTTAAAGTATTTATATCATGTGCACCAATATACACAATCCACAAAATAAAGTCCCCCAAATTCAATAAAGACAATTAACAGATTTGGATTAATTTTTTTAGGGCTACCGGAAACAGAGTTATTCTTATGTTAACCTTAAATCTTCAGGGTTTTCCCAAAGCTAGCTTAGAGGCACAAAGCACCACCTATCATGTGCAATTACCAGGTCCAACCACAAGTAAAAATCTCTCTCTCTGGTGTGGGGGATAAGTCTAACTGATCCCAGCATCTAAATCATGTTACGACTAGCAGCAGCAACAATATTGAGGGTGCTTACCTGATTATGATGCTGCTGACCATCTGAACCTGTGATTTACAGTGATCGCATCCAGCAAACCTTTGCTCTCTCGAATATGACGATTACTTCACCAGTACAGTGTGTAGGCAAGATGCACTCCAGTGATCCCAATAACATCTGTGTATGAGTGGCCCTTGCATTGCATTTCCCATCTAAATCAAATAATGATGATGATAATGATCAATCCTATGAAAATAAGAAAGGGAATACATGAGTGGAGGGCTAGGTTTGAAACACCAGACCTAACATAGAAGTGGCAATCAATACAAAAATATTTCAACATACCAAAAAGAATGCATGGAACATTCAGAAAGACACATACATTTTTGAGGAGTAGATGGAAGTTGCACATTCACCACAAGCAAAAAATGGCCACCATCATATAGAATTCTCCAAGGCAGAAGCTCTGACTTCCAAGCTAAAGTTGGCCCTTATTTTCCAGGATCAACTCCACCATGCCTTTGCATAAATAAAGTCCATTAAAGATGACAATCTCATTTGTCCCTAGTTAACCACTTCTGATAGAGGTCAAATGCCATGTCAGGCTCCCTCAGTCTGCAGTACTTCTTAATAAGTATCTGAAACGGAACATGATCAATTGGTAAACCAGATCTTTGTATCTTCACAAAAAGCTCTAAAGCTTCCTTCATGTTGCCTCTAATACAGTGACCTCTAATGAGTTCAGTGTAAGTTATTATATCAGGATCATATCCCCTTCTCAGCATTTCATCATTTAATTGAAGTGCTATACGGATGTGCCCTACGTTACAAGCTGCGCCTATCAATAAATTATAAGTAACAACATCAGGATAAAGGCCAGACAGAAGCATCTCCTTCTTAAGAGAATAAGCATCAGCAATGTTCCCTCCTTTTACTTGTGCATGAATCAGTGCATTATAGGTAAACACATTTGGCTGAACACCAAAAGCCAACATTTTATCTCTGATGGAGAATGCACTACCAAGATCTCCACATCTTCCATAACAATCAATTATTAGGTTCCATATGTGAGGCTCGGGCACTATTGAATGTTCTAGCATAAAAATAAGATACTCATAAGCTCTGACGGCATTTCCATAAACACATAAGCCTTGAATAATAATTTTGTATGAAATGGGATCAGGATTAACTCCCAAGCTTGACATAACACCATAGATATAAGAAGCCTCATCAAATTCTTGAACTTTGCAAAGAGCAGATATAAGAGTATTATAAGTAAAAACATCAGGAAGTACACCTCTTTTAAGCATATCACATAAATACCTATATGCAAGGCTCATGTGCCGACTCAAACAAAATCCATGGATAAGGACATTATATGCAACAACATCGATTCGGGTATTATTTTGGACCATCTCATCCCAAAGACTAAGAGCCTGAGCCATATCTCCACTCTTAAAGTAACCATCCATAAGTATGGTTGAGGTAATTAAATCTGATGTTCTGTTGTCATTATCTTCCTCTAATATCTCTCCAAGAAGCTTCCCAGCCTCCTCCAAAAGACCTCTCTTGCACAATGCATGTACAAGTATGTTACACGTAACTCTATTTGGCATGATACCACAATTAGCCATAGTAGAGAAAAGATAGAGAGCTCTATCTACATTATTCATGAGGCAATAACCCTTGATGAAAGTGTTGAATGTGGCACAATTGGGAGTGGGACCCATTTCTACCATCTCCCTAATAAGCCAATCTGTCTTCTCCAAGTCACCAGTTTTACAAAGTCCATTTACAAGATAATTGTGTGTAAATACATCAGGAACAACACCTTTATGTATCATTTTTCTTCGAAGCCATAGAGCCACACCCACCTTACCCTCCAAACACAAATTCCTAATTATTTGTGCATGTTCAGCATAATTTACTTCCAAAGTGCACCCTTGAACACCAATCTCTGCCAGAACTATGCTTTCCCTGCATAATTTAAGGTAAAAACAGAAGACATGCTATAAACTCTAGAATCATATAACAAATAATAAGAATATTGTCAGACATATTCCAGCATAACTAATCAAAAGCTCTTGTATGACCGAACTCATTCGCCAGACTTGACAAACATTCCTCAACAATATTTAATATCCCATTGTCACATAAGGGAGTCAAAAACCAACGAACAATTGCATCTTACAAACCTTTTTTTTATAGGCATCTTATTCTTACACACATTTAGTTGTACATGTCAAATATTTTCAATTTTTGATGCCAAAAGCCTTGTGGGTCAGTGGCATTCCTGCATTCTTCCCACAGGAAAAACCAGGATTTGAATCCCCCTCCCTCATTCGTTCTAATCAAAAATATATCGATAAATAAATTAAAAATTATATATAAAAAAAAAAAAATCAATCTTCAGTTGCCAACAGTGACAAGTAGAATATATTTAAGTCAGTCATTCAATAGGACCGTTCAATTCTTGAAAACCTGAACTTGGCAAAACAAATACATCAATATTAAGGCAAATAATATTAAACAAAGGAATATTCTTTCTTTCTTTTACTATCGAAAAACCAAAAAATTTCACTATAAATTGCTGAAATTGCTCTGGTCATATAGCCATCCATTAAAAGCAAAAATCCAGCTATCAATACTCATTCCCAAGTAACATTATCCATCATCATATAATGATAATTTCAAGTCCCTATGTTTTTCTCCTAGTAAAAGTTACAGCCCTTGCAATAGTCTATTCATAAACTTTTATTCAAAAAACTGAGAGAGACAAATATGAACCTTTAGCATTGTACCCAAAACATCAAAAGACTGACCTCATCAATTTCAAACGTTCCAAACTGTCCTTTAGCATTGTATCCAACACATTGAAAACAGCATATGGATCCCCTTTATCATCTTTCTTCTTCGAAAACCAGTCTCGAGCTCTCAATTCGCAACGCTCGCCAATGGTTGCCAACAGATCCTCAAAAGACGAAGGCATTATATCCTCATTCCCACAACTCCTTCACAAATTAATTTTAAGAAAATCAAATAAAAACAAAAACAAAAAATTCCACACTCACAAATTCACCCAGAGTGAAAAAGAGTGTGAAGGAGGAGTAGAGAAAGAGTTAGTAAAAGTTACTTGACGTTTGAATCGAAGTTGGTTTTGAAGCAGAAAAGATTGGCGAAGAGGTGAGAAATGTCGTGCTTGATGGAGTCTAGGGCTCGATTCAAGTATCGTAGAACAACAATGTGGGACGCCGAAGACGACGATTCTCCACACCCAATTAGTAGCTGAAAGAGAGATAGAGACCACATTTCAATCAATCAGAGAGAGCCAAAATACAAATCCAAATACAGGAAATTTAAACTCACAGCCATTTGTTGTGTGCTCTCTCTCTCTCTCTCTCTCTCTCTCTCTGACTATTAGGGTGTGATTTGGTGGTAGGTGCTGGCTGCTGCTGCTTCTTTGGTTAGTCAATCCAGGCTTCACGGCTGTGTCGCGAGGCTATACACCCTGCGAGATTCTTTACATCTTCCACTTTGTGTTTCCCAGATATGTTTTTTTTTTTTTTGGGTCAATAGAAGCGCTTGGGCCAGACTGTTAATTAACAATTTGTTTTTGGCTATGGGGCTGTAGCCTAATCCAATCTCTATTTCTGGGTTGTTTAAGGGTTTTTAGGTTTTTATGAGATAAAGAGTCCCAACCCAAACCATATTATTACCCAACATAACATAACCCAAATCTAGCTTAGACTTTAGAGGTCCAAAGTGGAAATCTAGCTAGACATTTGGATTTATTTTGATTCAGAAAAAATTTGGATTTATTTCAGTCCACTTCGGTCTATTTAAGTCCATTTGGCCCATTCGATCCAATTCGGTCCACTTCCATCCACTTCAATCTACTCAATCCAATTTAGCCCACTTTGATTCATTTCATTTCATTCAACCTACTTAAGTCTAATTCAGTCCATTTCAATACACTTACAAAAGAATAAAAATTCGCCTTAGTTTCATTAAGAATATTTGTAGTGCTTTCACTTTTGGAAGAAATTCTTAGAACAGCATGGAATCTTCTTATCATGCCACAAGCCTTTTTTTTAAAAAAAAATATTTTTTAAATCTTAAAGCTCAAACCTTTTCTCTCCATCACAACACCATTCCTTTTTTTTTTTTTTCTTTTGGAAAATATGATATTATTATTATTATTATTATTATTAAAAAGATTGGCATAAGATGCTCAAAGTGCTCAGGTACAGTAGCAGCTGCTGATCAACATAATGATTACAATGGCTACCATATATGTGGAAGGAAGCCAAGGTTGTGGCCATTGGTATTGGTTATATAACTTATATTGAATTGAGGTAGTGTTTCACAAGTGTTATACATATAATTATTCTTTAAGGAAACAAACCAGCTTTATTAGTTGTAAGATGTACTGCTCAATATCAAAATCTTACCATGTTACCAACAATAGAGGTAGAGAAAATCCAAAATGTCCTCTGAACCCTTACTTGAACTACAAAACCTTTGTAGTCAATGCAACAACCTCACTTATTTGCACCTATATGAATTCGAAAGCTTGCAAATGAAATATGATGTCTACGTTCCTACGTTGTCGAAGTCATAAGAAATTAAACAGCATTAAGGAAAAACAGCTTACTGAAAAAAATTCCTCATCACTCATACATTAAAAGCAGGACGTGCTGTATCTTTGTCTTTTTCAAGTTTATCTATCATGCCCCTTTATTTTCTCCCTCTAAAATTGGTTCGTCTTGCAGCCAAAGCCATATCCTGACTACTGTGTTTACTGACAGTCTTGAACTTGAGTGGTACAACTTGCTCAATATATGACTTCCCAGGAAAGTTCCTTTTATCTTTTGGAAGTGCTCGTAACTGCGGTAACCAGTATGCCACATACTCACCTTCAGGATCATACGTCTGTGCCTGCAATTTTAGTATCTTAGGTATAGGTTACATGTCTATGCAAAAGTATGCGTCATTGTACATGACGAGATTTTAAAAGCTCCTATATCCTCTGTCCCGAAGCACTCACATACTTTTATATCTATAAAATAGTATTAGACTTCTCGATCAATTCAAATTTTAGAACCTACATTTCTGTATAAATAAAGCATGTTAAGCATTACATCTTTTATATAGAAATCATAAAGGAGTTGGATGGTGCAGCTAATTTGGGTTGACTAATTGCGACACAGGTATACAGTAGCATATTTCCACTTACCATTTAACACAAACAAGAATATCATAACTATAGAAAAAGCTGTAGTATATTAAGAAATTTAAGTGCAATATGTTTTGGTTTATTCCTGCTTTCTAATACCGAGGACAGAAAACAGACTTACCTCTTCCCAACCTAATCCATAAATGAACCTGATTTCAGAATAATAATATAAGAGCATCTGAACAGTGTTTATTGATTGTCTACCACCTCCCAGGAAGAAAAGAGAAATTGTATGAAAGCACTTACTTGCTTTGGGATGCTAAAGTAACGATCTTCTCTAGGGTCATTCCCAACTCCTAAACAAGAAGAACAAAGAATGACATGTTTAATTGTTTATCAAAGGATCTCATTAACTGCAAAGTTTAAAGGAGTAGCACATCTCGAAGTTGCATTTCAAGAATATAACAGTGTTCAATAGTTTTTTTTTGGGGGTCATGGATAAAATGTAGCTCTCAATGGTCAAGTCAAGTGGTTATCCAGTCAAATCAACAATATTTTGATACACATACTAACCCCCGACCCTCTTTAGTATCCTGTATTTCCTTTTGCATCCTCCATATACCACTTGTTTTGATATACTTACAGGATATCAAACCTTCTCGCTATAAATGAAGGACAAGATTGTAAGGGACAACTTGTACAAATGAAGTAAGAGATATCTTCTTTACTTCAGAAATATTTTTAATTCAGATATGACGTGAACAATTACAAAGGTTGTTCAATGCTCTGCAGTTTTTCATTGTTTTCTTGTGTCTCCTATAAAAAACAGAAAGTAGGTGCCAGTGCTATATTACTATTATGTAAAGATCACCGTGGATTGACATGAAAGTCAAACAAATTTTCCTGTGTGTGTGTCCCCTCCACCAAAAAATTTGCCACTTGTAACTTCTCTTTTTTTTCACAACCTTAATAAATACCCCAAACCGCAGGAAAGATGGACTGGGCCATTTATAATGAAAAGAAAGGATTAACTACAATCTATGGGGCATTTTCTATGTGCACACTAGTCATCAAAAACATTTACAATCAACACTTGTAATCAAAATTAATTTCCAATGTCCACTCCAACGTCTAAATTAATAGCTCAGTGTGTAGCCTATCTACCCCAAATTATGAGGACATTTGCAATGTGTACCCTAAATTACAAAAATTCTATAGGTTACCCTTAATTTGGATGTTGAGGAACATTGCAAATTAACCACGAACTAGGGCGTTAATTGTAACATTTTGAAATGTAAAATGCACATTACAAACACCTCTGGGTAAATAATTAGACTTATCTCATGTCATGACTATCCTGTTGCCTGTTATGTCCTAGGGTGCTACCAAGATGGTCATACAACTCGTATACAACTGACACTGATATACTTAGCTAAATCAAATAATGTAAACTGTTTTCCCAGTTTATGAAGCAATGACTTTGAAACAACAACCTATAATATGCCAAAATACAATCTTGCCTACACTGGGAAATGCTCAAATACACATACTTTTATGCATAAGTGACAATGGGAAGATACATGAAGATGAGAATCACCTGCTCCATATGTCCAATTTCCATAATTGGAACATGGATCATAATCCAAAAGGCATGTCTCAAACCATTCAGCTCCCAAACGCCAGTCAATACCCATATCTCGAACAAGAAAGGAACACACTATCTGGAGAAATAAAATTGATGATTGGTAATTTGGTAGACCATATCAATTTATTGAGATTCAAAGAAGCAGTCTCAAGTCAGTCTTGAAATTTACCTGCCGTCCTCGGTTTGACATGAACCCAGTGGTTGATAGTTCTTTCATGTTTGCATCTATGAGGGGGTACCTGGAAGTTCACCAACCTTAATTATGTCAATCATGGAGAAATAAAATTTTAATGGGTTTCCAAAAACCTAATACTCAATATTTGACTACATTTTGGTTTTCCAGGGCATAAGATCACCCTGTTTCATGTACCGTGAAACAGAAGAAAGAAAAGAAAAAGGTTGATAAAAGGAAAAATAGGTGAGTACAGTAACATTAAGATAACAGATAACCAAAATAATACATATATATCAAGCAAAAAAGAAATGAAAAAATAGAAGAGAAGTTCCATATTAGAGGGAATAAAATCATTAACACAAAGACTATGATTGTTAGAGATTTCCTTCATAGATAAGGGAGTGTCAATAAAATGTTGCTTACAGAAAATGAACAAAAAAGAAGCAGGATCAGTAATAATGCAGCAGATATCAAAATAATACTCTTTGCATTTCCATGTGGCCATGCACATATAAAAGTACATGCTGAAATGAAAAGAAGATAGCAACACAGACATTAGTGGAAGCAACAATATACCCTGTACGTCCATCTCTCCAGTACTCAAACATATTCTTGTCTTGGCTCCATCTGTGCTCCACTTTTCTTGGACCACCTTAAAAAATAAAATAAAATAAAATAAATAAGAACTTCAAATGACTATATACAAGAAACATTTAACCTGAAATTTTCAATATGATACTTACATTGATGTATAAAAGTTTCTAACTCACACGCACTATATTATCTAACAACATTGCATTCATTAAAACAAGGTCCAAATTTTCATGATCTGAACTGATTAATACTAGATGAATAAGATGGTTCGAATCTGTACCTAAATGGAAAAGGGAATTCCCATATTTGACTGATAGAAACCTGAAGTAATCCCTCCATATCAATTCGAACAAAACCCTGTTGTGTTGAACATAGATTCAGGAGAGGAAAAGGAAAATAAAAATATCTGAAAAAGTTTAACCCAGCTGAAAGATTGGTTTATAATCAGAATTTCCAGCAATCCTGCTTTCCCATCAGTTCAATTTTGCAATTCCATAGTTAAGTTAACATATTATCCAGAACTGTTAACTGAATAGCATCTCAGCCTGCATGTGAACCTGGCATGTGGTAAGAGGCTTTTCCTTTCTTTCTTACTTTCTTTTTCTTTTATTTTCTTTTATTTTTCTTTTTTTTGAGGAAAAAGAAATGGAGAGAGAGAGAGAGAGAGAGAGAGACAAATATGCTGAAATCAAAAGTTCAAAACTAAGAATGTAGAGAGAAAATGATCAAGGCTGGTTAAGAAAAGATGTCATATGATGATATCTTCTGATGTCATCTCATTGCTAAATTATATATTTATACTTTTCATTAAAATGTGAATTTTTATTAAACAATACTAATAAAGGAAAGGGGCATGTAGGAATTTTGGGACAGAAGTCGGTGATGGAAACTATCATGGGGTTTACTTAATGATAAAACACCCACACACATGCACACTGATTGAAATCAGTCACCACAAACTGGAGGAAAGTACCTGAATATTATTCATCTAAATTGGCTTAAACCACTTACAACTTAAGAAATTATGAATTCAATAGACAAATGAAATTGGGACAGAGTTGAAATGCTATCAATAATTTTATCTTGAGAGAGAACCATACCAGTATGTGGAATTATTTGCTTCCCGTTCCTTTTCATACCTCTTCACCTATAAAAGTAAAATCTAGTCCCATTCTTCAAATTGTTGTATATCTATTCTGTGCAGTACAAAAGCAAAAATGAATGAAATTTTCAACCTCTTCATGTATGAAGCGAGGAGAGAGGCTTCCTGAAGCAAGCCACGGAGAGAATTTTGTTGAATAATCTGGTCCTAACATCCCATTTCTGGTCTCTTTGTAGATCCTTAGCAAGTCCTACATATACAAGAAAGTACAAATAATTTAGAAATCCACATAATTGGTATTATTAGTGCTCCTTTAAACATCATAACTTTCTATTATAAATATGTTTAAGCAGCTATATCAAAAATTAAATTATTGTAACTGGTTTATTTTTTGATTTTGAAATGATCATATTGGTCTATCTTTCATCCCATGGAATTTTAAATGCCACCCTTCGTAATTGTTTAGTATCTGATGCACAAATCCACACTTAGGACGAAGGTTACAGAAGAAATTTAGACTCATCACTCATCAATCAAACAGATGAGATGAAATCATGAAATCTATTTTGTTCATGAATCGCACTAATCTCAATTTTTATTATGACAGCTATTGTCCTCAAAATTCTACATTCATAGAAGACTATTGGAATCTTTTTATTTTTATAATAACTATTGGAATCTAAAACCAACAACTCTAATGCCACCATACTTTAAGATTTTAATTTTCATTTCTGCAGCAATGTTTTTAAGATATTAAATTTCCATGCTTGTTGCAATGTATTGTTGGCAATCTTGCTTTCAAAACAAGCATTAACAGAAACATGTATGATGAGAGAGATTTTCCCCTGCCTTCCTCCAAAAGTACTCATTCACCCTGCCCAGTGCTGCACTTTCACCCCCAACAAACTTCATTCCTTTGCTAACCTGTATTAAAAAGAAAAAATATGGACTACATTATATTATGATGGAGGAGTGTGTCTCAAAATTTTTATTAGAGTGAAACGCAATTTATATCCGTGAAACACAGATGCATGTATTAAAAATCCTACATTTTGCAATTGTGAGTAGACTCCAAGCTGATCCATCGAAGGAACACATCCCCAATCATCAATGCTTGGTGGCGGCCCAAGACATGTTGGAGTTCTAATGCAGCTCCGGATATTGCATTTGGCTTCAACAGACTGCAAGTTTTACTTTGTAAACAACACTGCTACCACATAAAATAGCTTTCCTACTTATCCATGAAAAAATATAATGAACTCAAAACTAATGGAAAAGAATTATTAATCATCATGCCTTGCGAAACTGAGTATACACATCCGGTAAACTGCTAGAATCAAATGGGAGGTCATCAATGTGGTACATAGTGGTACCCCAAATAAGCTGTAACTTAGGGTTGTTAGTATTACTTCTTGACTCCGAAGATGATTGTAGCACCACTTGTTGCAGACCTTTGCTGACCAATCTTTCGACATTCAACTCCTCACTGCAAGTTTCTTTTTGGGCATATACCTGGCTAGAATAAATCAGACTATAAACACCCATACTCCCATTTACTTCAATAACTCGGAATAATCCATTCTTTCTACTAAAAGAAATTCAAAATAAATGTGGGAATCACTTAACTGTGTGGGCTCCAAAAGCTTTTGCAAGAGAAGGGAGAATTTCCTCGGGCTTCCCATGTCGAATAAGCAAATTTAGGCCGTACTTTATCAAATTCTTTTTCAGGTCAGCCAAGCATTCAATAAGAAACTGCGCTCTCAAGGCTGCCAAGCAATCACTACAATTTAAATTTTAAACTTGTATACTCTGTTATACTACAAGTCAAAGAAATTCACAAAGGTGCATAGAAGATCCTCAAAAATTCTTAGGTAACTCCACTATGGAGTTCTTAAAATCATATCTATTCATTTTGAAAGAAGTGGATTAGATTTTACTACATTATCAATAATTTAAATAAATACCAAAATAATAGTCATTTAAAAAAAAAAAATTGTTATGTGTTAAAATTTGATTCACTCATTTCAAAATGGATGAATAGGATTTTAGGAAGTACATAGAGATGTAATCGTGTAAATGAGCAGAGCTGATTATTAAAATTTCAAGCTTGTTCATTTAACTTTATTTCAAACACGAGCTTATCACCAAGATTAGATATTCAAGCTTGGTTCTTTTTTCTTGTCAAACAAGTTTAAGCTCATTCAAGAGATACTTGATCAACTTATCTTTTTACCATGACTAAAAAATTTGTTTACAACTTCACAAATTTAAGAATTTTTACCACAAATTGACAGTCAATAAACTGCAAATAAAATAATTTGATATCTCATGAACATCAGTATATTTTTAGAAAAGTGTACATATAAAAATATAATATTATATACTTATCTTTCACTAAACAGGGGAACATAAACAAACAAGTTTTTAACTTTTTTTCCGAGCCGAGCTTTCAGCTTGATTTAAGAACTATAGAAAGATCTTTAATCATATATAATATTACCTCCAGTTTTAGGGAATCCGAAGTGATACGTGGTGCCGAAAAGGCGAGGATCGACGCAATAGACGGGCAAAACCGAATTGGAGGAAAGCCAGGCCTTATACAAAGCTTCGTTGTCCAAGACTCTGAGATCATTTCTGAACCAAAGAATGGCGGTCCCTCTGCCAGTCCTGGAAGCCGAAGAGGATGAAGAAGAGTACCTTCGAAAGGTTAGATCGGCAATGCGGTGTGTTTCGTCGGAGTCTAGTTCCGGAACCTGGTGGATTGATGTTCTTGAAGAAGAAGAAGAAGAAGATGAAGCTGAAGGTTTTGCGATGGAATTCATGGTGTGAAAGTGAAAGTGAAAGTGGAAGAGAGTTGAGTTTGTGAATGTTGAATTTGATGGGATTATGAGCTTTTTCAGGGGAAGAGTTGGGACTGAGTAACGGAGAATAGTCATAGTGACATGTATGCAGTTTGGATTTTGGAGAATGGAGAGAGAGAGAGAGAGAGAGAGAGAGAGAGAGAGAGAGAGAGAGAGTTAGTTAGTTTAAGCAGTTGAGAACGTGACACGTTGGCGTACGAGTTTTGTATGACGTGGCTTTATGGCAGCCAATGGACGAGTTTGTTTTGATTTATTCTGGTTTTCAGTTTCTCTTTACGAAACCAAGCCGCTACAGTAGACGACTGTCGCATTGGAAATTATTAGACGGCTCTCCCGTGTGGAGTAAAAGACGGAACCGGATCCTCTCCATTTCCCTTTGAAATGGAGAGGCTCCAGTTCACGGTAGGGATTGAGTCCAAAATGATCCACGCTCAAAAATTGGACACATCATTTAAAATGTGTCACCACACTTAACTGGAGTTCAGTTGACTTAACTGGGGTTTAACTCAACCGGACAAAAAAAACTCAAGTTAAACTCTTAACTCTCACCAGCCGTTCAAACTCTCTCTCTCAAATTTCAAAGTTCAAACTCTCTCAACTTCCCACTTCTAGCATACTCAACTCAAACCCATCAGCAAAATCAAAGGAAAAACCTTAGCTCACCAAAGATCTCGACACCCATACACGCATCCTCTTTAAACCCAGATTAGAGAGAGAGTAAGGGTTGGGGTTTGGAGAGAATCGGGTGTAGAGAGAGACATTGATGCTTTTCAGACCCAAATCAGAGAAGGTTAGGGTTTGGGTTTGGAGAAAATCGGGAAAGAGAGAAGTTGATGATCTGATCTATGGAGGGAAATGAGATTGAGAGACAAAGAAAGAGATTTTGGTCGAAGGAGAGAAGAAGCCACCATCGGAGGTGGTGGTTGCGGTGAGCCAGCCTTGCCAATTTGGTTCAGGTCCAAATCAAAGAAGGTTAGGGTTTGGGTTTGGGGAAAATCGGGAAAGAGAGAAGTTGATGATCTGATCTATGGAGGGAAATGAGATTGAGAGACAAAGAAAGAGATTTTGGTCGAAGGAGAGAAGAAGCCACCATCGGAGGTGGTGGTTGCGGTGAGCCAGCCTTGCCAATTTGGTTCAGGTCCAAATCAAAGAAGGTTAGGGTTTGGGTTTGGGGAAAATCGGGAAAGAGAGAAGTTGATGATCTGATCTATGGAGGGAAATGAGATTGAGAGACAAAGAAAGAGATTTTGGTCGAAGGAGAGAAGAAGCCACCATCGGAGGTGGTGGTTGCGGTGAGCCAGCCTTGCCGATTTGGTTCAAGTCCAAATCAAAGAAGGTTAGGGTTTGGGTTTGGGGAAAATCGGGAAAGAGAGAAGTTGATACTCAATCTCCATGGCTATCGCTAGCAGCCACCGTGTTCCGCTCCACCAATTCCGGCCATGGTTCCGGTGAAGTTCCTCTATCTCCCTCTTTGATTTTTCCTTATTTTAATTTTCTCAACAAAATTTTTTTTTTTTAATTTTTAGTATTTTATTAGGATTTCGTTTTCTTTTGATAAAGAAATTGAATTCCCTGTTGTACTTGGGAAAAAAATAATGTGGAATTTGTGTTATTGGATACAAATTGTTCTTGGCCGAGCTTCATCTTGCAACCACCCTACTGCCGGCGGCGGTGCATATAGATGGTGTTTACACCATTGGTGGCCGCTGGTACCCTTCTTTTTCTCTTTATTTTCTCTTCTCTTTTTATTTGCTTTTTAGATATGACCGAAACCCCATTTTGTTTCAGTTTTTATTAGTGACTAGGTTTCCTTTTGCATAAAACAATGGAGGTTTTTAGGTACAGCCAAATGTGCTGTGATTGAAGGGAAAGTGGCCTGCTTGTAGTTGTTGTGTGTTGTTGTCTTTGACATCAGTAAAGTAATTGTGTTGCTTGGTATATGCTAAAAAAATCATTATGAAATTTCTCTTTTTGTCCTAATTTTTCTTAGGTACCTATTATTTTCCTAAATTGCAGATGGGTATTTTGCGTGTTGTAGTTCATTTTAAAGGTATAGACTGTGGCTCTTGATAGGCTAACTTGAGGGGAAAATTTTTGCTTGCTTGAATTGTTACCAATCATACTTAACAAGTTTAGCCCAAATTTTAAGTAGTCAATTTAGATTTTTAATGTTAAGGCCTCCCTCAAACATTCTGGGTTTTTGGTTCAAAAGAATGTTTGAAAATTTGGTGAAATGTTTTTTCTTTTAATAAATCTTCAAATATTTCTAGATGAACTTTAATTCTTGGGCATTTCAATGTTATACGGATATGTTACTGATTTATGAACTCTAATTCTAGTTGGGCATTTCTAAGTTATACAAATATGGTACTGATCTATACAATAAAGCAGAAATTGCATTTAAATTTAGGCACAATTGAGCTTATGAACAAGAGTTTGTTTTATGAATTTTCCCCATTTATTGTGGCCAAAGCTTCGATGGATTAATAGCTATATGTCTCTTGTTTTCTTGTTAACAGAATCTGTATGTATATATGGTGGTTTACCTACTTGTTTTCCTTTTAAATAAACAAGCATATCTTTTGTCATTTTTCACCATGAGAGGACTAAATCCCAAACTTTTGCGAAGTTTTGCTTTGCTGATTTAAAGTTGTTATATATTCATCATAATCTTTAAGTTGATGAATGCGTTTTACCATTGTCAAACTAATTCATGAATTTTTCTAATTCATGTTCCATGTTTTTCTTGATTAGCTATAAACCGAAAATTACTTCAAATAATGATTTTTTTAATTGCTTAATGGTGAGCAAGTATTTGCTCTAGCAGACATTTGAAATGAATTCCTCAAAAGTTAGGAATTTTTTTTTTTTTGTCCAAATTGGAGTATTTCTTGATCTGTTTTTTTTTTTTCATGTGTATGACAGTATGATGAGTTTAAGTGTTTATAGTCTAGCTGCTTGTGCAGACTGTGAGCAGAGTAACATTAAGACTAAACATGCCTTTACAGTTATGGTTTTCTTTTTTGGAACTGTCATAAATACTGAATTGTTCAGGGTTGATGCATTGTTTCTTTTTTATTCTACTCGTGATGGGTGCATTGTTCTTTTAAATGTCAATGTCAAGTTTGCCTTGTAAAAAGTGCAATGTTGGCATGCTTTTGACTTGAAATGCTACTATTTGCTAATCTTGGTCCCATATTCTGTTTAGGGTAAAAATTCTGGACAATATGGACAAAGTGATGGGTGCATTGTTCTTTTTTCTTGCATATGATTAATGATGCCATATACAAACAATATTGAAAAACAAGTAACAATAATTTTGTGTATCATGGTGCAAGGCTTCGAGTAACAATTGATTGCAAGCCAGAAAATGGACACTTAAAGACAAGAGAGGTAGGGAAACTCGATGAAGAAGGAAAGTTCAAAGTGTCTATTCATCGTAAGATTGTAAAAGATGGCAAATTGAATGAAGAATGCTATGCACAGCTTCACAGTGCATCAGCTGCACCATGCCCTGCACATAATGGCCTAGAGTCTTCAAAAGTAGTATTGTGACATTTGTTATTGTAAGGATTGTAAGGATTGTGATTGTAAGGATTGAATTTTAATTGTAAGGATTGTGACAGGTGGAATGTGGATATTTACAGATATTTGTAAGTAAAAATTGTGACAGTTGTGAGCTATTGATATTTGTAGATATTTTTAAGTAGGTGTAAGGGTGTGCTGCATAGGTGGTGTAGGTAAAGCCGCTGTGTGTGTAAGGGTGTGTAGGGGACTCTGCATGTGGGTGTGCACAGGTGGTGCGGGTATAGCTGCTGGGGTGTGCGTGTGTGCCTGCATGTGGGTGCGTGGGAGTGTACAGTCTAGATAAATTGTACTGCCATTGTGGGTTGTTAGTTGGTTGGGCCAAGGTATGTAGTTAGTTGGTTATGTGGAGTGTTTATAAGGAGAGGAAAAGGATAGTAAAACTCATGCAAAAGAAAAATTGACACACCAATTAACATGCATACAGCTCAAAACTTGTCATATTTATATAAATTTTTTCTCCTCACAGCAACACTTATATATAAAAACAACTCTTGCCTAGCATAACAATTATGTAGAAAAACATATTTATGCTATGCAATACCAGACCTATGCAGTAACATTAATTATGCAGTAACAGTAACATCAATTATGCGGTAACTTCAACAGTAATTATGCAATAACAGTAACATTAATTATGCAGTAACTTTAACAGTAATTATGTAATAAAAGTAACAGTAATTATGCAGTAACTTTAACAGTAATTATGCAGTAAAAACAACTCTTGCCTAGCATAACAATCATGTAGAAAAACATATTTATGTCATGCAATACCAGACCTATGCAGTAACATCAATTATGCAGTAACTTCAACAGTAATTATGCAGTGACAGTAACATTAATTATGCAGTAACTTTAACAGTAATTATGCAGAAAAAATAACAGTAATTATGCAATAACTTTAATAGTAATTATGCAGTAAAAACAACTCTTGCCTGGCATAACAATTATGTAGAAAAACATATTTATGCTGTGCAATACCAGACCTATGCAGTAACATTAATTATGCAGTAACAGTAACATCAATTATGCAGTAACTTTAACAGTAATTATGCAGTAACAGTAACATCAATTATGCAGTAATTTTAACAGTAATTATGCAGTAACAGTAACATCAATTATGCAGTAACTTTAACAGTAATTATGCAGTAACAGTAACAGTAATTATGCAGTAAAAGTAACAGTAATTATGCAGTAACTTTAACAGTAATTATGTAGTAAAAACAACTCTTGCCTAGCATAACAATTATGTAGAAAAACATATTTATGCTATGCAATACCAAACCTATGCAGTAACATTAATTATGCAATGGGACGGGCTCCTCTCCCGTTTGTCATTCTCCAGTTCTCTCCCGTTTTAATATGGATGAATGCCACGTGGAAAAAAAACAATCCAAAGGCCAAAAAATAAGCCACGTAATTCTCTCTTGTTTCGCCTCTCTCTCAATCACTTCACCTCTTTTCTCTCTTTTATCTCTCTTTTCAAACGGACCAAACCTGAGCATCAGACTATCAGAGGCATCAAAACAAAAAGAATAGAGGATGTGAGTGCTGTGCTTGGGATTTTATCATTCTTGGCAAGAGTGGTCAGATTGGGTTCCTCCCAATAGAAGGTTGGGTATAAGGGTAAGGATGGTAATCTCACACCCACCTTACACAACAGTATTTTCTTGGCTTCCCCTGAGAGAATAGAGATCTTTAACTCCTTTTTGGTCTCCTCAAGCACCGATTTTCTCCAACCAGCAAGCTTTGATCTTGGTGCCGACTCAACTCAACTTTATATGAAAAATTGTCAAATAAAAAATTGGATTTGTTTCGTGGCTTTTTTTTTTTTTTTTTTTTTTCCTTTGGGTTGCACAGAACTCACATCCTCTGTCCCTTTTGTTTTGATGCTTAAGATGCCCAGGTTTGGTCCGTTAGAGAAAGAGGAAAAAGAGGAGAAAGAGAGACAGAGAGAACAGGTGAAAGTAACTGAAGAATGGAGAAAGAAGAGAAAGAATTTCATGGTTTATTTTTTGGCCTTTGGATTGTTTTGTTTCCACGTGGCATTCATCCATATTAAAACGGGAGAGAACTGGAGAATGACAAACGGGAGAGGAGCCCGTCCCTTATGCAGTAACAATAACATCAATTATGCAGTAACTTTAACAGTAATTATGCAGTAACAGTAACATCAATTATGCAGTAACTTTAACAGTAATTATGCAGTAATAGTAACAGTAATTATGCAGTAAAAGTAACAGTAATTATGCAGTAACTTTAACAGTAATTATGTAGTAAAAACAACTCTTGCCTAGCATAACAATTATGTAGAAAAACATATTTATGCTGTGCAATACCAGACCTATGCAGTAACATTAATTATGCAGTAACAGTAACATCAATTATGCAGTAACTTTAACAGTAATTATGCAGTAACAGTAACATCAATTATGCAGTAACTTTAACAGTAATTATGCAGTAACAGTAACATTAATTATGCAGTAACTTTAACAATAATTATGCAGTAAAAGTAACAGTAATTATGCAGAAATTATGCAAAATAACAATTTTTGCAGCAACAAATAATTATGCAAAAATTAACACCTTGCAGAGATACATCAGACATGCAAATTAAGTATTCTTTCCAAATAATAAAAAATCTAAACATTTTGAATATGGCTAAGTTTTGGACCATCAAAATTCCAGTCCTAAACTAGGAAAATTACAAATCAAGAACACTTAATCTGGACATGCGTCCTAGATTATAAAACATGATCCTAAACTAGAGACCTCCACTTGCAACACTTCCTTGAGTCAAGAGATTTCCAGCACCATTAATTTTTTCGTTGGAGCCTACAACACTTGATGTACTCTCTAAATGTGATGCTAATGCAACACTTGCTGATGAGCCTCCTTGATGTACTGTAGAACTTGTAGAAGCCGACTACAAAAAATCCAATTACACATTACACATATCACAAGCTTAGTATTAAAATTATCAAATCATGCATCTAAACTATTATTAATATCAAAATAAAATATATAATTGTAAATATCTTTACCATTAAAAGTTGTGTAAAACTAGTAATATTTCCAGAAGATATATCCTCAGTTTGCTTTTGTGCCATGACGTCATGAGCGAGTATTTCCTATAAAAATTGTACTAGTTTAGCAACAATAATAGTATACTATATTAATGTGTAAAAATAAAATAGAATGGTGAAAATAAGGATAATTGAAGATTACCTCCTGCACTTTTCTTTTCTTTGTTTGCTTCTTTGATGTGCCTTCCTTTGGTTTCCTCATCTTTTCTATCCATGATTTCGTCCTACGCTTTTTATTATGATAAACCTCTCTTTTCTTTACCCTTTTGGTACAATCGTAATCGAAGCACATAATTGATCTTCTTTGTTTGCAAAATCAGTGGAAGGCCTAATGATGTCTTCTTCTACATTAGCTTTGCAATTCCTAAGGTCACAAAGTTTTTTTTTCAAATCTGCAATTGCTAAGCTTAGAATATTATGGCCTTCTTTAGTTTCACATGCCTCATTCACCAATTGAATATATTTTGGACATAAATCTCGAAACCGATCTACATATTCTAGTCGAGTATCCGGGTTAATGTTATGTGTTGTGCAATTTTTTCCGCTTCCATCTTTTGCATCTCTTCTCCACCTCTTCATGATATATCTATTAGGAATCAACTTGATATCCAATACATCAAGAACTTTCAAACCATGCCTACATAAAATACCAAATGACTCAAACTTTCTGCAACTACAAGATAGAGTCTCATCTAATGGATTCCACATGACCTCATATTTTCCATTTTGATTGAAAACTCCAACCACATAACTATGTGTTCGACTCACATTGCGTTCTAGGATGGAAAGTGCCATTACCTCTTCAACTTCTGTCTGAAATAAATCAAACAACTTAGGCGTGTACACCGTTGCTACTTGGTTAAGCATAGGAGAGCTTTTGAGCTTTAATCTTGGAAATTTCTGTCTAGAGTTGTATTCTGCTTCTAACTCCTTATCCCGCTTTTAATTGACAATTGTTTCAAAATGAGTGAAAAACTCTACCATATTGAGATCAGTACGCAAGCAATCCTTCAAGTCAGCATTGAAACTCTCACTAAGCTGGGTTGTCTTCATTCCTGCAGTGAAAGTTCTCTTAACATATGCTTGGGCCCATTTTTCCTTCAATTTAAATAGATCAATTAGCCATTTATTTTCACGAACATCGTACTTATCTAGCATTTCATTCCAAGCTGTAAGAAACTCATCTTCACCGTCATACTCATAGATACATGCTAAGAAATCAGCGTTAAATTGAGGCTCAGTTTTTAGTAAATGACCCAAGTGTTTCTCAGCATTCTGCCACATATGCCAACTACACAATGCATGATATGTCTCAGGCATGACTACTTTTATTGCAGCTGACATTGCTGCATCTTAATCTGTGAAAATAGTGATTGGCTTCTTTTCAGACATTGCTTCTAAGAAGGTCTCAAATAACCATACAAAAGATTCAATCGTTTCATCATATAAAAGTGCACCTCCAAATACTACAGTTTCTCTATGGTGATTGAGACCCAAAAATAGTCCAAGTGGCCTTGCATCTCTATTTGTGCTATACGTTGTATCAAACGTTATTACATCACCGAAGTGGCTATAGTCAATGATCATTCTTGCATCGGCCCAAAAGATATTAGTAATCAACTCTTCACAGTCCAATTGAGTAGCAAAATAATATGAAGGATTTTCCTTAAGTTGACGACTAAAATATCTTCCCAAGCTAGCAGCTGCCCCATGCTCCATGTCTCTCTGTCGCTTACTACGTAAGTAGTTTTTATGATCTTGCTTGGTAAAACCAAGATTTTCATATCCACCAACTTGCTTACTAAGAAGCTCATAAGATTGATTTAGTCTTAATCTCGATTCATGTGCCAAATCAATTTCAATAGCATGAGTTGCAGCCACTTTCCGTTGTGATGGCATCATGTGCACAGTTGATGGAAGGTGGAGATAGTGGTTATGCTCAGCAATAAATTCACTCACCACATATTTTTTACTATCTCGATTAAGTACAATAACCAAACGTGCTTCACAACCACATCTTGTTTCTACTCGTGGATTCTTTACATTTTGATCTCTCTTGTCTTTGCCTCGAACTCCCTCCTTTGCACACACAAATCTCCTTGAAGTAACCACACCAGTCTTTTTACATTTATTTACATACTCTTTTCTAATACTAAAACCAGCCTTTCTGCCATATTCATTATAAAAACCATATGCAATCTCATCTGCTTCAAACTCCATCCCTTTAAATGGGGTAGATTCCATGGGCACATTAGAAGGAACATGTATTCCCATCATTATCCCTAGAAAAAATTGAACATAAATTTATTATAACTTTCACCTATCATTTATTTTCAAAACAGAGATGATGTAAAAAAATAAAATAAAATGAGGATGTAATGAATGATCAACATACTAATGAGGATGTACCTCATATGAGAGAAATGTTATATATCTTTGTTACTAAACATAAAAATTCAAGATGACCAAGCATGATTTCAACTCAACTCACTCAAAGGGTAGTCAATTTAAACATGACAGTAATAAACATGTTCTTTAAAATCTTGCATTCATAATATGCCATCAAGAATCATTATAAAGGAATCTTCTTATTATGATTAAAGAACTTATTTATTATGAGATGTTTTTTTTTTCAAAGGAGAAATTTATTAATTGAAATATCTAAACCTTGTGATCAACACCACAACAGTATCTTTTTGATCACCTCTCTATATATGTCCATAATCCACATTAAGCGTACAAGTAATCATTTTTTAATTTCACATAAACTCATCATTGATACTATTTTCTTATGAACCGATTATAATAGACAATATTAACAGCTATGGAAATATATATATATATATATATATATATATTTAAATTGTGCCACTAAACTTATTGATTACACTATGAATTAGGATCATGTGTGTAAGGATTTTAGTGTTGATCCATTCCATAACATTTTATGGTAATAAATTCAAATTTATTGATGTAATTTTATCCGTTTGAAAATCTAGTTAGTTTTTTAGTTTATATTTAGAGCTACTCAAAGAAATGCTTACTAAAGAGGTTTGCTTGAGCGAAGGTCAAGATCGATGAAGTGCGATGTGAGGTGTGCTCAAGCAAGATGGTAAACTTGCTTAAGTGGAACATTAAAGGTCCGAGATTTTGCATGTCTCTCGCTTGAGTGAGGTCGTAAAAATATACTTTCCTAATCTACTTTTCGAAGTGGTTTCTCCATTAAAGATATTCTTCTTTGATTTTCCACTTCATCACCAAATGTTATGTCATGCTTAATGTGCTTTTTATATTACTTATTGATTTGTTAATTGCTTAACTATAGTGAAAAATTAATTGTCTGAGTGGATCACTTCACCAATATAATTTGATAATTTTGCTCATTAATTCACATTGGGGTCTAAACAGAAATTTCAATGTTCAATCTTATTTAATTATATGAAATTTTTAAGAAAGACTCTAACTTGCATCCAGCCATCAAAACAACAATATAAACTCACCAAGAAGTTTTATTGATAACTCCTTTGAGTATCCTACTTGAGTATGGTGAGATTTATCACAAAGTATTTGACAAGATACTTACCTTTTTGAGTGACAAATTTACTTTGATAAAGTTCCCTTATCAGCAAATCTCTACAATTAGTCATTTAAATATCAAAGTTGCACGTGTTAATGGCAGGTGTTTTTTTTTTTCAAAAAAGCTACTAAAAAAGGCATATTCATTGGTCATAAGGGCCATGACTAGAGTACACTTGCTATACCATCCTTTTGTTTTTAGGGAAAACGTTCAAAAATTAACTCGTTTTCTTTTTTTGTGAGTAAAACTCGTTTTCTTATGTTCGGTAATTAGGGGCAGCTGCACATACATTTTAGGGGTTCATATTAGGGGGTTCAAATGAACACCCTGACTTGAAAAAATTTATTTGAACAACAGCTACAATGAAGAAGGTCTTTGATCAAACCATTAGGGACCTGTAAGTCTTAACTGTGATTCTTATTATGTAGTTTCTTATCATGGTAATCTCATTGCTATTTGAGTGTTCTGTTTTCTTGATTCATCGTTGGCAATATTGGTGAGAAAAGATTATTCTTTGGATAGTTTCTTTTGAATTACATAGTCAGTTTTCGGAGTTTAGTCTTGTTTATTCATTCATTATATCTTGTTTCTCTATTATTATATGACAACAATTGCCTAAGACGTTAATTTTTTACTGCTTTTCTTACATTATAAGAGAGGTGAATAAGAAAGTGCTTAAAGTCCCTGGAATTGAGCAGCAGGTAAAAAGATTTCCTTTAATTTTTTTTGCTTATTTGGGTTTTCAAAACTTTGATTGATTCGTCCCTGTCAATATCTGTGGGCAATGGTGGTGTGATTGAACAATAATTGCCCATGTGTTGTCCCTATGTTTATTATTGAAAGATCTTTGTCTGGTGATTATCACTCCTCTATATTAGGCTATTGCTCCTTGACAACAATATAAATGCAGAAAAATGATCAAACATCAAATAAGATAAGCATAAACAAGTTTACGGTTATACCTCTGTTTTGGCAAGATAGAAACAAAGATGCTTTGAAGCTGAACTTGTTCTCTGAACCTTCTGTGAAGCTTTTTTTTTTTTTTTTTGGGTTAAAATCTGTGAAGCTTTGAACGTGGGATGGCAAGATAGAAACAGAGATGTCTTCTTTGAACCTGCTGTGAAGCTTTATTTTTTTTGGTTAAACTCTATGAAGCATTGAACGTGGGATATATCTCTAACCTTCTGTGAAGCTTTTCCCTCCTATAAGGTTTTTTTTTTGTTTTTCAGTGCACAGATATACCTCTAACTCTGTTTCACTTTTCCCTCCAAAAAGTTTTTTTTTTGTCTGGTTGAGTTAAATAAATCCTCTAGTTTAAGTGTTTAACTGGGGTTAAGTGTAGTGTTTTCATTTTAAATGATGTGGCACCTTTTTAGCCCTTGATAATTTTGAACTCAATCCCCATCGTGAACTGGAGCCTCTCCATTTCACTTTGAAATGGAGAGGATCCAGTTCCGTAAACGACGGCCTTATTATAGTAGTGTTAAACCGTTAGTTAGTGCCCGTTTGTTTGGGCGTTTTGAGCCCAAAAAGCACGTTTTGCAAAAAACTGGAGCAACTTGTGCGTTTGGTTCAGCCCCAAATACAACTTTTTGAAAAAAGTTGCATTTTGAGCCAAGGCTGATAACGCGCTGAGAACACGCAAACCTTATGGAGCTGAGAAGGTCCATAAAACAAAAAGTCCAATGCGCATTTGTAACTATCGATTGGCTCTTCCTTCAATTACCAAATTACCCTTGATAAAAGTCCTCAGTTCTCACGCCTGAAGCTCACTCTCACGCCCCTCATCTCAAGCATAATGAAAATACAAACTCAAAAACATAATCTTAAAATTAATCAAACCACAACAATAAAAGCAAAAAAAAATTTGCTCTCATAAAACTGATATAATTTAAACAACAAATTTAAAATCAAAACAACAGCAGCAGCAGCAGATCAAGAACAGAAAAAAAAATTAGAACAACAATAAATGATCAAGAAAAAAAAAAAAAAAAAAAGCTGATATGACCCCTGGTTGCATGCACTCCGCAGTGAGGAGGAGGAGCAGCCGTGGCAGTGTGGTGGAGCAAAGACGATTTCTCCTCTCTCCATGCATGTTTGTGTGTTTGAACTTTGAAGATAATGACACCAAAAGGCAAGCAAGATTATGGAATCAAGTATCACAGAGAGAGCTAGAGAATTTATGGAATCAAAAAAAAAAAAAAAGAGCAGAGAATGAGAGAGCTGGAAAAATAAGGAGAAAGGAAGGCTCTGGAATCAAGTGGAATGTAAAGGAAAAAAAGAGATGATGGAATCCTATGGGTATACGTGTGTGGTGGACAAAATGCAAGAGAAAAAAAAAAAAGAAAGAAAAAGGAAACGTATGAATGAAAGAAAGGCAAAGAATTAGAAATCACAATTTAAAAATACTACCACAATATTTTTACAATAAATTTTAAGTAATTAGCTAATATTGGTGAGTAATTATATAATTTTAGTGGTGGGTTCAAATTAGAACTAGTAACAACTTTCCATATAAGATTTTGTTATGATTCTTGTGAAAGTATTGCAAAAAATATTGTGGATGTAACACTTTTTGTTAAAAAATATAATTGTTGAGAATGAATAGAAAAAGAAAAAATAAATATTAAAAAAGAATAAATTTGATTAAAAAATAAATATTAAAAAAGTGGATAGGCAAAAGATAAATGTCACTGTTGATTGTCCAAACAGTACAAAAATTTGTCTAACTTGCTGGAGATGCTCTTATATATACATTGTCCTTTTTGGTAATTTATCTCTCAAACTGCCACTTTTATAAGTAAGTGCTAGCCAAACACTCAACTTTTTCAAAAAACACTTTTTAACAGCTTTTACCAAACACTCAGCTTTTTGAAAATGTAATTTTTTATTATGCACTTTTTGAAAACTCCATTTTTTCATTATGCACTTTTACAAAAAGCTGAACCAAACTAATGATTGTTGGTATTTACAAATCTGCAACAGGTATTGAACAAGGAATTTTGCATGACTTAGTGTATCCACCACAGTAGAGCTATTTTTTTAGCTATTTGACACTATAAAAAGTTACTTTATCTATTTTACCTACTCATTTTACAAAACATCCAGCAGCAGCAATGAATCTATTTTAGCTTTCAACACAATAAAATAATATAATCATCACAATAAAATAATATATCTACTACAATAAAATAATACATCTCACTACAAAAAAAAAAAAAAAAACCACAAACTGATCAATGGCACAATCCACAACCACTACCAACCAAGAACAACCACCCTAGGTCCTTGTGCTGGTACAACCAATCCACGTACCTCCTCCACAGAGCCCTAGGATCTTTCTCCAAAGCTTCAAACTTCTTCTTCTTCTTCAAAATCTCAAGCTTCGACGAAGATGACGACGATAGCTCGGCGAAGATCTCGCACACCACAGACTGAGTCCAATCGACGAGTTTGGGCGACAAGCGAGTTGGGAACACCAACGAGTTGCATTGGAGCGAGTGGATTGGTTTGAGAAAAGGCTTTTGGGGCTTGGGAGATGGAAAAAATGAACAAATGTCTGAGATCGAAGCCATTAGAGATCGCGAAGAAAATGGTGTCATTGAGAGAGGGGTTTACTACTAATAGTGGTAGTACTAATCCATGTGCGAGGTTTTGAATTTCTGAACTAAGAAAATTTGGGTTTGTGTCTGTCTGTGTGTTTGTGTATTAGGGTTTTTGTCTGTTGGTTCAAGGTGACATGGTTCACAGCCGGAGAGAGAGAAAAAGAAAGAAAAGATATAATATTTTTTTAATGAGCGCAAAGAGAGAGTTTAATAATATATATATATTTTTAGCTATAGCACAATTGTTGTAGCATGTTTTTAAGTATTAGTGGTGCTAAAATCCAATTCGGTTCCATTTTAGATTAATTGGACCTTAAATTGATTCTTTTTGTCGGTTGCCTTTTTCAATTTTTAGCTCAAAATTTAGTTTCCTCTTAATTTTTGGGTTGGGTTGAAAAGTATGAACTTTTATTCTATTTTAGCCAAACTCTTTAGTTTTTGGTAAAAAAAAAAAAAAAAAAAAAAAAAAAAAAACTAACTAAATAGGCATTAGATAAAAAAAAAAATCAGTCCTATAGACAACATGTAAGGAGCTGCATCTGATAAGAAAACTTAGTTTCTTACAATGAGTTCAATCTTCACAAGTCCTATAGACTACATGCTGGAACGATTCAGTCCTGATGCAGCTTCCAATTCCAACAAAGCACAACTTCAAATTACTATTATAATCATCCACCAAGACTATTTAATGAAACGCTCTCATATAATTTACCAAACTGTCAAATCAAAATAAAAATCTAAAGAAAAGATAGCATCAAGGTAACTGCTCCAGTTCTCCTCAAGAGAAGATTGGGTTGCATCCAAATATGTAGTCAATGTCAGACCCTACACCATTAGAGAACCTTGTTGCAACCAGTTAATAACCAGGTCTGCAATACTGAAAAATCCCTGTCAATAGAACAATAAATTTCAATATTTAATTCATTTATACGATATTAAATGGTACCCTTTATTTATTTTTGCTTGTATACATGCAACATTTCTTCAAAAGCACAGAGGGGCACAAACCTTAAACATAAGAAGTATGCAAGAGAAACAATTTTCAGAGGCAAAAAGGGGCAAAAGAAAAGATCATAAGGAACAAAAACTAGCTCCTAATATTTGAGGCATCCAGCAAAACTTAGCCAGTCCAGCAAAGCAAGACAGACATCCAGGAAGCGATCTTTAAACAAGACAAAATCAAACATAGGCAACTACTAAAATCAACAGGTTTGGCAACAAGACTTAGCCAGTCCACACACAAATTGAAGATGCAAATTTCAACAAATAAAAAGCATTTTAATCATCATACTATAGCATAGCATTAAAGAAAAGGGGGGGGGGGGGGGGAGCAGAAAAGATCGTGTCAATCCCAGTAATACCTATCAGACATGATTCAGATCATGAAAGAATGGCTAATGATGGTATTTTTGTCCTTTCAGAATAGTCCACGACCTAAAAATCAGACAAAGAAGCACGAGTTATTCTTCTAATTTAATAGAATACATTATTTTCAAGAGCACGACAGTGGTGTTTTTTAATGGTGGTTATGGAAATTGATGGTTTTGAATGGTGACAGAAATATAATGACACTGAACAACAGTTGCAGCCTAAATTGCAACCAGCACTACGGAAAAATTTAAAACCCACCATTGTTAAGGATTCCAAATTGGTACATTTATGGGGGAAAAAATGCATACTTTTAAATGAACACCATTGCTTATTCATGATGATAGAAATGGTTGTGGAAATAGTTGGTTTTGAGTGGTGATGGAAACAATAGTGATAGTCAACAATGGTTGTAGCCTAAGATGCAGCCATCAAATAGGAAATTCAAAGCTCACCATGCTAGAGGCTTCCGAATTGCTACACACTGCACTTGCAAAGAATGCTTACTTTAAATTGAACACAATTGCTTAAACATAGTGATAGACAATCATCTTAATTTAAAGCAAGCAAGCCTTATTAGTTTAAATTTCCCTATCTATTCACATACAACTATTCAAGGGGAAAAGAAAAGACTACATTTCAGTAATCAGGAACTATGTAACATAGAATTCCAAATGCAATAGGAGAACAGAATATTCTTACCTATATAGTTGTTCCATCAGCACCAGCAATGCAATCTGATGATTTAAGACCAACGTAGACAACTTGATTGATATGTTAGCTCGCTCACGCAATTGTCGTCCATGACCGTAAGGTCCACCTATGCAAAATGATAATCTAGAAGCTCCCTACCAAAGAGAGACAGAGAGAAAGTAAATATAATCAATCCAAATATTATATAAATGCCAAGTTCAAGTTACACATACAAGACGTTGGAAACCAAGAATGTTGTTTAAGTGCTAGAGTTTGAGTCATCATTGTTGATCCCTTGTACACTCCCTGTGTACAATGGTGTTCCTTTTTATTATCAATAAAACTTATTACTTATCAAAAAATAAATAAAAATTAAGAACCACCTAGGAGAAAAATTCAATTGAATTTTGCATAGAAAAAGATAAAACAAAACTTATATATATCAACTTTTAGGTCACCACAGTAACTGGACCTGATATCCTTTTATTCCTCATTAAAAAAGGAGTAACTAAGAGAGGAAACACTCTTGGTATAGAATTCTAACTTGATTAGGTCAAAGTAGAAGCACATGCACTACAATGCAAATATATTTTAGCCTAAAAAACAATAACCTTAAACATCTCAAAGAGCTAAGCTTAAATAGCACAGTCAAGTTAAAGTGACCCAAGATATATCAGAGAACATTTTATAATATTGATGAAATCAACAATTAGGACTTAGGAGTTCACATTGTTGGAGAAACACAAATTTTTAAAAACACAAAATGGGCACCATTAATACACAAGGAATGAGATATCCATATACTAAAACATCATAGAATCATCACCAGGATTGGGATGCATCAATGCTTATACAAATGAGAGAAGAGAAGAGAGTCATATGCTGCTCATATTTTGAAAGAATTATAAAGATGGCCATTTGTAGAAGCATCAAAGTTGAGGTAGCTCATACTGTATTCCCTGCATCCCCCACCAACTCAGCCATCTGCTCAGACCCAATATCTTGTCCATTCTCATCCAACATCACAACCTAAAAGTGCATGATTATAGAACATAGATGTAAGAACAAGCTGCAAACCTTCTTGCACAGTTTAAAGCAGCATTTACAAGGCCCATGGAAATAAATTCATGCTACTTCCTTTTCCAAAGCATTTGAGTTATGGACTTACTATAGAAAATTCAGCAAGTAATATAATTACATGGTCAGAGAGTTGAAACAATGTTATCTTGGTATATTAAAATATTTAAAATACCACACAGACAGACTAGTACAGCTTGAAATGAGTTCAGTTCAGTTGATTCAGGTAGGGAATAAATAATTAGTAAGCTCTAAAGACCTAATAGGCAAACAAAATCATGTTCAAATGCCATGCATGAGTGCATACAAGCAGTTTGCAATCACAACACCCATTTACATTGTTCATTAGGAGTCACTAGCTAATAGTAATGGATATGTACATCAGACAGCAAGGCCTAAAGTAACCAGGCAACCAAGTCTCCCAAGGCACTGAGTTACTTTTGCATATTTATTCACATGTTAATGTATTTACAATTTTACATTTGAGGATAATAAGCCTAAACATTGGAATATTCAGCTTTCTTTTCTTACGTCTTGTATACTTTTATCCTTCCACACCCCTTCGCATTACAATATACTTGATTCTGTACCATTTTTAATTGGTAAGTTTTTTTTGGATTAGGATTTTTGATTGGTCAGTTACAAACGTATCTACTATCTAGTGGGTCTTGAACCCATGAACTCACTCTCTAGCTTGCGCTTACAAGAGGAGAAGGCGCCATTTGAGCTATTGGTTCTCAACTTAAATTTAACTTCAACCACTCTTGAACAGTATAGGAACTCAGACTGATTCAAATAATATCCAATTATTATTTAATCCAAAATTTATTTGAATATTTTATATGGAGAGTATGTAGAAACTTGAATGACAGTCCAAAAGCAACACAAACAAGCAAATGGAATATACAGAAGATGTGGCATGGCACTGCAATAGATTATCTAGTTAAAGTCCTGAAGTAGATGAACCCCTAAGTGACAGTACTTCATATACTAATATAGCCCAAATTTGAACTTTAAATTCTCAGCAAGTCAAGACAAATTGTTGGTAACAGGTTCAGCGAAGACAACACTTTGACTTCATTATCAGATCAGTCGGCACAAGATTTTCTGAATCAGAAAACTTAGGTCTAAATGAGATTATAAAGCAGTTTACTAGGAAATGGGGTTGGTTTGTAAGCATTCTTCTTTGCATAAACAACTGAACACACAACATCCAGATAAATAGAAGAACAATACCAGCAAAGAGAAAAAACAAAGAAAAATGTTGGAGCAGATAAACAAAACCAAAGTTCATCCAGATAGTCTCAAAAGCAATTCCTTTTTTCTCTTTTTTGCGCAAATCAAAATGCGCTTAACAAGCACAAAATAAGAGCAAGATAGTTTAATAGTGACCTAACCAAATCATGTTTGAGAGTGTACCCAATCATCAGACCTGATAATGCTCATCATTGCTGTATCTTCATCATCAACCTGAGCGCTCACATCACTACAACACATGACATCAATTCAAAAGTAGAAAAAACAAAAATATTAAGAACAAACAATTTAGAATGACAGAAAAGAATACATGGCCAACCCTCTGAAAATCTATAGCCTAAGAAGCACAGACACTCCAAAATCCCTATACTTAAAATAAAGATAAAATACACCAAAATATATTAATTGATTTAATTACCATATCCCAACCATATCATGTCTTAATTTTTTAAGAATCGACATATTTCTTAGTCTATAACCGACCCCAGAATTCTGGGACTAATGCTTGGTTGACGTTGTTGTTTTAGCAAGAACAAACGATTTATGTGCACTTTTGTGTCCATAATTACATCGAATTATCAGTTTCCACTTTGCATATAAGACGCCTACATAAGCCTCTTAAGTCTTAACATAAAAATACCAACCTAAATGAACAAATCAATGTACCGTTTGATTACTAATATGCAACAAAAATTCACTTTAAAAAGTTGAAAACTTAAATAATAAGGCCAAGATTAGACAAAAGTGGACATATATGTATATACCTTGCATTTCTAGGATTGGACCGTATTTGAACATCATCAACAGTGCAATAGCGGTTGAGTTTTCGAATGTACTCATCGACTATCAATTGTACTCCAGGGGAACGCTTTTTCCCCACCGTTAATATCCGTATAGGAACAACTCTCTGCCCAAAATCAAAAATCAATTAGCATTTAGTTGAACTCGGAATTTGAAGGAAAATTCAAAGATTGATTTTATTTACCACTGATTGGCCCGTGTATTTGCATTGTCTAGCTCCTGAAATATGAATGAGTAAAATAAAGAAGTGGTAATTATTAGTAAGATAAGAAACGGAAGAAAATGCCAGAACCTGGAAGAGGAGTGGTAAGATTGGCATAGATTGAGATAACCATCCCGCCTTCTTTTGGTGGGAATGGGGGATGCTTTTGCTTTTTATTTTGCCTAAAAATTGAACTCGGCCCTTTTGAATCAATTAGGTTTTTTTTTTTTTTTCCCAAAACAAAACCAAAATTATTTGCCAAAAGCCCATCCATCAGTGAAGGCCCAAGAACGAAATATGGACCGGACTGATCAGGACCTTTAACGTGAGATTATCTTCTAAAAATTTTGTAGGTTAAAATGTAAAATACACTCTTTAAATTTGAGAAATATTATGTTCACAATATTTTTATAACAAATTCTAAGTGACAGGTTATTACTGGTTGTTATTATTAAGACACAAAATTAATCTCAGTAGTAGGTTCAAATTTGAACTAATAACAACTAATTACCTATAATTTGTTGTGAAAATATTGTAGATACAACACTTCTCTTTAAATTTTGGCTAAAATTCATTTCAGTTTTCTAACTTTACTCTCCTTCACTTGATTCTTTTAAATTTCAAATTTATGCTATCCCATCATCTATTGGTGTGGTATTGTGTAGGAACATCCAGGTATGCACTTTGAAAAGTATGCAGTTTTGGGTGATGATGTAGTCATTGTTGGCCATTCAGGCTTTCTCTCCAATTTTGATAAAAAATTTCCCTTAAAAAATATTATTTTCACGTGAAAAAAAATCTATAAAAATATTTTATAGATTTTTATGTAATAATTTTTTTCATCAAATCTTTTTTTCATTACTTAATTGCTACTTAAGGGAATTTTTTTTTTAATGAAATTGGACAAAAGGCCTAAATTGAATAATTTTGAAACTTATATATATTTGAACGAAATTCAGTCCAACTTAGAAGGTACACTATTCATTTTAGCCTGTAAAATATATTGTGCAAAAACGTAATCATGATATTGTGTGATCTATAAACTATATGTATTGCATGATCAACAGCATTGGGTCATAACAATCATAAACATGAATCATATGGGTAGGAGTCAATTTGTTTACATATTATGATACAATCCCAGATAACTTTACATGTTATTTTACACAATGAAAAACTTATTGATCATTGTTGCTATACCTTATGAATAAAAATCCCATCTTTTCAATATTCACTGTGAAGATGAGAACGAAAGTTTTTTTTTTTGTCTGAGGATAAACGGCAGAGAAGATGAGAATGAAAGTTGAAACAACAAAGCTATTAACTTTTTACTTTTAATGAGAAAGTCCTATGTTACATGAACATTAATGATGATGCCGAGATCGTCAGTCAAGAGTGATCGTCCAGATTGATGTCGTCCAAAGCCAACCCGGTCTCAAAGAATAAATAGAAAGAAGAAGAAATGTGGGTCACCAGTGTGGTGTCTGCCAAAAAGACTCTGATGCTAAAGTTAGAAAAATTGATCAAAGAAATGTTAGGAAATCAATATGCTAGAGTTTGAGAATTACTTTGTATATATTCTTTTGGATTTCATTGCTATGTATATATATGCACGTACATGCAGGTGTCTTCTTCTAGTTGTTGGTGAAGCCTTGATGGTGACTTTATTCTCTCTTGGTAACGCCTCTGTAGGGTGTTAATGGTGGATTATCCTCCCAACGGCATGGAAGCTGATCAATGCTTTGTAACAATTCATTGATGAGTGAGGATAGATTTATCCATCCTTGTTTGGCGACCATTGCCGCCAGGACGAATCTGGGTATATTCCTCGTCCTTGATCGTGGTAATGGACGATGATAATATGATCGAGTCTATCAATTAACAAGGGATTTCTTATAAAAAAAGAAGTTGATTCTTTTCTCACCTTTATGTTTTTGCAAAACAGAGTTCCATCTTAGAAAGTACAAGAATAACTCTGAAAAAGAACATCCATAGAAACTATCAACCATGAGGTTTGGTTTTCTGTATTTGTAGAGCTAAATCCAGTATTGTTGTTATATGTGGTGCTCAAAAGAAATCATCAAATTTAGTGTAGCGTATTACGTGTAGGGGCATAACGATATCGTTTTGTTCCCCAAAAAAGGAAAAAAAAAAATTTGTGGGCATTCCAGGAATCGAACCTAAATTTATTTTTATAGAAAAATATCGCAAAAAAATTTCCCTCCAAAATATTGTGTCAGTATCTCTCTCATTCAGGTCTGGGGTGCTGATTGATTCTCATTTGTGCTTACTCTTATGCTTGGCTTTTAAGCAACTCTTTTGTTTACAAATCAGAAGAGAGGATAACATCTTTTTATGTATTTCTAAGCATTTCATTGGTTAACTACTCAAAACATCATAAACAAGGCAGTCCTACAAATTGAAGGCTGATTTTTTATTGTTATAACCTACTTTTCTAAGCAGTTTAACTTCCTTTCATCAATTTGAGTGTTCTAATGCTTTTCGCTGTATTATTTTGTTTTAGTTCCAGGGGAAACAAAAATGTGTGTGCAACTAAATTTCATTGTTTTTTTCGTACTCAGTGGTGGAGCCACTTGATGACCAAGGGGGGCCTGGCCCCCCAAAATTTTTGAAAAAATTAATTAATTTTTTTGAAAATATCTTAAATAATTTGATTATTTTTAAATAACCTTATTATTTTGGCCCCATATCTAATAATATACATACATATTTAAGAAAGTTTAAAAGTAAATATAATTTTCATTTAAATAAAATACAATCTATAAATATATGTGTAAACAAATTACAATAATTAAATATTCATTATCTTTTAAAAGAACATATAGGTATTTTAACAATTATCTCAACAAATAAAAGGGAAAAGATTGAGTTATGAAGTATTGTATATTACTATTTTACATTTCATATACACAAAAAAAAAAAAAAAAAAAAAAAAAAATTACATATGACCCCACCAAAGATAAATTCCTGCCACTGTTCGTACTTATATCGTTCTAATGTTTGTGCTAGTTCTGTTATCATGGTGACTTTTTTCTGTTTTGTCCTGGATCACCTTTTAATCTATTTGATTTGAATTCTATTTGTTTCTCTTTCCAGCAATTCTAACTATATATAGCTCTTTTTTTTTTTTCCCAATACAGATGGCAGCCTATATTCTGCAACTCAAGTTGATCCTGTTTTTATTTCTCTGCCCATTTTTTAGGAAGCTAGAATGAAGGTACAACTTCTTGGAGTGGACCATAAGACGGTGTTAAAAACCAAAAGTTTTGACCAATGCCAGAGTAATGTTGTTTGTGCAACAAAATATCAATTATCAAAGCCAAGCACAGTGATGAGCCTTGACCAACCAGCACATCTACTATCTAAGATTAACGGTCCGTTTGGATTGAGGGGAGTAGAATAGAATAAAGTAGATTTAGTACAAAATTAACTTATTTTTAGCAACACTACTCTACTCCCCTCCACTTCCCTTCCTCCATCCAAACAGGCCATAAGGTTGATTAGGGACTATTCAAGGCTTAATAGGTATAAAAAGGTCATACTTACCAATAAATGAAATCTATCTGAATTCTGAATGAGATGGAAAACATTCTCCTTCCAAATATTGTAAAGGTTGGAAATTTAAAGGCTGCTATGCAATTTAAAGGTCGTACTTCCAATTTTTCTCACTGACTCAGTTAATAAGGAAATTTAAAGGCTGCTGATTGCTCATCTAAGTCCTGCTTAGTTTTTTAGTATGTTCTCTTGCTTTAAAATGTGAAATCTGATGTGAAAAAGTGGCTGTATTCTTGTAATCTTTCGTTTTTGTAGTTTTCAATTTTCAGTCCTGCTGCAAGTTCTTTGTAATCTGCTATGCAATTCAGGTCTCTTCGGGTTTGAATAAAATGCTTGTTGATTCAATAAAGATATATGTTCTGCTACGGCAACTTGCCAAGTAAATCGAAAAAAGGTCTCAATGGCAGTAGCATTTTGAATTCTGTTCTTTTGGCAGTAACATGGTAAAAACTTAACATAGTATCTGATTATTAATATGAAACAAAAATTAACTTCAAAGTTAAAAATTAAAAAAGGCCAAGATTAGATAAAAATAGACAATATATGTATATATACCTCGCATTTCTAGGATTGGACCGTATTTGAACATCGTCATCAACAGTGCAATAGTGCTTGAGTTTTCGAACGTATTCATGGACTATCAATTGTACTCCAGGGGTCAACTAGATTCTCATGGACTATCAATTGTACTCCACGTAGCTAGATTTTCTTTACAATCTCGTTTGGCTTTTGTTTTCCTTTTGGATAACCTGCCCCCTGCCTTGTCGGCTCTTTGTAAGGCAGATTATGTGTGCGTTTGTTTGCACTTTTAGGAGCTAAAAACGCCCATATTACAAAAAGCTGAAGACATTACAGAAATTACTGTGATTATCATGATGGAGGTGATTATAATAATGCTGACAATAATAATGATGGTGATAATAATGATGATGATGATGGTGATAACAATGATGATGATGATGATGGTGAGAGTAGTGACAGTGATGATGACAGTGACAGTGATTCTAATGATGATGATAGTAACGATGATTCTGATGAGGAGTTTTACCAGCTTGTGGCAGTTACCTGTGAAACAGTTGTGACATATTTCAATAAGTACATTGATAAGACTTCTTGTTATGATTCTGAACAAACAGGATGGGCTTGGGTGAGACGTTGTATGGAAGGTAATGAGAAATTGTGTTACAATATGTTTAGAATGAAAAATGAGGTATTTCTTAATTTGTGTCAAGTTTTACAACATGACTTTGGACTTCAACATTCAAGGAATATAAGGTTAGAAGAGTCAGTGGCAATCTGTTTACTGATACTTGGTCATGGACCATGTAACCAAATGATTCAAGAAATATTTCAGCATTCGGGTGAAACCATAAGTAGACATTTTGAGAAGATGATCACTCTGTTGGGTGCTCGCTTTGCAGCTGCATATGTAAAGCCTTCGGATCCAACTTTTAATGAAGTTCCAACCAAAATACAAGACCATCCAATTTATTGGCCACATTTCAAAGTATGTGTACTATTGTATATTTGAATAAGTGTTATTATCTATAAGATAATACAATGCATGTGGAATTGAAAACTATTAATGTTTTTATTAGGATTGCATCGGTGTGATTGATGGCACACATGTGACAGCGGTTGTACCTACTGAGAAGTCCATTCCATACTTTGGAAGAAAGGGATATCCAACCCAAAATGTGATGGCTGCATGTGACTTTGATATGTTATTCACATTTGTTTTGCCTGGATGGGAAGGTGCAGCACACGACACTCACATTTTTCTTGATACTATTCGGAAACAGAGTAACAACTTTCCACACCCACCACCAGGTTTGTAATTGGTTAGTTAGTTGTTCATTAAAATGACATATTGTATGAGTGTGTTAATACAATTGAATTTTTTTTTCTAGGGAAATATTATGTAGTTGATTCTGGATACCCAATGATGAAAGGCTATTTGGCATCATACAAGGGGATATCATACCATCTTCAAGACTTTCGAAGGAGAGGTGGAAGCCCTAGAACTAGACATGAAAAATTTAATCATGCTCACTCATCTCTTCGATGTTCGATTGAACGCACTTTTGGTGTATGGAAGAATAAATGGAGAATTATCAGAAACATGCCATATTTTCCATTCCATATCCAAATACTTATTGTATTTGCTACTATGGCTCTTCATAATTTTGTTAGACTAAATGATAGGGATGATAAGGGCTTCATAAACGCCAATCGAGATTCAATTTCTAGAAGAGAACATAATAGTGAAGCAGATAGCAGTTATGAGCAGAACTCAGGATCTTTAACAGACCCTGCGATGGTGGTTCTTCGTGATTCCATTGCTAATTCCATTTGAGGGGATAATAATTAATAGTTGTCTTTTTTTTTTTTTTTTATAATATCATGTAGTACAATTTAAACTTGGGTTATTGGTATGTATTTTATCATATTTTTTACATTTTTGTGTTGTACAATTTAAACTTGGGTTATTAATATGTATTTTATATGTTTTTACATTTTTATGTAGTATAATTTAAACTTGGATTATTGGTGTATATTTTATCAACTTTTTACATTTTTATTTTGTGCTTCATGATGATGAAAATTATTTAGATTTAATTAATATTAATAAGAAGTCATTAATAGTAATAACAAATAATTATGACACTAAAAAAGAAAAATTGCCCAAACATTATTAAAATAATACCAATAATATATATTTTTTATTATTATTATTATTTAGTAAGTATATGAAATAGATGATTTAATAAGTATGAAATAAACTCACATCCAAAAAAAAAAAAAAAGTATGAAATAAATTCCCTTATATATATATTGTCTTTTTTGATAATTTATCCCTCAAACTGCCACTTTTATAAGTGCTAGCCAAACACTCAGCTTTTTTATTATGCACTTTTTAACAGTTTTTACCAAACACTCAGCTTTTTGAAACTCCACTTTTTCATTATGCACTTTTAACAAAACTCAACTTTTTCATTATGTACTTTTACAAAAAGCTGAACCAAACTCACCCTATCCCTTTTGTTCCGCTTTTATCCAGTAATGCATTGCAATTTATCAACCCCAAAAAAAAAAAAAAAAAAAAAAATTGTACTCCAGGGGTACGCGCCCAAAATCAAAATCAATTGGTATTTTAGTTAAACTCGGAATTTGAAGAAAAAATCATAGATAATTTTATCTACCGCTGATTGGCCCGTGTATTTGCATTGTCTATCTCCTAAAATTTGTTTGAATAAAATATGAACGAGTAAAGTAAACAAGTGGTAATTATTAGAGAGAGAGAGAGAATTCAACAAAAAAATTATTAGAAAGAGAAAGGCTGAGATGAGAGAGAGATGGAATAAAAAAGAATAAAATCAAGTAGCAACTTGCTACAATGAACTATTTACTAGTGGTATTTCAGGGCCAAAATGGCCAAATACCACAAATTTTTGAAATATTTTGTAAAAAAACACTGTTTCGGAACTATATAGGGAAATACCACTTTTTATGGAACTCGAGTTTCTTAAACTCGAGTTCCTAGGAGTTTTGCCACCGTGGCACTGCTGAGGTGGAAATTGGGCCATTAAAAAAAATTATGTGGTACTCGAGCATGGTAAACTCGAGTACCATGCAACACAATACTCGAGTATACTAGGCTCGAGTACCATTTTATAATAAAATGCTGTATTTTTTTTTTCCTAAGGTACTCGAGCTCACCAAGCTCGAGTACCTTGTAAGGAACTCGAGTTTAATAAACTTGTGTTCCTTATAACTTTTTTTTTTTTTTGGTTGTTGGGATTATTGACAAATAAACATAAACATAAAAATAAGTAGCTTTTTTTTATGTTTTTATTTATTTAAATAGAAGCATTGTAAAATATAGAGATTTTAATTTCAAAATATGAATTTAATTTCTACATTAAGTAAAACTGTTCACTATTTTCTCATAAAATTTTTCCCGAGGGCAAAGCCTCCGCTCCATGGACTAAGCCTCAAAAAATCTCCCATTAAAAACCACACAACATTATTCGAGTCGGGTCGGGTCGTCAACATGAATCAAATGATACCCTTAAAGTGTGGATGAAATGTTTTATAATGCTTGAATTTATAAAAGATACTAGTGAAAGTTCCATGCGTTGCATGGCTTTAATCCTGAATTTTCTTTATATATTTTTTTGAGAAATTATAACTAAATGAGTTATTATTACATAATTTTAGAATTATTTTCTAACTATATATAAGACAACTGATGATTATGTACATTCAACTTTTACAAATCTAAAGATTAACTGTTCATTAGTTTTGGCTAAGTTTATATGAAATCATTGTGTCATTTTTTCCCTGCTGTTCTTTGTTGCTACATATGATTCTTGTGTTTTGGTTGGACAATGCCCTCTGCTTTGTAATGTAGGAAACACCTTAGGAAGTGAAATGCCTCCAGTTAGATATGTTGATGTTTCCAATATTTGTGTAATTTGAAATGTTACACACATAACACTTATCACCCAAATTAGATTTATTGTACATTACTTGTAGCAAAAATTAATAAATTCAATACATACAGACTCATCCAAACCACATAGACCAACCACTCTTTCACAAAAAAACCATATGGCTCCTAAAGTAAGGACTTGCCACGTGAATACACAGATATGCAACCCTTTGTAATGCACCGTTTTCAAGGATGCAGAGCATCCCTGGAAAGTTTCTGCATTAATTTTGGGGGTGAGCTGTCCACCATTACTACACTGATGTTTGTAATGCTGCATGTGCTGCTCAACAATTTGGTACGTTCTTTGATTTTCCATTGAGCTTACACGATTTTCTTCATTCAATGATTTCGAATTTTTCATCAAATTCGGATGATCAATACATTAGTACACAGTTTTCCATTTAATTTTCACGATTTTGTACATTTAACGAATTCAAACTTTTCAACAAATTCAGACTATCTGTACATCTAATTTACACAATTTTATTTTGTACTTTCAAGATTTTATACAATCAACGAAATCAAATTTAAACGATCTGTACATCTAAATTTTGTTTTTTACAAATTCGAATGATCTGTACATCTAATGTACACAATAACTAAATGAATTTTCACGATTTTGTACTTTCAACGAAATCAAATTTCTCAACAAGTTCGGAATATTTGTACATCTGTACATTTATTCAAATCTGCTTACTACATTCATAAAATTTGTTTTCTGCATTAATTAAAACTATTCATTGTTTTCTCATAACAATTGTTCACTATTTTCTACATAAACTATTTCTAGGATTTTGCATAAAATTATTTTCTATTCAGCATTATTTAAAAAATTGTTCACTCTCTTTTCTACATAAATTATTCTCTGTTCACTGCATAAATTGTTCATTGTTTTCTCATAAAACACCTAGTGAAATCGTGTTTTCTAAATTTAAACGCCAAATCTGAATGCTTTTTCTTGTTTGAATTTCACAATAATCAAATCTATTTTTCTGCATTGATAAAATTTGTTTCTACATTAATATAATTTGCTCTCTACACATCATGTTTACTACATATTCAAATCTGCTTACTGCATTCATAAAATCTTTTTGAGGGGGAGAGAGTACAAAAGTCTTTTTAAGGGAGAGGGAAGGCTATTACAAAAGGCTTTCTAAAACTTGGAACTTAAACACTTAGAATCTTAGAAACTTAGAAACTTGTCTTCTGTCTTTGTAGTCCGTCTCTTTTATAGGTGAAATGAACCATGGTAAAGTAGGTAAATTTAACTTAAGTTAATCTGTCGGTGGTATGGAAATTAGTACTGATAAGTAGTAGTCTGTCTGCGTCTGTCTGGGAATCTTTCAGATCTCGGGAATCTATCAGATCTCTTTTTACGCATGCTAGTAAACAGTAGTAACTTTTGAACACCTGTCTGTATCTGTCTGAACTGTCTGGACTGTCTTGATTTGTCTGGAAACTATTCACGCATGCTGGTGAATAGTGATCTGTTGCCAGTGAATAGTGATCTATCACTGCGGGAGAGCATTCTGTCTTGGCATATCTATCTGTCTTTCAATCTGTATATGCGTAGTTATCATAACCTAGCGGATCAGAGTTATCCTCATACTGCTCATGCTCATGGACTACTCCATAATTACTACATAGAATGCAGTATGAAATAGGAAGATAAATAGGAACACGATCTTTTGCCGTCTCGTGGCAAGTCTCATTTTTTGCTGAATCTTAGGGTGGAGCTTTGAAAAGCTTGTTCCCATAAGATAGCTTTTAGGAGACTGTGATTCTGTCTTTGTGGAGCTTGAATCTCCAACCTCCTTGCCAGGGAGTTGACAACCAGATGCTTCAATAAATGCACTGGTGCTAAAAATATATAATTCCAAAGCCTTTCTGTCAATGTCCTTTTGTAAAGTCCTTTTACAATGTTTTATAAGAAAATCATCTTTAAAATTTAAAGCATATATAATAAAACAAACTTTTTTCTGTACACCTTTGTGCTCTTGTTGAGTAGTGGTATAAGAGTAGCCATGATGATCAATTTTATGCAAAATCCTAGAAACAGTTTATGCAGAAAATAGTGAACAATTTTTATGAGAAACAATAAATAGTTTTAATTAATGCAGAAAATAGATTTTATGAATGCAGTAAGTAGATTTGAATATGCAGTAAACATGATGTGCAGAGAGCATATTATATTAATGTAGAAACAGATTTTATCAATGCAGAAAAATAGATTCGATTATTGTGAAATTCAAACATGAAAAAGCATTTAGATTTGGCTTTTAAATTTAGAAAACATGATTTTCCTGTACTTAGTTTTGGAGGTTTGCCGACCATGATGTGCCCGACGCTTCCAAGACTCTCGTACGTGTATATTGGCATATTAAGGAAGGCTATTACAAAAGGCTTTCTAAAACTTGGAACTTAAAAGCTTAGAATCTTAGAAACTTAGAAACTTAGAAACTTGTCTTCTGTCTTCGTAGTCCGTCTCTTTTATAGGTGAAATGAACCATGGTAAAGTAACCTGAGTAGGTAAATTTAACTTAAGTTAATCTGTCGGTGGTATGGAAATTAGTACTAATGAGTAATAGTCTATCTGCATCTGTCTGGGAATCTTTCAGATCTCGGGAATCTATCAGATCTCTTTTTATGCATGCTAGTAAACAGTAGTAACTTTTGAACATCTGTCTGGACTGTCTTGATTTGTCTGGAAGCTATTCACGCGTGCTAGTGAATAGTAATCTGTCATGGATGCCATCTTCGGTGGTTCTACCCAAGCCATTAAAGATGCAATGGCTGTCCTGAATCAAGAAATTATGTAACTGTGGTAGTCAATGTTGATGTGAATTTGAATTGGTTCAGAACCTTAGGAACAAGTACAACGAGTCCATGGCTTAGGTGATTATCTTGTTTTGTGTTTCATTCTCTATTCCCTTTGCATACAAATTTCATTCTAGATATGATTCACATTTGTTTGTTCATTCTAATGATTTCTGCCTTTATATAAACTACAAAATGACAATTCTTTGTTTGGGTTCTTGATTTTGAATAAACAGAGTAATATCAATAACATTCTGGTGAATGATCATTATTGACAACTACCCTCTAGGAAGCTGTTTTATATTCAGGTATTTGTTATTTTGTTAGCTTTAACACATTATTAAATAATTTACGAAGAAAAGAGAGTAAACAATTTTTTAAATAATGCTGAACAGAAAATAATTTTATGCAGAATACTAGAAATAGTTTATGCAGAAAACAGATTTTATGAATGCAGTAAGCAGATTCGAATATACAGTAAACATGATGTGCAGAGAGGAAATTTTATTAATGTAGAAACATATTTTATCAATGCAGAAAAAGAGATTCGATTATTGTGAAATTCAAACATGAAAAAGCATTCAGATTTGGCTTTTAAATTTAGAAATCACGATTTCACTAGGTGTTTTATGAGAAAACAGTGAACAATTTTTTAAATAGTGAATAGAAAATAATTTACGCAGAAAAGAGAATGAACAACTTGTTATAAAGTTTACACAGTAAGTTGTTATTAATTCTCATCTGGACCTATTAGTGACATTATATTTTTCCGTACCATTAACAACTTATCATGCAAACTTTATTGTGAAATTTTTGAAAAAATATTGTGTCCATAACTTGCATAAAGAGAGGTAATTAAAACATATATATTTATATATATCTTGTCTTTTTTGGTAATTTACAACTCAAACCACCACTTTTATAAGTATTAGCCAAACACTCAACTTTGTCAAAAAGCATTTTTTGATAGTTTTTACCAAACATGCTACTTTTTTTATAAAAAAAAACTCAGTTTCATATTTTACTTTCTAAAACTTCCACTTTTTCCAAAAGAACTGTTTGAAAAAGCTGAACCAAACTCACCTTAGTAGAACTAATAGATTGTGGTTTTTTTTTAGTTGCAACTTACGCATATGCAAGTAACAATACTATGCAAGTATTATAAAAGATTTAATTGCTTGAGTTCAAATCATCTCCTTCATTAATAAATAAGGAGTTATAAAAAAAATTAGAAAGGTTTTTTTATTGATAATCTTAATTAAAGATATTATATATAAGGACAAATATACAAAATTATGCATGTTATATTATAATAATCATTCATTTAGTTAGAAAATAATTCTAAAATTATGTAATAATAACTCATTTAGTTATAATTTCTCAAAAAAATATATAAAGAAAATTCAGGATTAAAGCCATGCAACGCATGGAACTTTCACTAGTATCTTTTATAAATTTAAGCATTATAAAACATTTCATCCACACTTTAAGGGTATCATTTGATTCATGTTGACGACCCGACCCGACTCGAATAATGTTGTGTGGTTTTTAATGGGAGATTTTTTGAGACTTAGTCCATGGAGCGGAGGCTTTGCCCCCGGGAAAAATTTTATGAGAAAATAGTGAACAGTTTTACTTAATGTAGAAATTAAATTCATATTTTGAAATTAAAATCTCTATATTTTACAATGCTTCTATTTAAATAAATAAAAACATAAAAAAAAGCTACTTATTTTTATGTTTATGTTTATTTGTCAATAATCCCAACAACCAAAAAAAAAAAAAAAAGTTATAAGGAACACGAGTTTATTAAACTCAAGTTCCTTAGGAAAAAAAAAATACAGCATTTTATTATAAAATGGCACTCGAGCCTGGTATACTCGAGTATTGTGTTGCATGGTACTCGAGTTTACCATACTCGAGTACCACATAATTTTTTTTAATGGCCCAATTTCCACCTCAGCAGTGCCACGGTGGCAAAACTCTTAGGAACTCGAGTTTAAGAAACTCGAGTTCCATAAAAAGTGGTATTTCCCTATATAGTTCCGAAACAGTGTTTTTTTACAAAATATTTCAAAAATTTGTGGTATTTGGCCATTTTGGCCGGTATTTCAGTATTTTACTGTAGCAAACTGTCAAATTTTTTTTCAATTTGGTAGCTCCAATGTAGCTTGTATTTTGAATGCTCTTCACAATTATGAAAAAGATTGTATCAAATCTTAAAAGACTACTTGTTCATACGACTAACAATACTTGCCAAGTTGCAATATACGATAATGTTGATGTGCGTGATTCGTAGGTGAAATTCACTAATAATTTTCCTTTATTAGTTTTATAATTTTTTTTTGCTAAACAAAAATAGGAGTTCCTTAGGTTATCTACACACCTTGTCCGGAGGTTAGAGTAATTTAGCGAATCTTATTTTTGTTTAAAAAAAAAAAAAAATACAGAAGAATCAGTGTCCTAAATTATAATCACGCGGACCCCATTTTTAGTTTTTTTTTTTTTTAAGTCCGTGTGATCATAATATGAGGACACTGATCATACAAGGACCCCCTTTTTTAGTTTTTTTTGTGAAACTCCCATTTTTACTTTGAAAAAGACAAAAATATAACATACAGTCCTTCAGAACATACGCCAAACCCCACTGCTTTCTCCAACACACCTGTCACAAAATGATTGTACCATGACACCACTACTTTTTATAAAGTAAGTATGTAAAGGAAGCGCTATGGTTGAAAATTTGAAAATTTAAAGCAATATTATATATTCAAATTTTCAACCATGGCGCTTCCTTTACATACCCATAGCATTTTCAACCACGTACCCATAGCGCTTTCTTTACATACTTACTTTATATATATATATATGGATAAAATACAGTTTTAATCCTTAAAAATTATTAAAAATTTGTTTTTCAGCTTAATTTTTTTTTTAAAGTTTATTTTCCGTCCTTAAACTATTGAAAAGTTTAATTTTCGTTCCTAAACTATTGAAGATATTTTATTTATGTTCTTAAAATTTACTAAAATTTTGGTTTTCATTCCAAAACTATTGAAAAAAGTTCTATTTTCACTCTTATTTTTGTCTCTAAACTATTGAAAAAATTCTTGACAAAGTTTAGGGATAAAAAACAAAATTTTAGTAATGTTTAGAGACTAAATTAGCATTTTACCCTACTTTTATTGAGTGGAAAGAAATAACAATGGTTGAAAATTTTAGAACATGCACAGTTCAATAATGTTTAGGAAGAGTTGTGATCATAAAACTAAACTTATTGCGTTGTATAAAGATTATAATTATGTTTCAGTTGAGATCTTGCTTAATATCTTTCCTCCAAATTTCATTAAAAAAAATATTTATTTCCTCCAATCTGTGCACTAACCAATGACAACATGTAATGCCAGAAGACTCAAGACTTTGAATCATTGTGGTTGATATGATCGATACATAATAAAAGTTATCGTCTTAGAAAGTTACCAAAAATTTTAGTGGTATCAATGATGTGCCAATGAGCAGTGTCAAAATTTCAATTCAGGCAAATTTAAAGACAAGATTGAAAGCAACATTAATTTACAATTAATAAAAACAAGTAGTCAATTATATAATAATGTGATCATCATACAAAATCATATCATATTATTATATTATATATATAAAATAAAAGTTGGGTTCAGACGTCGTGGTTACGCGCTTCACTAAATTGCAGAAATTTTATTAAATTTTTAGATTTTTAAAAAACTAAAAAGAAATAGTATACTACCAGGACTCTAATTCATTCTTATCATTAAATAAAATTAGATTAACATTATTTTTTTATTTGTTAGGATATATTTCTTAAATTAAGGGATAATATTTAACATACAAAAATTTAATTTAGATAATATTTATCATCTAATTAACATTATTTTTTTTATTTGTCAAGATATATTTCTTAAATTAGGGGAAAATATTTAACATACAAAAATTTAATTTAGATAATATTTATCATCTAATTAACATTATTTTTTTATTTGTCAGGATATATTTCTTAAATTAGGGGAAAATATTTAACATACAAAAATTTAATTTAGATAATATTTATCATCTAATTTTCAAAATTTTAATATTATTTTATCAAAATATCAAGCTACAAAACTTGATTATTAAGGGATAAGCACAATCCAAATTCTTCAAGAGGTGATTAATATAAATCTATCCTAAGAAACAGTATATATCTCCATTAATTTGATAATTTCTACATTGATGACATTAAATATATATATATATATATATATATATATATATATATATATCAAAATTCCTTATAGCTATCAACCATGTTCTCTTTCTCTCTTTTTTTTTAAACTTTTTTTTTAATTCCAATTTTTATGGGATAAAAACAAACGTATTGATTAGATATTTTTAATTTCAATAAGATTTAAATGAATTATATTTCAAATGGAACTCTACCAATATATATAACCCTATATATCCGTTTTGGAGTGAAGCTTATTTCAATATGTAAATGCTAAAATCCCATGACAATGCAGGTATGCATTCTTTCTTCTTTTATTATTATTATTATTATTATTATTTTCATTTTGTTTATTTTCTTTAGTGTTATTATTGTTTTTTGTCTTCATTTGATTTTCATTAATAAATTCAAAACATTCGAAAACATTGTCAAGTTTCTAAAGGCTCCTTCTTTGTTTTTGAATTTTGTTTTTATTAAATTGATTAGGTTTTGTATATTGGTTGCCTTTTGTTTAAACTAATTTTCTTAGCTTTGATCTAATTTATATGCTTAGGGTTAGGGTCTTAGAATTAATAGATTAATTTTAACAATTTTCTTATTTGATTTTATGTTACATCAAATTATCAAGATGTTCTACACGTGTATTCTTGAAATATCAACTTTAATTTTAATTTATAATATTATCAAGATTATGTTAATTTTTTAAATAATTATCAATTTAAAATTCAATTTGAAATTATCAATTTAATTTAGTTTTAGGAAGAAATCTTACCCCTTATTTTAGTGAGATAATTATTTACATTTGATAATTTTTTCTTTTATCTTTATTGAATCTATTAAAATATATGATTATTTATATATTTATTTTATAAGTTTTTTCATAAAACTGTGCAATGCATGGGCCTATAACTAGTGTAATATAAGTGTAGACTATAACATATTTTTCATACATAGGATAATTTACTTAGCTACCTTCACGATTTTTCATATTTTGAATTTGTAAAAGAGTCAAATATTGAAAGGCAAAAAAATTGGTTAAAAAATGGAGGCATGAAAGTTTGTGTGTGTGTGTATATTTTTTAAATTACGTAATCCGCTACTTAGATTTCTTTTTTTTTTTTTTTTTTGAGAAGAACCCTACTTTGAGTTGAAGTGCGTAGTGAGAAAGATGAAATTTATTTGATCTTAAAAAATGTTTTTTTTTTTTTGAAAGTAAGAAAACTTTATTGATTTATAAGGCTGAAAAACACAATAGTAACTCCTCAAGCCAAAGTACAGCATCAACACAATCAAAGCCCTTGGAGGACAGGCAAAATTTGCAGAAAAACATCTTTTTGGAAAAATATTAGCAAAAAAGCATGCGGAGTAAACATTTTTGTTAGTTAGACTGTTTTTTTTTTTTTTTTGGTCCATGCCAGACTTTATCCAAGAGGGAATGGGTTGGAACTCGAGTTCCAAAAACGGTCCAACTTACTAAAATGTTTCATCCGCATGCTATGTAGCAAAATATTTTCTAAAAAGCTACTATTGGCAAATTTTGCCTGGAGGACATGAGAATGAAATAACTTCCACTTTCCACACAAAGCATGAGCCCGTGATTAAGATTGCATCACTTTATAAAAGTTATTATCAATTTATCACATTCAAATAACAGTCATATATTGTACGATTTCGAACAAAACCTGATCATTTGTATAGCGCTCAATAGATAGGACCCTATCACTCCAAATCTATATATATCTAAAAGCTGAAGTGTTGCATTTATTGTTACTACACTCCACTCTCCTCTCTAGTTGAGCCACATCATCGCCATGTCATGATTTTTTCTTCTTCTTCTTCTTCTTTTTTTTTTTTTTTTTTTTTGATTTCATAGATGTTATCTTATTGAATTATAAAAATAGTATATAAGAAATATAATGTTATTCTATCACATGGCATGACTTGGATAATTGGTTATTTATTACCATATCTTTTATTTTTACTCTTTTTCTTCTTGTCTTATTTTCTATAATTTTTTTATTCTCTCTCATATTCTCTCTTGAAAAAATGATTATTCTCTCTCTCTTGATTTTATATTCTTTCTTACAACTCTACTTTAGGTTGATGAACTATTGTGTTTTTTGAAACTCTATTTTAGGTTAATACATATTGGTGATGTATTTTTTAGTTCCTCATTATAGGTAGTCTCTCTCCCTCTTATAGCTTTGGTTTTATTTATTTATTTTTTTTGGAGTTAATACTTAGTTATTTGGGAAGTGATAATTGAATTTGAATAAGAAATTTGAAACTTAAAACTTTAGTTGTAAAGAAAAAAAAAATTAGGAAACATATCAAATCGGTCCTATTCATTCCACTTCCGTCCATATGATCTACTTTGGTCCATTTTGGTCCAATTCAATTCAATTCGGTCCATTCAATCTACTTCATTCACTTTGACCAAATTTGGTCCACTTCGGTCCAATTCATTCCATTTAATCTACTTCATTCACTTGGGTCCAATTTGGTCCACTTTGGTCCATTTCGGTACAATTAAATCCACTTTGATCTATTCGGTTTATTTGTCCCACATCTGTCCAATTCGGTATATTCGATCCATTTGGTCTAATTCAGTCCATTTTAGTTCACTTCGGTCCATTTAGTCAAATTCAATGTACTTACTTAAGAATGGAAAAAGACAAATTTTGGTTGAGAGTACTATACTATTTAGGCAATATCAATTGTAATTATTGGATAAGTTTTTGTTATCATAATGATCTCCTTAAGAAAATGAAAATTTGAATAATAACTATGTGGGGTTTGAATGAGCACCAAAAGACTCACTAAGAGGAAGCTGGGCTTTGGTATCAAGCCCACAACAATTAATTTGTAGAGATGGGTGCAACAAACCAACTCGTGGGCTCCTAATCTAAGAGCTGGAGTTGAAGAAAAAGATCCTGATAAAAAGAAACATGAAATGACAAAATGAAAGGAAAGTACAAGTTTATTGATTTTTCCTTGGTCAGCCAAGGAAGCTTGTTACACTTTTCAGGGATACAAGTTTGAGTAATCTCTCCCTAATTTCCAGGGTCCTGTTCCTTGTTCAAGGGGTTCTCCCCCCCCCCCCCCTTTCATAGCAGTCTACCTCTCATCTTGGCCCTCCATCTAGAGGGTGGTTAATCCCCTCTTGATACTTGTCTCATCCCACCTTTGGAGGGTGTGCTAGGTGAGCTACAAGTTGGCCTGGCACTATTCAGGTGTCATTCAGCCATTAATGTGGTTGTCCTAGTTGGTGTAGTGCATTCAATACGAAGGTGACGGGTGCTTCCTTTGCATGTTTCCTCCTCTTTCTCCGTGTTGGCCACAAATGCCTCCTTCGGTTCATACCTCCAACACCCAGGACAAGGCTCTTCTTGGTGACTTCGGGATGGTCATATCCGAGGAGGTTGACTTCCTCGCCCGATCCCTTCTTTCAAGCTATTCCAGTCTTTCCTACATAGGGTTTGTTGGGCTGACAAGCTTCTCAGGCTTGGCCCCGCGGGGGTGATGTCCTTGGATCCCCACACTTTAAACCTTAAAAGTTTTAGTTGTATAAAAAGAAATTAGGAATATATAATGCATAATAACAATAGTTAGAAGAATATGGACCATTTCAAAAAATAATAATAATATCAATAAAAAAAAAACATAAAAAATTATATATTTGTAAAAATAGAGTGATGGAAATTGCTTTTTGAAATTGTTTAATTTTTTAGAAGAACAAATTATGTACAATAAATTTTAAGAATAAATTATACATATTTAGTCTAAGTTTGTTATGAGTTTTGATTATCATGATAATCTCTTTTAAGAGAATGAAGTATTTGAATAATTTATTTGAAACTTAAAAAGTTTAGTTGTAGAAAAAAAATATAGCGGACTATAACATAATTTCAAAGAATATGGACCAGACCACCTTATACAAGAATAATATCAATCAAACACACCCAAAATAATATAATGATATATTGGTAGAGATAGAAAGATGAAAAATAATTTTAGAAATTGTTAAATTTTTAGGTAGAGCAAAATTACCTTCAAAATTTGTTTGATAACAAATCATACGTTATATTACAATTACAAAATGATTATCTATTCCTACATATCGCGCGGGTTTGTGACTAGTATGTTATAATGTGGGAAAATAGAATTTCAACTATTATAAAAGATGATAAAAGAGTCATTTTTTTTAATAACATGCTATTCTTTATCTCTATATCCATCTCTTTAATATTTTTTTTTCCCTAGCTAATCTAGGACTTGGAAACCAAATATCTCTCTCTTTAATTTTTTTTCCCCTAGCTAATCTAGGACTTGGAAACCAAAATGGGAATTTGAAAAAATGAATTAATAGATATGAGGTATAATTATCTCTCAATAAGGGTAATCAGGTTTGGTAAGAGGGAAAACCAAAGCTAAAATTTATGTTGGGGAAGGGGGCAAACAAATCTAAAATCCTATTTTAAAGGAGTTCGTGGGGAGGTTGGGGGGCATATGACTGCCTCGACCCCCCTATTTCTTCCCTAGTCTACAAGAAAGTAATGTGATCAATAAATTAGTCGAGACCTTAGAGCATTCACATTTGTTGTGCTAACAAATTTAGCTTTTAGTTCCTCAAAAAACTACTTTTATCTATTTTAACATCTCACTTAACAATATACTCTACATCTCATTTCCTATTTTAACATTCAACCATTAAAACAATATAAATTAATTTCAACATTTTCCATACATAAAAAAACACCACCACACAATATCACAACCACACCACACCACCATTTCCACAACTCTCCTTCATTTTTGCACAGGCTGGCAGAGTTCTTTGTACCTCTTCCTCATTTTCCCCTTCTTTTATCATCCTCATTTTCTACTTCTTTCATCATCCTCATCCATTCACATCACACAAAAAAACCCAGAGAATCACCCACAAATACCAATACAATACTCATAATTAAAAATCCCAGCCTTGAAACTTGAAAATTACTTTGAAAACCCAAAAAAATTCTCAACAAAATACGATCTTCAAACATCCTTTCATCTTCAACCTCAAGCCAAAAGCCAAAACCCCTTTATAAACCCATACCCACAACAAACCATGGCAATTGGAACCCACTAGCACACCAACACAGCCCAAGACCACCAACGCGACCCATTACCCACCAACCCAACTGTTTATATATACGTTAGTCTAGCCCACCAAGATTGGGCCCAGTATACGGTACTTATAGTACACTCATATTGCTTGTACTCCGCAGATATTGTGCTTATACAAGGCTTTCTATTGTACAGTGTTACATACACATAATATACATCAATGTACGTACACAGACTATTCTCACACATACACACTCTCTCTTTCTCACTTTATATTCTTAACACTAACCATCGCAACTTGATCAAAGAGCCACCACAACTACAACAACCCACAACCAGATTAGAACCCACCAACCCATCTGCCACAACCCAATATGAGAGAGGAGAGAGGGACAAGAGAGATTTGAGAGGTCTGAGATGAGAGAGAGAGAGAGAGAGAGAGAGAGAGCTGGAATAAAATCAAGTAGCAATTTGCTACAATGAATTGTTACTCGTAGCATTTCACTGTAGCAAGCTGTCACATTTTTTAAGATTTGGCAACTTCATTGTAGCATGTTTTTTTGGTGTTTTGGGTGTTAAAATAGCTGTTAACACACCCAATATGAATGATCTTAGCAATTTATGAAAAAGATTGTATAGAATAAAAAAAGATTGCTTGTTCTTATGGTTAACAATACTTGCAAAGTTGCAATATACAATAATGTGGATGTGAGTGATTCATTGATGAAATTCAATGATAATTATCCATGATTAGAGAAGAATCAGTGTCTTATATTATGATCGCGCAGACTTGCTGACTGTGAGATCTTTAGATTCTTTACTTTGATTAAAAAGGACTTTTGGGCCCATCATCGAGGTAAACTATGGTACCCACTTCCCCAAAGGCCCATCAGGGCTTATTATTGAGGTGTTCCCATGAATCCTCCTTCACCGAGGACTCGAAAGATTATCTGAGGAGCGACCTTCTTTTAGCCTGGGGACATTCATCATTCTTTTCTCTCCCAAGGAACACGTCAAAGAAAACGTAGAGCCTAACGTAACAATCACCTCCACATTAATGAACTCCCTCGCCTAATGTCAGCCACATTAAATGCTGAATAACTGGCTAGAACAGTATAAATCCCCACAAAAATCTTCCTTGATGTCAAGAAGTGGTAGGGCAAGAGGTTGATCCCAAATCCAGCTAAGAGCAAGATAGCTAGAGGGTAAAAGGATATGGCTATAAAAGGAGGAAGAGAGCAACAAGAAAGAGGATCCAAAAAATAGAGAGAGAGAGAAAGAGAGCTAGATTTTTTCTCTTGTATTCTTCCTTTTAAAGGCCATCTTGTACCATAGAAACATCATTTATTCATCTATAAACACATGATTCAATCTTTTCTTGTCTTAAGCTATCTACTTAATCTTCTCATTGTGGATTTCTCCTTCCCACATCTTAGAAATTAAATGCGTTGATCAAGAACTTTTGTTTAGATTCTCTTTCAAGTGTTTTTGACCCCCGGAATGTTGTTTTTAGTCAGCCAATAACAAGCTAATAAGTAATAACATTTTATTTTAGTTGCACAAAAACAAAAAACAATTTTAGTCTTTGGTTCAAAATTGGATTAGATGTGTTTACATATAAAAACTAGGTTTAGATTTGATTCAAATTCCTTTTCAAAATGAAAAATTTTAAAGTTTGCATTTTTGCAAGTTCTTATTAGAAATTATTTTTAATTTTAACATTTTCATAAACAAATAATTATTCACTATTTTGAAACTACACCAATGTGGCACTCACTGTTTTTACATATAGTAAGTCACTTTAATAAATTCATGGTAAGATTTATGGGATAACATGTCACCGAAATCACCTAATAATCTTCTTTTCATAAATTACATATTAATTAAAACTGTTTTTTTTTTTTTTAAATTTATTTATGGAATTCTCACTTGATTCCAAACAAATTAAATATAATTACACTTTTATCAAAACTGAAACAATTCTTTATTTTGACAGACACCCCTAAGAAGAAAGTCAAATTCAAGAAAAGATACACTTCAATAATAATAATAATATTATTATTATTATTATTATTATAGATCGCATGTTTGACAATTAATTATTTAAAATTATAAAAATAATTTTACTTTAACTCACATTATTTGCCAGTCTCATTAATTAAATTCATGATAAAATTCGCTATTCACACACCAAAAAAAATTATAATTTCTAAAATATTGCATAATTTTCATTTTTTATGATTCGCCATTACTAGAAAATAAATTTGGAGCATAATCTTGTAAGAAAAAAAAAATTACCTCCGAATCCCTTGGAGGGAAATTTTTCTTAAATACTACCTAATTCTAATCAAATAGAGTATTTAATAAGTAATGTAACTTGTTTATATAGTGTGTGTTTGGCAAAAATTAAAAAGCCAACTTATTTTACTAGAAGACACATACTTTACCATCGTATTAATTGAATTGGGTTTTCAAAACACGATTTTATCATTTCCCAATTATAACTAAAATCATATTTTCAGCCTTGTTTATAACAATGTTGAGAGCTTCGATATCCTGTATCATTACCTTTGTTTTGAAAAAAATGTGCCCCAATGCACTCCTATAGGCTATAGCCACCCCAAGTGATGTTGGCCTTGATTAGTAGGCCATGTCCCACTTTGAAAAACGCTTTATATATATATATATATATATATATATATATTAGCTATATAAAAAGCACCAATGCCCCTACGGTACACATTTGGTTTATTGAGTCCCTTTATCTTTTTTTTTTTTTTTTTAATAAGTTTTGAACAGTTGCTACAGTGTCAATTTGGTTTGTTCAATTGGCACTACAGTGCTTTGGTTTCAACCTCTGCACTGTTGCTGCTTTCTTTTCCTCCTTTTTTTTTCTCTGCTTTTTTTTGTTCAGCTAATATCGTCCTGTCCACTCTTTTATTATTATTATTTATGTATAAAGCTATTAGTTAACACAATAAATTGTCACAATATTTTTGCAATTGTTGATATGTTAATTCCTTTTAGTTTAAAATAAAATAGGACAAAATGGGCAAATGCCCTTTTCTCGCAAATTAAACATCCTTTTGCCCCCTTTCCCAAACTAATTAGGGAAATGCCCCTCTTTTGTAACTCGACAATATGAGAATTGAGTTTTTATAAAGAACTCGATATTCCTATGATCAAGTTAGTCTGACCGTTGTGCCACGTTGGCGCAGCAGATGTGGGTTTTTCCCAATAAAAAAATGCTTGTGTAGACATTCATAACTCAAGAAGAGTAAAATCGAGTTTTCTTCAGCGGTTTGAATCAATAGGACCCTAACGTCTCACAACGCCTATTCACTCACTCACTCTCTCCCTGTACACTCTCTTTCCCTCGCTCTCTGCCATCACTCTCTCTCTCTACACTCTCTCTCGCTCACTCTGCGATCAGGCTTCCCCACTCTTCCTCACTCTCCATCAGTCTCACTCTCCCTATCCAATCTCCATTAGTCGTCGTTGCTTCCCGCCGCCGTTGATTATAGCTACGGTCCTCTCCTCTGATATCTTTTCTGATCTTGGTTAATATTAGGTTGTGTTTTATGTGGGATTTTGATTATTTTGTTGAAACTTACTTAAAAAGTAGTAAATTTACTAATCAAGATGAGAATTTTATTGTCTCTTATATGCTACAATGATGATGATCTAAAGTATTTCTTGCTATATGGTTATGTCTGTGTGATTTTCTCATTAATGCGAATTTTGTTGTCTTTTACATGCTGCAATGATTATTTTCTCATTAATGAGTTTAAATGTGCTTGGGGTTTTGATGGGGGGTTTTGGCAAATCGAGTGGTGGTGTTTCAGTGATGTCTCTGGGTTTGTGTAAAATGTGTCTTATTCGATTGTAGGCATGATTTTGTTATAGTTGTTGTAAATGGTGTCGAACTAATTACGTTTGAGTGTAAATAGTTGTTGTAAATGGTGTAAAATGTGTCTCATGCCTCTAGCAGCAACTGTTAGCTCTGAAGCAGAACCCATCTCGTAAAGATTGGTTCTATTGGGTACACAGGTTAAGAAAAAAATGATGAAAACTTTGAGACTCTGGTTGTTTGAAGCAGTCTTCCGTAAATCCAAGATGTTCTGTCCATAATGACATCCTATATACATAAATCTATGAAATACAATACACATTCACGTGAAACAGAAAGTCAGTTACTGTAAATCCAGTTAAAAACCAGTAAGAGTGATGAAATTGTAGTGTTTAGTACAGCAACAAACAAATTAAGTTCTTTCATATCCCTTAAAAGTTTTAGTACTCATTGTTTTTGGTATATCTAGGTTTTTGTAAATTTCATTATTTCTTGGAATTGACACTACTTTTGTTTTGCATATTAGTCCAATCTAGAAAATTTTTAGTAACTTTACTAAAAAAAAAAAAAATCATTCCCTGGTACCCTCAGCTTATATGTGCAAATGTATAGCTGGAGAAGCTAATATAGCAAGCACAGAAGTTCTTTTGCTTGCAATACAACTCCTCTTTGTTTAAAATTGACCATATGGAGGGGGAGAGGAATAATTGAACATTCTTGTTTGATCCCTGAAATATTATAATATTCTGCACCCTTTGGTGAATTTGAGATTCTTGTTTGATCCCTGAAATATTATAATATTCTTTACTCTAATTTTTTATTTAAAGAATTTGGAGAGTGGCTGCTTTTCAAGGTTTCTCTAAATCAATTTGGTACTCTTCTATAGGAGCACAAATATGTGAACTTTTTTTTGCCCCCTTTTATTTTGAGTTGGCTGGTTATTATGGATTAAGAAATTTAAAATCTTTGTGTAAATGAAAATGGGTGCTTCTATTGTGGATATTTCAGGCTCCATTTGTGCAGTTCTAACTTATTCCAACACTCAACATGTTTCCCTGGTTTCTTTTTCTACTGTCATCCATTTGCACTCATCACAAGTTTTTAGAACTTAAGATTTACAAAGATGAATTTGTCATTTGCTCTACAGCCTCATATGATATTTTGCATTAGTCGATGGTGATTTATTGTTATGATTGGCATGCTTTATACATGGTTTTTCTCTAAATACAGAAGTTTAGGTCTGTGCTTCCTTATTTGCACTCTTCTATTTTTGGATCATGCTCTGGGATACGAGGGTTTTTATGAATTTTTTTTACCCCTAAATCAATCTATTTAATATGTTTAAGTTATGTCTACTTGGGATGGTGTTTGATGAGGACCTAAGGAATAATCTTTCTTTATCAATTGATTTATTTATTTTCTTCATAATAGTTGAGTAATAATGTTTCAACTTGTGTGTTTTTCTTAGTCAGACTGCAACTTCGTTTTTGTTAATTGAAGTCTAGCTATTTGTTGTCTATATCATCATTGATATCATTTTCTATTAGCCGGCAATTGGAGTTTTATACTTTTATAATTTTATTTATGTCTTGCTATTTGTTAGTTAGAAGTTTTGAATCTTGATGTGTCTACAGAAGGGAAAATTGTGATTCACAATCTTGATTTGTGATGATGTGTCTACACTCTATAGGGAGGGGAAATGTTGATTTTCTTATGCAACAGAGTGCATAGAATTCTTGAATCTTTATATATGAGGACATAAGGCAATAATCTGTTTTTATCAATTGAAATCATTATTCTTTCCCCAACATGCGAGTGCCTTGGTTATCAAAAAAAAAAAGTGTCTTTAGTTTGTCGGCTTGCAACTTCTTTTATGCTAAACACTGATTTTTCATTATGTCTTGCTATTTATTGTTAGTGAAAAGACTTTAACTCATGGTTTGTCTACGTGAGGAAAAATTGTGATTTACTTTTGTAGCAAGGGTATGGTGTAGAAGTGTTGAATCTTTATTGTTCTTGGGCAATATGAAAGCTCTTGAAATATTCTTTTGATTTCACATTTTTTACCCCTGAATGTTTGAATGTTATCTTGTCAGTTGTTCAATTTATTTTATGGATTTTGTTTCTTGGCAGTTTTTTTAAGGCATATATGTTTGATCCGTTTTTCTTGAAAAATTTGGTCCTCTTTATTAGGTGCACAAATATGTAAACTGCCTCTTCCATGTAAACTGCTCTTTAGGTGGTGCACAAAAATAATAAGGAAAAAGTTAACGGAGCAAAGAAAAGGGTGTTGTTCTCACATTCATTGAGGAGTCCATTTTTTAAATTCATGGTGGGGTTCATAATAAATTCGAGAGGAGGGGGTATCATTTCTTCGTATTTTAGGAGTACTTAAAAATTTTCTTAGATTTTGGATACATTTTTAGGAACTTTGTAGAGGACAAGAAAAAAGCATTTAGTTTTTATGACGGTTGATTATATTTCTCATAAAAGTGGTGTTATAACTTAAATTCTTTTAAATAGTTTATTAATAATTACCCTAAGGGCATGTATCAATATAAAAATACTTTTAACCTTATGTTGACCAAGGATTGAAAGTTAAATGTATGAAATATCTGTAAAAGATTTTGTCATTGGCAGGGTCCGAGACATGTTATCTCATTTTTAATTAAAAAAATTCCTAAACGGGCAAGCTAAATAGAATTAGCATTTATTGATTTTATAATTTTTTAAAAATAATTTTTGTAAAACATATATCTCCAAATCATGATAATTGGTTTGAATTTTCCCTTTTGAGAAAGTGCTAAAAAGAAGCTGAGGTAATATATGTGATTGGTATCCACTAATTTTATTTTTATTTGTTTACTAATAATATGTCCATGCATAGATTAATTAAAAATTATATATAATTATATGTAGATATTTTCTATAAAAAATTATGTATAGATAAAGATAATATTTTATTAATATTATTAAAACTAATTATATGTATAAAAGTAATATTATTAAAATAAAAATGTTTATCTGTAAATATAAAATATAAAATTTTTTAATAATATCAAAATTACCTGAGTCTATTAAAAATTTTATAGACTTTTGCATGAAATAAATTAACTATGTTAATAATTTTTAATTAAAGAGCTAATGATAAAAGAACTTTAATTATAATAGTGTAATACACACACATAATATTGAGTTATTTGGAGCAAGGTCTGTAGTGAGCATGTTTCATAATCTAAACAGTTTTTAAAATTTATTTTTAAATTAAATTAAATGAAGCATCTAAAAAAAAATTACTAATAGAGTTTTACTTAAAAGTTATGCAATGCTCATGGATAAGCCTTGATATACAAAGTCTGTTTGGCAAATATTATTTTTGCTAACTTATTTTACTATTTAGCTTATTGGGTTGAAGTCGGTGAATTTGAGATTCTTGTTCGAGTGGTCTTGCACCCTTTGGTGAAAATAACATGCATTATGTTGTAGATTTTATTGATTTTCTCTCTTTGCGATTATAATCTTTTGATTATGTAATTTTTTTTTAGGAGAATCCTATGTAATTTTTCACCCTTTTGTTAAACAAGAAATGATATTCACTGGAACATCAAACTGCTCAAGTAACTTCAAGAAAAAAATGAATGCATTTACTCTAGGAAACAACATTCACTCCATCATTGTGGTTTAATGAGTTTGGTACATTTTGATTGACTATTGCTTATAGCTAATACAGTGGAACAGGGTAATACTAGATCCATACTCATATAAATGGATCTAGAACTAACTCCTAAAATTTGTAAAATAGACCCAGCAAGCAAGGAAATGAGCCTAAAATTTGAAAACGACTCACCAAGCACAGTTCAATGGAGTAGAATTAATTCCTAAAATATTGAAAATAGGCCTAACAAGCAGGGAAATGGGCTAACTGAGTCATGGTATGCTTACATATCTAATGGTAGAAATGTAGAATAATTAGTATAGGTTTCTAGATATTAAGTTGAGAACTCGAGCCCAAATGACTTGTAGCTGTAGGGATCTTAGTGGTCCATAGTAAACGGGCAATTACAAAGGACATAAAACGGGGAGCTATCAAGGATGACCTTATAGAGAGTGTTACTTTGTTGAAAAGACCATGTTTGATTGAACAGGTTTGAGAATAGAATACCTAAACATTGAGTTTTTGCAATTTATATTTACTATGTGGCTGCATAGGTCATAAGTCATAGAGTTGAATTTAAATGTCCTTGGGGGAAGATCACATATTGTGTGTTGCATGGTTAAATTTAATATGTCTTCCCTCCATATGCAGCTCCTAATAATTGTAATTGATATTTTCCCTGTTAAAATCACTCTCAAAGACATCATACACCAAAAAGAACTATCACATTTAAATATTGCTCAGATGTTGAACATGCAGGTATCAATCAAGTTTTTAGCACATTAATTAGTCATTTGTTTGTTTTTTTACTTCAATTACAGATAATTGAAAAAAAGAAGTGTTTTTATGTAAAATTATGGCAAGTTCTTATTTATTTAAGCTTTAATTTGATTGCTTTTGGATTGCATGTTAAGTGGGGGTAAGAAGTGATGTTGACAATCTTGTTGGGGCCATAATATGTCTTACTATATCCATGCTTTTATTTTATATTAATTGTGGTTTACTTGTCAGATAATTGCTAACAATCTATTTGCTGCCATGTCAGATATGCAGGCACTAGATAGAGTGCAGCTTGGACCCGACAATTGTACCCAGTTGACCCAGCAACCGGATCATCGGTCAACTCCGCTTTGGAAGCGCGCTGCCAACGAGGTATGTAGTTGTATTATTAATACATGTCTATTTTATAATTACCTCATGTGCACTACCTAACACAATACTCGTCCGTGTGCAGGAGTTGCTTGGCATGATAAAGGTTCGACGCCATAAATATGTATTGCCGCAGTGGGCTAGACCCACGTATCATGCAACACATAGATGCAGTAGGTTTGACTGGTTTATTCAAGGTTCCTAATATGGAGGTTGACCACACCTTGATCACGGCCTTGGTCGAGCGGTGGTGTCCAGAAACGCACACGTTCCACTTACCCCATGGAGAAATGGGTTTGACCTTGCAAGATATCGAGGTGATGCTGGGGATTCCGGTGGATGGGTTGCCTGTCACTGGGAGGACAGACCATCAATGGAACTTGGTGTGCCGAGAGTTGTTAGGCCATGAACCTCTGCCCGTGATACCAAACTCAAACAAGTCTACCCTTACTGGGGCGAGGATAAAATACAAGTGGCTTGATGCACAGTTTGCCGCTCCCTCAGCTGCGGATGCTGGTGACGAAGTCGTGCAGCAATATGCCCGCTACCACCTACTTGTACGGATGGGGGCCCTGTTGTTCATGGACAAGTTTGCGAACTGGGTCTCACTGTTGCCTCTGCAATTGCTCAACCCAATTAGCAATGCGAGACGGTATAGTTGGGGTAGTGCAGCATTGGCCTGGCTCTATAGGCAACTTTGTGGTGCATCGAAGAAGGATGCGATGCAAATTGGAGGAGCACTCTTGTTGGTGTAGCTGTGGGCCTATTCAAGGTTCCCACGACTATGCCCTATTGTGAGGCCGCCTCTACTGCCAGTGCACTCAGGGCCCCTTGCCATTAGGTACGTTCATTGAGTTCTCGTTATTCAAGCTAAATGTCTCTTAGGAATAATTATTTATGTGTAATAGTATATTACATTTTATTTGTGTCTTTGATATAATTAAAAATATGCCAAACTAACAAACAAAAGAAACTTATCAATGCTTAGTATATGGATGTGAAATATAAAGCAAAGTTTGTTAAATGTAAAGTTCAGTAATGAGCATTTGTCGACACCCCATGTTTGCTAGGTGGAGCGGGCCAAAATGCATCGCAGAGCATGCCACACATGTCCCTACTGCGTACCAAGCGTCGCTAGCTACACTACGGGTAGAGCAGGTATTCGGTTAATTTACGTCCTCAATTTGAGGTTTTTATTTTCGTTTCCCTCAATTGCATGACCACGTTTTTATTTTTATTTTAGTTTGAATTCTTGGATTGTTGTAGGAATGAGTTGATTTCAGAATATTGGTTCCATCCCATCATTTTGTTTGATACTAGGATTTTCATCCCATCATTTAACTCAATTGGAATGTCCATCGTGAAGTACTTCACATTAGAACTTCCATTTGTAGCACCTGCATGAATGCGACCAAGCATAAACTCAAAAATTCTTGAATGTTAAATCAAAGGCTTCAATTCTTTTATTTTAACCTAGCATAAACAAATATTATATAATCCAACAATTTTAAAACCTTATATTTGGAGACTTCTTATTATCAAAAGTAGGGGTGTACATATGCATGGGTCGAGTTGGGTTGGATTGAAGGGTTTTTTTCCAACTCAACCTAAGCATGTCAAGTTGAGAAATTCCTAACTCATTACATGTGTAGAAACCAACGCAATCCGACTCAAGTGAGTCAGGTTAAGTTGGGCTGGATCAATGGGTTATATTTAAATTTAGTCATATATATATTAAGTAGAATTTGGCTATATCCTTCATTATGTACGGAAACGTTTGTGATTTACACCCAAAAAAAAAAAGAAAAAAAAAAGAAAGAAGAAATTGTCCATTTTCCAATATGTTTGAACTGAATAAGTAACTTACCTATGTATATGTTGTTCAAAAAAGCATGTGCAACATGTGCAAAAGATTGAGCATGAAGTCTTGGTTTAGTGCAAGACAAAGTGAGTTCAAACATGTGTTGCAACCAAAAAAAACTCCATCAGTTGTTACAAATGTCATTAATCTGATGCAATGAAGAGAAGGCACACATATTGGATTATGTAATTGGTTATAATTCAATGAGAAATGAATTTACCTAAGAGTATACCAAAGATAATCAGATTTGTCTTTGGTTGTATTTGTGTGCTCAAGTAATTCGTTTGATTTTAATGATGCATCTTCGAAATTCATGATGACATCTTTAAATTCTTTCCAGCTACTAATTGAATCAAAAGTTTGTGTTGATTTATTGATTTTGTCATTATACACCGTTTTAACCTATTTAAGATAAGAGAAAATAGAACTTTTAGTTTGCCATCAAAAGAAAAGAAAAAATTTCAAAACAATATTTGTTAAGACTTTATATAAGCCAAATGATTGTAAACTCACAAGATATCAATTAAATTCTAAACAACAAATTTCCTACTATAAATTTGACAAATATGGGTCTTTTCAAAACAAGGGAATCAAGGCATATTAGAATATAAATGATATTTTCAAAACTCAAACAATATATGCTAGAAATTTGATTAAAAAAAAATAAAAATTAAGCTTGTACAGTTTGTAATTAATTAATAAAATGTTATGAGCTTAAAACCATAGTTATTGCTCTGCCTAATAAGTAGACAATTTAGTATTTCTTGTTCTAACTGTTAGAATCCAGGATTACAAACATTGTTATTGCTCTACAAAAAACATTGTTACATTGTAAGTTATAAATTACCTTTGCTAAATTGAAGGTTATATTTTTACAGTCTAGTAGAATATTGATCGACTTCGATTTACGTATTCAAGTGGTATATTTTGAATTTGTACAGTAACATTCTATTTCGCATAGTTAGTAAGAAATGCCGCACAGCCTCCATTTTCTTCTTGGAAAACAATGGCCTAAGTTTAAAGAAACGAATAAGTGTTAATCAGTGATATATGAGAAAACATAAAGACTTTTGACACATTACCTCTTGTTGTTGACCTAAATGAAAAGTTGGTTCGTGCTCCTTGCACCAAAGTTGTAGAGCACAATTTAATTGCATCATGCAACTCCTTAAGTTGTCCCCGCTTGAGCTGCCTTAATAGTCCTAAAATTATTAAAAGTTGTGAATTATTAATTACTACTTTATTCATATAATTTTAGAAGCGTGCAACATATGCTACTCACCATATTCATCAAGAGAAGCTTGATCATAATAAGCTGTGATTTACACTGCAGAGCTTGTTCCACAAAATTTGTTCCACCATGGTACTAAGATAAGGAATGTAATTTTAGACATTGACATGATTAGTTTCAGATAACTAAAAGGCTCACATAATTTCCAACACTAAAATATATAAGAAAATATATTTAGATAGAAATATGATAACAGTATTTGATGAGGATTATACCATGTAATAATTTACATAGCTTCCATTTCTTGCAATAAAAAGTGCTACTTGAAATGCAATGTCTTCAGCAGACCTTATATATGTCTTCCCTCCATATTTTTGATAGCTTCAAGAGAAAATTAAGTACAATTAGTTTAGTGTTAGAATGATTAATAGTCATTTTGTTCTCATTCATTGAAACATTGTTAATGACTAATGCAATTAATCTAGTACAAGTTTTCTATTACGATAAAAAGCTTTTGCGAAATCATCAACTTGGATTCATCTTACAACCATATGGATGCTCTAGTACCCTCCTTTAAGTCTGGTTCAGATTGAAAACCCTAGTATCTAATGGTGTCACTTAGCTTTGAATGTTATGCATATGAACATGGGGGAATGTGGATCTCAGTCAACCTAGATCTTTTAATATTTTCTGCAGATCCATGTTGCTATTCTTTTACTTTCTGCCCAATAATCCTTGAAGATTTTGTGTATGAATAGAAGCAAGAAATTCCATGCTTTCCATATTACATATCACAAACATAATCTTAAATTAGTATGATGTCTCACTATCACAAACATAATTCACTTATGCAGATTGTATGGGAGCCGTACACGTATACGCTAGGCTCCCTGCCTGCGTATTGCACTGCCGAACAGCATATTTGGAGGGCCAAGGTGCCATTGATATACTTTTGGATAGTGGAGGGGCATCATCCCGAGCGGGTCCTCCGTCAGTTTGGGATGAAGCAACTAGTTCCACTTGTCGTGGTTACGTCGACTACCTTTCACAAGATATCCCTCCAGGGTAAATGGGAGAAGAACTGGGAGGCAAAACATGCTATCTTTATTCAGCAATGGGCCAACCGAGAGAATGAAGTTCACGGGTCCCCTCTCCTGGACGGTGATGATACGTACCTTGTTCAGTACATGACGTGGTACAATCGCAACACAAGGCGGTACATAACACCAGAGTCTGCGTACTAGGAACTCATGGTGAGGCAACAATTCATTTTTTATGGATGAAACCATTGTTCGATTAAATATCTTCAGCAGCTTTATCATGCATGCAAAACTCCACAATAATTATTGTTGTTACATCTCTATGAGTTTATCTTTCATTATGTTTTAAAGTCAAAAAATACTGCATGATTTAAGTTGTTCATAAATAATTGAATTTGCCTTGATCCAATTTGTTTGCGTGAGGAATGGTTAATTGGCAATGACCAATGATGACCACACCTTTGTTCATATAATTACATTCAAATTTTAAAAAGGGTGGGTTGGGTTTTATTCTTTTATTTTTTGTTTTGTTTTGTTTTTTTTTTTTTTTTGTTTTTGGTTGGCTTGTAATTTCAAATGGATGGTGCAACTCTTTTTAGTAGTGATAAATTCACATTTCATGATAGTTCATTGTCACACTAGATAGCCTTACCTCCAGGACTGAAATCTAATTACATATTCCTTGATAGATATTACCTCTAGGATTGGGAAGTCCCTTACTAAACTATGGGTAGAATGCAATTTCCAACAACTTAAAGGTCATTTGAAATCTTGCAAGTATGCAGCAAGGAGATGTGCTGGACTACCAGATTCAAGTATGATATATGTTGTAATTTATGATACTTCCCTTAATTGAAACTTTAAGCTTGCGTTTGATATTTTCAATTCATTGGATTTGAATGTGTACCTTAGGAAATAATAACTTCAAAATATGTGTCCTGATTGCAGTATGATATTAATGGAGTTGTAACTCTGGTGAAGCCTAGATACACAAATGAAATTCAGATATTTTCACTTATGCTAAGATTGAACTTATGTACAACCAACCATACGTGTTTTTCGGAAGTATTATCTCAATGTTTAGATTGCATAGCGTTAAACATAACAGGAAACTAAAAATTCCTGAGTGCTGGGGTGGAACTATAAATTTTTGCACGGGGGGGCCAACCCCTATTTTTATACGCTGTCTTTTTAAAGATGTTTAATAATTATAAGTAATATACGGATTTCATTAGCTATGTTTACTACTTTTTTCTTTTGATTTTGGAACAGATTTATCCAAGTTTTGCATCATACCTGCGTTCTTGCTTTTATGACGCCCTTGTTTTGTAGGTTCGGATGATGATTAGGTCTATACAGAGGTGCAACGAAGGTTTTGACATGCACAATGACCTTACATTTACATTAGAGCTTGTGGAGGAGCTGGGCCGACTTAAATTGGCAAATGTGCTTGCAGAAGCAGTTCACATTGGTACATAGGCCCCGGGTCGTGGTGGGCAAAGTGGTGGGTCTCGTGCGGGTGGACATCGTGGAGGTGGTCAAGCTGGTCACAGTCGTACGACCGAGCCGGATCCCATCTACGAGGAAGGGGATGACTCAGGTGCAAAAGAGTCATGGCTTGGCATTGATTGGGTATTGTTTAACAACGGCGGCAGGACACCGCGATGCACGTCTGGCGCTGGTGCTGGGCCATTCCATAGCACCGGTCATGAGGGCACTGTTCCAGCCCAGACTACGTCCCATGGTGCTAGCATGGACTATGAGGACCCTCCTCGTATGTCGCCCACAGTTTTCAGTGGATCTGCCGATGATGGTGGATGCATATTTGTCCCCAAACCAGGCATGCCCACCCCACCTCTAGTGCATGTGGACCCCACCATGTTAGCTTCATCTCCAACCCCCCACGAAGAGGCTGTACAGATTGAGCAAATACTGGCTAAGGACATGGAGTCTATGGAGGGTTTGCGGAGATCGTTACGCCCGCTTGCGCATGCTCCCGATTGCGAGACTGGTGATGGTATGTACTTCGTCTACACTTCCCATCTTCTTGAGCTACTTATACTGTGCATTTGATTGATTATGTTAATTTAATTATGTTGTTGTGTCTGATGAAACAGGTAAGATTAGACCTGTCAGCGCATATGGGCGGAAACGAAAAGATCATTAAATGCCTTACTGTATGCTTATACTTCCTGCCTATAGGTGACTGGATATTTCTGTTTCACTTTTCTTTTAAAGTTGTATCTTTTTTTTAGAGCTCATATATGGTGGACATGAAAAGGCCATTGAGCCTGATTGTCCCTGTGTGCTTATTCTTCATGTGTATAGGTGATTGGAATAAGCATGCAAAATGTTCTAATTGGGGAGAATCTCGGTGGCTGTGCATCTATTTGTGGATCATTGCTTGGGGAGAATACTAGCTTTCAATGTGTTTGTTGTCAACAAATTGAGATTTTAGAGAAAACCCATAAGGTGTATTGTATTTACTGATGTATTAGGAAGTTTTTTTGGGCTTGGACTTTTGATTGCAAATGGACAAATGCCTCGACTGATATTCATTTGAAGCCAAACTTTCTTGTATTTTGATATGTTGTTAGCTAGAGTAAAGTGGGTTGTAAGAGAGTTTGATGAGGAATTTTATGCAGATTAATGGCACAACCAACTCCTTTGTAGCAAATCATTTATCCGAGTCTCTACAATGCTTGGCGCCATGACTATAAGAGCTTTTGAGGAGGAAGACCGATTCTTTTAAAAGAATCTTGAACTGATTGACAGAAATGCCAGTCCTTTTTCCCATAGTTTTGTAGCAAATGAGTGGTTGATCCTAAGATTAGAAACACTTAGTGCAGTTGTTCTTGCCTTTTTAGCACTCTGCATGGTCATGGCTTCCTCCCGGAACTGTTAGCTCTGGTGAGTTTTACCTTGAAGAGTTATTTTTTCTATCTTTAACGATTTACAGTTCTTGTATAGATGATTCAATTTATTGGAGATGGTTTTTTAAACAAGCTTGTGGAGTTATATTGAGCTGTAAAACATGCGTATTAGATTCTTTATAACAATTTCTCCTTTTATTGCAGGATTTATTAGAATGACACTTTCTTATGGTCTTTCATTAAACACGTCACTAGTCTTTTCAATTCAATATTAGTGCACTTTACCAAATTATGTCATTTCTATAGAAAGGCTAAATCAATACATGCATATACCTAGTGAGGCCCCCGAAGTAATAGAAGGGAATCTGAAAGTGATGATAAACTCTTGGTAAGTCACTACAACTAATGCTCTTTGGAATTTGGGTATGCATAACTGTATAAATGTGCGTATACTAGAAGTATCAATGTACACTTTTGCATTGACAAATGGGTCCCTTACTCCCTTTTGGAAAATCTGGAAATTTCCTGTCCTGTCATGTTCTTGATAACTCAAGTCCTAGTTTAATGGAGAGATGTCACTAATAGAAATCTGTATGTTGAATCTGTGGTTCTATTATTGGACCGGATAGGGTGTGTACATGCAGGATTGTATAGTGGATTTTAGTTTGTTTCTGCTAGCATTTGCTATGCCAATGGTCATTTGGCCTTGATGTGGGTGGATATAATCTTAACAAAATCTACTAGGGTGAGATGCATGATAACTTGGATATATCTTCTTGCCCATGTCACACATCTGTCTGAATGGATCTCCTGTCCATAACTAAGATTCCATCCTTTTTTTTTTAAAGAAAAATAAGTATATAGGAGTATTAATAATCGAAGAATTTTGGTAGTATGGCTAGTGCCCTCTAAGTGTATAGGAGTATGACAAGTATGTTCTCTTGGGAATTTATATCATACTTCATCGTTATTTATCTGTATTATTACTCCACTTATCAACATATAAGGCACAATAAGTTTTAATGTCCACTATTATTTATCTAAAGCATTTGGAACATGGGGCATTTTGAGTATTGTATACGAGGAGTATTTTAAGTTAAGAAAGACTCATTGGAGTTAAGTGTAGGCTTTTGCATTGCTTTTAAAACTCTATAAGTTATGCATAGTTCCAGGAGTATAATTGTTTGCTTTGTGATATTATTAATTGGGTGGTGTTTGTATCTCTGATATGAATGTTTGATGGTATATTAATTCTTACAGTCTACAAATTTTTTTCCCAGAATTTAGAGGATTATGCTGTTCTGGGTGCATCCTCTAAAATTGATGTTGTTCTTCCATTCCAAGTAGGCATTTGTCTTGGTTGTGTTAGACCATGAATTGTTGATTTCATTTGTTAGTTGATCATTGCTTCTTATATGGTTGGGTGACTTTGATTTCCAGGTTGTAAGAGCTCGATTGCAGGTTTGACATCGTGACCCTTTCATTCCTTTTTGTCTCTGTATATGTTGTGTAATTATCAAACATATTGAAGGAAGATGACCAATCCATTCATCATAACTATTAACGTTTCCCCTTGAAATACTGCATAGCCTTTAGTGAAATTTTTATTTTTTATTAATGGTTGGAATTTGGTCATATCTGTTTCCCTCTGCAGCAAAGACTTAGTAGTGATGGAATTCCAAGATACATGGATTGCTGGCATGTTGTGAAGGAAACTGCACGGTAAGTATTTAGCCCAGATTTAATTTTCATAGCCAAAGAAGGAAAGCTCTAACTGGTGTGCAAACACATTGCTCTTTTGTAAATTGTAGGAAAATTGGTCATGCTTAACAGCTTGGCGATTGAGGTTATATAATCTTGGTGAATAAATTACTATTCTCTACTTTGGTCTATAGTGGATCCATTTTGTCGAAATTCCAGTCACCATAATTATTATTTTTTGATAGGTTATAACAAACTTTATTGATAATAAAAGTACAATGACTTTACGATAGTGAACTCACTGCACTAAAAAGAATTCAAACCAATCAAAATGAAAGATTAACTAAATTAAGGAATTCTAGTCACCATATAAATGGGTGATAAATTTCCTTGGATTAAAACCACCATGCCCCACCCCCCCCCCCTTTGGGACTGTTAACATGAATTTTAGTAGTCCATATCCTTTACAAGAAAACTTGACAATGCCAAAAAGAAACCCTCCACTGTCCACTGAGCACTTGTTGCTCCAACGAAGATCAGATGAGCTGATTTTTCTATAAGCAAAATACTAAATCTGTGCATTTTCTCACAAATGCTATAAGAAAATAAAGAGCTAATGATCTCAAGTTGTGAAGGTGGGAGATTTTGGCTCACCCTAGTGAGTAACAAACTTGATTTAGGTTTTTAGACATTCTTACTTTCATTATAAACTTAAGACATTTCCTCATCTATGAGGCTAATTTATTCTGTTGGGGCTTATAGGTTCGAGGGTGTTCGAGGTTTTTACAAGGGCATTACACCAAACCTCCTGAAGAATGTTCTCGTTAGAAGAGAATCGGCCTCAATCAAATTGGCCATCTGTGGGTAAAGTTGAGATACATGGTTTGCAGGTAACTATTTTTTTTTTATATTTAATGTTAAAATTAAAGAAGGTTCTTATGCTGAGATTTTAAGAATATCAATGTTAAAACAGATCAGATATGGGCCTGATGCACCACTTGTTTTGAGGGGGATTAGTTGCACATTTGAGGAAGGGCACAAAATAGGTATTGTTGGCAGAACTGGCAGTGGGAAGACCACTCTCATAGATGCTCTATTTCGTGTAGTGGAGCCAACTGGAGGGAAGATATAGTAATGTATGTATTGAAACCTATAGTACTCCACTATGCAGTTGTAGTCCTTAAACTTGAAGACTAAGAACAACATGTGCTTTGTAATTGGGCTGCCATTCACTTCATAGATTGAATCTTTGTTGGGAACTGCAGTGGAGAGCATGCAAAGAAGGGACTCCCATTGGTTTCTCCCAATGGGAGTCACCAACAAAAACTAACCGCTTGTGGATCAGTTTTTCCAACATCAATTTTGCATCATACACTTATCCATGTAATGTTAACTTTTTAAGTAATTTTGAAATTTTAGGTGTAACTTTTTTTTTTTTAAATTCAGAATAATATTACAAGTCACATCATAATTTTGGGGTTTTATTTAGTGTGTTTGGGATTCAAGAATCTTTATATAACTGTGTTATTTGTTTTTTTAGTTGGTTGGTGTCAATTTTTATTCATGGTTATTTTCTTCTGGACTTTCTATATTCTGGGTATTAAATTTGTCAGAATTGACTTGAAGAATTTGGATCCTTTTCTAAGGTTGGATCCTATCTTTTTTAAAGTTTGAATTTTCTTTGATTGGTATGGATTGAAGTGAATCCTCCCAGTGGATTTCCAAAGCATTCATCCAGAGGTTTTGCAATTCATTGTTGTTTTTGACGTCATGTACATTCGTTAATCGTGGCTCATTGTGTATGGGCTGATCTTGTATTTTGTAACTACACAATAATGGACTAAAGTGAACCAAATAGATCTCATACGACCAAAGCTGACTGAATAGGATCAAATAGAGAAAATAGAATGTACTAGACCGAATAGGACCAAAGTGGACCGAATAAGACCAAAGTAGAATAATGGACCAAATAAGACCAAAGTAGTCCAAAAACAAAAATAATAAGGTTATTTCCCCATATATACATATCTGCCAGTCAAACAGCTGGAAAACGATGACACTTCTAGTTAAACCACACACACGAAACTAGTTACTTGCAAGTATACATATCTTACTGAATACCACAAGAAGAAGTCATACTTTTGCACATTGTTGTCAATACCGTACCGTACCATCCGGTACGGCCGGAATATACCGTACCGGCCGGTGATCCGGTACGGTTAACCCCTACGTTTCGTACCGATAAAAATACCGGCCGTACCGGCCAATACCGGCTGTACCGGCCGGTATTTGAATACCGGACCGAAACGTAAAAAAACCTGTTTTGTTAATTCTGACATTTTCAAGGGCAAGATCGTAATTTTATTAAATCCTAATTCTAAAACCCTAGCACTACCTAGTTCCCGCACAGCCCTCTTTCTTTCTTTCTCTCTCTCACGCTCTCTCTCAACTGCTCTGTTCTCTCACTCTCTCGGCCAATCTGTCTCTCACTCTCGACAGCTCCGCTGCTTTGTCTCTCACCCTCCGCTGCTCTGTCTCTCACTCGCCGCTGCTCTGTCTCTCACTTGCCGCTGCTGCTCTGTCTCTCACTCATCGCCGCTGCTTTGTCTCTCACTCCGTCACTCGCCGCTGCTACTCTATCTCTCACTCGCCGCTGCTCCGTCTCTCACTCGCCGCTGCTCCGTCTCTCACCCTCCGCTGCTCTGTCTCTCACTCTTCGTTGCTCTGTCTCTCACTCTCTCGGCCACTCTCAGGTAACATTTTGTCTTAATTTTTTATGTGTGGAATTATATTTCATGTGGAATATGATAAATAAAAACTTGATTACTGTGTTTATGAATTGATAGCAAAATTGATTATTGTGTTGGTTCTGTGTTCATGAATTGATATATATTGTTGTTTCATTCTTGATTTTGGTCTTAGGTAACATTTTGTCTTAATTTTTTCTGTGTGGAATTATACTTCATGTGGAATATGATAAATAAAAACTTGATTACTGTGTTTATGAATTGATAGCAAAATTGATTATTGTGTTGGTTCTGTGTTCATGAATTGATATATATTGTTGTTTCATTCTTGATTTTGGTTAGCTTCAAATATTGGGTTAGTAATTTACAACTTAGTATGACTATTAATAAAAAGGTAACTAGAGTTATTAACAAATAATTGATGGTATATATGCAGTGTGAATTATGACTGAAAATCAATCAAGTGTAGCATCTGGCCCGGCTGTAAGATCCGAGGATCCAGCATGGGCTTATGGCCGTGTTGTGCCGGATGCAAGAAATAACACCCAGTGTACTTTTTGTTGTAAAATGATAAGGGGGGGAGGAATTACTAGGCTCAAGTATCATTTAGCTGGGATTCCGGGTGATGTTGAAGCATGTAAAAAAGTATCTGAAGATGTAAAATGGCAAATGAAATAGTTGATTGAAGATTTAAAGAAAAGTAAACAGAAAAAAGAAGAAGAATGAATAAAGAAATTGCAAATCCCTATGATGTAGAGGAGGAGGAGGAGGATGATCATCATCATGATGAAGGTAATAATGATAATGAGAGAGGGGGTTCAAAGAGTCATTCATCAGTTAGTAATTATAACACCAAGGGGAAAGAAAAAGTTGGAGAAAAGTTAAACATTAAATCCTATTTTGCTCCAAGAACAAAACCTGGTTCTCAACCATCCATAAGGTCTTCTTTGGCCTCAAAGCAAATGGTTGAGAAGGCAAGAATGAATTTTGCAAGATGGTGGTACCATGCTAATATACCTTTCCATGCCGCTCACTCTGTGTATTATCAAGAAGCTTTAGATAGTGTAGCAGCTATTGGGCCTGGTTTTAAGGGACCTTCTTATCATGACTTGAGGGGGCCTTTATTACAAAAACATGTGGGTGAAATGAATGATTATCTCTTAGATGTGAAAAATGATTGGAAAGTTTATGGGTGTTCAATTATGTCAGATGGGTGGACAAATCAAAAGAGAGCTCCAATCATTAATTTTTTAGTGTATTGTCCTAGAGGTACCATGTTTCTTAAATCCCTGGATGTGTCAGGCCTAACAAAGGATGCAGATACATTGTTTAAGTTGTTTGATAAAGTTGTTCAAGAAGTTGGGCCTGAGCACGTTGTGCAGTTCATTACAGATAATGATGCTTCTTACAAGTCTGCAGGAAAGAAGCTAATGCAGAAATATGGGACATTCTATTGGTCTCCTTGTGCAGCCCATTGCATTGATTTAATGTTGGAAAATTTTTCTGATAAAAGATATTTTCCTATCATTGATGAAACCATTCAAAAGGCTAAAAAGATTACCAAATTCATATACAACCATGGCAAGATTTTAGCTTTGATGAGAAGCGACTTCACTAATGGTAGGGATTTGATTCGTCCAGCCATCACAAGGTTTGCAACTTAATTTTTAAGTCTTCAATGCTTGACTAAGTTCAAGAAAGAACTTAGGCAAATGTTTACTTGTGATCAATGGGTTGAATCTCGACATGCTAGAGATGTCATGGGAAAAGAGGTGGCTGCAATTGTTTTGGAAGATAGAGAGTTTTGGTTACAATGTCAACAAATAGTGAAGATTAGTGAGCCTTTGGGTAGAGTACTACGTCTTGTAGATGGGGATGAAAAACCGTCAATGGGATACTTGTATGAGGCAATGGATAAAGCAAAGGAGAATATAAAAGCAAGGTTGAAGAATAAAATTTCTGCATATATACCATTTACTAGTGTCATTGATGCTAGATGGGATAAACAACTCCATAGTCCATTACATGTAGCAGGTTGTTATTTTAACCCTGGAATCTTCTTTAGGCCGTCATTTAAGAAGCAAAAAGATGTTACAAAAGGCCTACTTAGTACCATTACAAGGCTGGTTTCTGATCCTGATGAGCAAGATATTCTTAGTTCTCAAATTGAATCATACAAAAAGTCTTTAGGTGACTTTGGAATGCCTATGGCAATCCGCCAACGTGAAAAACTAAGTCCAGGTATGCTATATGTATCTATACATACATATATATATATATATATATATATACATTTCATTTGAAAGTTTGTTATTTGCTTTGTTCTAAATTAATAATTTCTTTTATTTTTGGAAGTTGCTTGGTGGGAGCAATTTGGAAATGACACTCCGGAATTACAAAAGTTTGCAATTCGAGTGCTAAGTCAGTGTTGTAGTGCAACTGGTTGTGAAAGAGCTTGGAGCACATTTGAGTTTGTCCATTCCAAGAGGAGAAATAGGCTTGAGCATAAACGTTTGAATGACTTGGTGTATGTTCGGTATAATCTATTGTTACGAGAAAGGTATGTTTTTAAATATATTCAATTTTTATTTTGAATGATTAGAAAATGTCACCAATGTATGATATTGATTTTGGTAGGAACATTAGAAGGACAAAGGATTACTTGGATCCTATAAGCCTTGATAATATTGATTTAATGGAGGATTGGGTAGCTGAGGAATCTGAATTTTTGATACTAACTGAGGAAGATGTGAATTGGGATAGCATTGAAGAACCATTAGCAACAATGACTTTAGAAGATGATAATGATGATGATGATGATGTTGTTGTTCTTGATGAGGAAGATGGTGAAAATGATGTTGTGTTGACAGATGCTAATACTCATGTATATTATGGTCCTGATGTAAATCCTTTTGAAGGATGGGAGTAGATCCTGTGTAATTTGTGTTTATTTGTTTTCTTTGTTTGTAATGAACAATCCTATGTAATTTGTGTTTATTTGTTTTCTTTGTGTGTAATGAACAATCCTATGTAATTTGTGTTTATTTGTTTTCCTTGTGTGTAATGAACAATTTTATATTGTGTTTTTTTTTTTAGTTGATGTTAAAGTTTAAAACAATGAATTATTTGTTCTTAATTGAAGTAATGTTTTATGGTAAACATGAATTTTTGAGGTATTGTTTTATGGTAAATAGAGATTTTGTGTATGTATGTGTGTGTGTGTGTATATATATATATATTAAATATATAAAATAGCGGTAAACCCGAAACGGTACACCGGTATTGACCGGTATCCGAAATATATCATACCGGTGGCCAAACCGGTACGGCTTCCGGTACGGTATTGACATCCTTGCTTTTGCATTCATTTACCCGTACGTTGTCTCGTGGGTGCATCAATTTCATCATCCCCCACAACATGGGCCACCACTTCATTCAACATGTTCGCACTCAAGGTTGCAATCCTCGCGTGGTCACGCTCCTCAATGGCAACTTCCAACTGATACCTTAACAAGGTGTTCCTAATGTCTCCACTGTCGTAGTTGGTTCCTTCGCTTGGAGAAGTGCTAGGTGGTGTTGAGGTTGATATGTTCGGAGTTGCCCATGATACGGACGCACCACCATGCACGTCCATACCATTACAATGCAAATACTCCATGTATATGGCTTCTGCTTCCCTTCAATCTTTATATGATTTCTGATTGGCGTTTGGGAATTTATGAACTTGACTGCTCGCATCTAGCCAACTGTCGTATATGCTTGGAACACGAACATTAAACACAACATAGGTACGTCCCATCCTGCTCTACAAAGACGCAATGGTGGGAATTCCTTACACCAGAATGGTGGATGCACCTTCTTACATGTGGAATAAGTTTGCCTTTTTGTAGAGGAAATGGAAGCAAAAACTCGATTTTAAAGAAATCGAGTTATAGCAATAACTCCATTTAGACAATACGGAGTTACGAGTAACTTGATTTCTAAATTACCGAGTTTCTGAATTGCGCGTCAATATGTCATGTCAACAGTAACTCGATACCATAGAAGTCGAGTTTGTAAAGAAAATTGACTTCTTGGATATCGAGTTATGATTCACCCCCTCACCGCATTTCAGAATCCATGCACGTGTCTGGCTTTTTCTGTGCTAAAAACCTTTAGTGTGTGGGTTTCTGAAAAAGAAAGCCTGCGAGGTGAACAAAGTTTGCTGACCCTTTTGGCATTTTCCTTGTCACTATTGCATCCTCACCAAGCGTGCTATAGCTATGATCCCCTTCTTCTTTGTTGTGGCACATCTCCCCTGACAGGTATATCTTGACTTACATAACCCTGTAATTACAATTGGATTGGCATTTTAGTATAAATGTGATTGCTTTCTAGCATTGTCTTGTTCTGACACTATGTGTGTGTATATATATATATATGTATGTATAGATATATCTATATATAGATAAACCTACCTACCCATATATGATCAGATGTATATATGGCATGAACAAATACACACACACACACACACACACACACACATATATATATATGTAGATACACACACACACACACACACACATATATATGTATATGCAAATATATGTAAATATAAACAAAGCTACCTACCTATATATGATCACATGTATATATATATATAATGTATGCCCTTAGGGCACACATTCAGCCACACATTCAGCCATACATTTTTTGAAACATTTTGTTAGGAATTGCAAAAACTGTTAATACACTGAAAATCCCGAGAAAATTTTTCCCAAAAACGATTAATTATTGTGTGCTCTTAGGACACACATTAGCAAAATCCTATATATATATGTGTGTGTGTGTGTGTGTGTGTGTGTGTGTATGTGTGTGATAGTGACATTGTATACATATTGTTCCTCTATATGTATAGATATAGTAATGTATGTATGGATTCTAAATAAACATATATATATAAACAAACATTGTAGGGTGAATTCCCATGATGATATATGCATTCATTCATAGATATCAACAATGATGTAACAAGCAATCAGAGGCTTAAATTGTATGGCTCTTTCAGTTCTGAAAGGCTTTAGTGTGTGGGTTTTGAAAAAGAAAGCCTGCAAGGTGAACAAGTTTTGCTGACCATGTTAGCATTTTCCTCCTCCCTATTGCATCCTCACCAAGCGTTATGTGGAAGACCCTGATTCTTTGCTGTGGCACATCTCTCCTAAAAGGCCAATGTTTGTGTACAAACGAATCAAGTTTGTTAAGAATACTTAGGATATCATTATAGTGCATCCGTAAAAGATTAATGACTGCTGCATTAACATAACCCCTATCTTCTGCATGATAACCACAATTAATTGTCCTTATCCAGGTCTGCCATGGGTCGTCATTGCTTTTACGTTTACTATGATGAGGAACAATATTTCCATGACTTGCATGGGCTGTCCTACAGAGGCGAGTCAGTGAAGCAGAAGTTCATTGAGTTGAAATGCAGAACACACTTGAGAAAATTGCACCGGAAGATAATGGAAGCTCTAGGGTTGGATAGGGAGTCACATAAGATATCCATCGTGTACCGTGCCCCCCAGATACTTGTGAGTACTCAGGTTGTCTACAACTCAAATCCGTTGGGTTGCGATGCTGATGTGGACATGATGTGGATAGTGATTAAGCGGACCCCCTAGTTCATAGCGTCCGACTTATATGTAACTGTTGAGGCTGTTGGGTTCCATGCTGGTGCAAGTTCACAGCATGGTAGTGGGGTGGAAAAGCCACACTCATCGCTACTTGACGTGCATCCTTCCTTTGCCGATGCCACGCCTTTGCCCTACAATAATCAACCATGCAATGCGGTTGATGATTTAGACAACACCGAAGTGTTGGGCGCCACCCATACACATGATGTGGGAGGGTTTAGTCACACATATGAACATGTCCAAGCTGATATGGACAGGGGAATTGATATTGATGCCAGCCGAGATGTGTACAAAGAGTTCATTGATACTGATGGACCGGTGGACAACGCGGAGGTCTTAGATGTACCACAAATCGAAAACAATGAGGAGGATTGCCCTACTACAGTTCCTATCCCAGAATGGTTCACATCAAACACATGGGACAATATTAATGACCCATCACCTGCATTGGGCACAGGACATCTTAAAAGTTGGCATAAAGGTGACCACCCGACAACGGGGATGCTATTCAAGAATAAAGCCTCTGTTCAGTATGTGTTGACCCTCTACTGTATGGAGCATAATAAGCAATGTAAGGTCATCAAGTTTGACACCAATAGGCTGGTAGTGCGGTGCATACATGGAGCATGTCTGTGGTCAATTTGGGCCAGTTGTAGCAAGAAGCATGGGATGTGGGTCATTAGTAAATGTAAAGGTCCCCACAGTTGCTCATCTCTTCAAGTAGCGACTGATGGGTGGACAATGGATTCAAATTTCATTTCCATTGCACTTGAGAAGTATGTACAGGAGGACCTAACCCGAAAGGTAAGGGACTTGCGTAGTATGCTGCATGCAAGGCACGGGCATGATGTAACTATGTACAAGGTTCGGGAAGCCAAACAGAAGGCAGTTGCGCGTATTTACGGGGATTTTGACAAGTTGTATGCAAAATTACCACGATTTCTAGCTGCATTGTCCGATGCAGATCCGAACACTGTAACCACGTTAAAGTACGACCCCCATGTCCCGAGGACTTGTATATTCAACTCCGCGTTTTAGGCTTTCGGTCCATGTATTAGAGGTTCAGGCATTGCAGGCCAGTGATAAGCATAGATGCAACACACCTCTATAGTAAGTACAAACGAAAGTTATTGATAGCAATGGCAACAGATGGTAACAACGAGGTTTATCCACTTGTGTTTGCCGTTGTCAAAAGTGAGAGCACGGAGACATGGGGATGGTTCTTGGCATGCCTGTTGACCTATGTTATAGACCGGACCAATTTGTGTATAATATCCGACAAGCATCGTGGGATACAATCATGCTTCGATGACACCACTATGGGCTACTTACAACCGCCCTTAACCCATCACCGGTATTGCCTTCGCCATTTAGTAAGCAATGTTAACACTAACTTCAATAGTGTGTCGTTGAAGAACTTGGTATGGAAGGCAGCAACTGTGAATCAAGTTAGGAAGTTTGAAAACACCATGGATTGCATCAAGAATGTCAACCCGAATGCGTACGACTATCTTAAGGAGGTAGATCAAGAAAAGTGGACACTTGTACATGACCATGGGCATTGATATAGGGCAATGACAACCAACCTGTCAAAGTGCTTTAATGGGGTACTTAAGGGCGCACGTAGCTTGCCCATAACTGCAATGGTGAAGTTCACATTTTACAAGGTGAACTCGTACTTTGACGAACGTCGAAACAAAACCCTAGTGCAGTTGGAAGAGGGGCAAGTGTGGTGCAAATATGCCTATGACAAGTTCAAGGCAAATCAAGAGAAGGCGAAGCTCCATTTGGTTAGAAGGATGAGCGCGCAACAACAGTTATATACAGTGGAGACACAGTCTTCACTGTTGAACATTGGCGAGGGAGATCACACACATAGGGTTTCCCTCATGGACATGACATGCACGTGCGGCAAATGGGAAGCAAACAAGATCCCCTGTTCCCACTTGATAGCAGTTTGTGCCAAGCACAACCACGACGCCACTGAGTATATGGATCGTTTCTACTGCGTGGAAGAATGGTATCACACAGCTACGAGCCGATATTCCAACCACTGAAAGATAGGTTAGAATGGTCGGAGGTAGAAGAAAGGAGAACCGTGATGCCAAACCCGCAGTTGATCTGTGAGAAAGGTCGGCTGAAGTCCACGAGAATCTGCAATGAGATGGATGACGAGGATAGGGAGTTGCCAACCTCATTGTGGATTAAGAATGGACCAAAGTTGAAGTGTGGGTTGTGTTGCCAAGAGGGTCATAACCGTCGTACATGTCCGACTTGAAATGTGGCATGAACAAGCCGTGGTGCTTCGTAGCAGGTAACAATTACAAGTCATAGTAACAAGGGGGTATCATAAGTTATTCTTCTTTACATGTTTAGATATTAAATTATATGAGTTATAATTAAGATTCCTGGAGTAATTTTTAGATTGGAACCATGATAGTAATACCATTGTATCAAATTTAGCTACACTTTGGGCAATCTTGTGATTACTTCTTCAAGTAGTTGCAGTTAGTCTTAACTCCTAATTATTACCATTCCAAGTCTTCTGTCCCAGTTTTGGTGTTCTTTCAATCTTATTGTTTGTGTTTTACATATTCTAGTATTCATGGAGTCTTTATTTCCCTAATTGTATATGTTTTGCTTTAGATTGCTAATTGTGGCCAAGGTGTAACTATAGATGCTCGTCATTTAAGCAGGCAAGCTTGAAGGTTCTTCTGTATTTGTCAATTCAATTTATTAATTAATGTGGGTTGTATACTAATTTTTGTGTTGGTTACTCCTCAGAAAGGAGGCAGCTTCTGAAGAGAACAAAAAAAAGGGTGTAACTCAAATGCGCAGACTCCATGATTGCCTAAAACCATTGTTGGCGTATGCTGTCTAAGTTTCAAGTTACAATTGTGAAGAATGTTTAAAATGCATAAATTGAACATTTTATTTTCATACATCAACTGATTTAAATGTATAAAGGCTCTTTACTTACAAATAAGCTTGTATGGATGATTTTCTTATTCGCGTATTGGAAATGAGGGAATGATTTATTGATGGATGTGGTTGGAAGTAGATGGATGAGTTGTTGTTTATAGTATGATTGTGAATAGGTCCACTTTTACGATGAATAAGCAGGCCAATACTGTATGGAGTGTGAACAGTGTTGCATGAAGGAAAACTTCATGTAGGCAATTTATACTGAACATAACTTGATCTTTAATTTACCGAGTTACGTTGAAGACCATTCTGGACACTTAGATTCCTTTTGGACTGCATCTGGACCAGTCTAAATATCTGGGCTGGGTGGTGAAGCCCAGAGAACAGAACTCGACTTATATAGAATCGAGTATAAAGTTGATAACTCGTTTTCTTGACTATCGAGTTATGCACAAGCCGTTTTGAACATAAATTGGGTTCCTCTGATTTACACTGAACATAACTCGATTTTAAAAAAAAAAATCAAGTTACGTGGAAGACCCTTCTGGATAGTTGGATTCCTCTTGGATTGCATCTGGATCAGTCTAAATATCGTAAGGGGTGTAGAAGCACAACGCACAGAACTCGACTTATGTATAATCGATTAATACTGTACATAACTCATTTTATGTTATCGAGTTATGTGAATTGGATTCCTGCACATAACTCGATTTCAGAATAATCGGGTTATGTGCAAGCCCCTTCTGGACACTTGGATTCCTCTTGAACTGCAGCCGGATCAGTCCAAATATCTAGGCTGGGTGTGGAACAATAGTGCACATAACTCGATCTACACATTATTGACTAACTCTACTCATAACCCGATTTCTGTGGTATCGAGTTATGTGCAAACCATCAAACACAACATGGATTCCTTTGAGTTACACTGCGCACAGCATGGACTCCTTTGAGTTACAGTGCACATAACTCGATTCTGTAATAATCGGGTTATGTGTATGACCAAGCACCGTTCTAGACACTATTTAGTACTCAACGTACGAAGCATCAACAGTTCAACTTCTCAGCGAAAAGCACGGGACTTTGGAGAACCAGAACAATGACTTCTCAATGGCGGAGAGACAACGAGGATGGTCCTGCTGATCGGTCCCCACACTTTTTCAACCTCATGTTGTTCAAGAAGGAAAGCTTGTAAGTATGCTTAAATTCATGATCTTTTCCTCTCTGAAAATCATATGCTAATACACGTCGTCCACTTGATCTTTTTTATTTGTGATTCTTGAAAAATTTTACATTTGTTACATGTAGTCATAAAAAATTTCATTTTGCAATACGTAGGTTACATTTTAAGAAGAAAACATAATCACATAACAGAGTGCTTTTACATCAAATTACTTGATATGAACAAAAAATGAAACATGGATAAGCGCATGGTACAAACTGAGGAAAAAAAAATATACAGAGCAAAAGCAGAATAGCATTTTTTTTGAAAATGTGATAGGGCTTATAGGGTCAGCAAAGATCTATAAATTCACAACAACTGTGATAAATCTTTCTTTATTATGTAAGTTTATATAATATTTATAAAATTACAGTATAAGTAATATGTTAAGCAAAGAACACCCCCATACTAGGCGCCATATGTGTCCTGGGCTCAAACTAGGATACACAAATCTTTTTTTTTTTTGGTCTCTAATTTCACTTCTTACCTTTCAAGGACACTAAAAAAACCTTAGGTATTAAACTATGGTTGGGTTTTTATAGTAAACACGGGAACAAAAGTGAGTCTCCAAGGTTTTCCTCAAACTGTAAGACACCAAAACCACATATTGAACATCAGGCATATGTTAGAAACATTAAAAACACATAAACACAGTGATGATAACAACATTTCCTCTATCAATATCTTTCACTCTTTTTATCATTTTTTTTAGAGTTCACAAACTTATAAAGTGGCTAAGTGGCAAAAATTTGTATGTCTAAATCCAAATCCTGCCCATAAACAAAAGTGGGTCATCTTCAATATTTCCCCAACACCCCAAAACCAAATCACAAACACATTATACAAGCACTCAAAATACAACATTTCCTCAAAATTTTTTACATTTCAACAACAACAGAGAAAGATTGTCAAGTCCAAATCCTACCCACCAACAAAAGGAGTATATTGGATGTGGTCATAAAAATCTGTGGATCAGTCCATTTTCTTTTCTTTTTGTGTGGGGGTGGGGGGTTGTAACTAAGGAGTATTCTGCCATGTGTTTATTTTTTATTTTCTAGCACTGTCTATATGGTTTTTATCTGCCTTTTTTTTTTTGTTCATCCAACAAGTATCTTCCTTGAACAATTATTAAAGTATTATCACCTAAGAATCACTAAATCCATTTTTCCTACAATGGTAGCTGCACAACTCCATAGAGCTTGATTGATTGCATGTGTTTATTTCCAAAGCCTGCATTTATGTTATGGAGATTCTTTTTACAGCGGATTCTAGAAAAGTTTATAAACAAATATGGAGTTGATCTGTCAGATATGGCCTTTCTTACGATTCCAAATGGTACAAAATGGAAAGTCAAGTTGACAAAACATGATGGGGGGGGGGGTTTGGTTTCAAAATGGTTGGTCCGAATTTGCAAGCTGTCATGGTCTAACCGTGGGGCACTTGCTAGTTTTCAGATATGAAGGAAATTCACACTTTGATGTACTCATATTTGATGCCATATCAACAGAAATAGACTATACTTTAGATGACCAACTCCAAGTTCGTAGGATGGAAGACAATGAGAGTGATGATAACTCTGTTGAAATCATGGATGGCTTTACTAGGGGAGAGGGTTCAGGTTTGAATCTTACACTTTTGTAAGGAACTGGTTGATTTTTTAGCCTGTTTACTATTAATTTCATGTGCATGACTTCATATTTTCATGTCATTTCAGGATCAGCTCATGGGGTTGGAGGAAATCGAGTAAGATGCACAAGCAGCCCGTTAGTTAAACCAACAAGCATCTTCAATGTGGATAATGTGTCTTCCTCACATGACCAATGTCCTAAGAAAGATGGTGGTGTGGCTGAAAATCTTGTTCGAGCCAATGCTTTTAAATCAGAAAATCCCCTTTTCATTGTTATCATTCATCCATCATACATTAATGGCAAGGATCGTGCGGTAAGCTTTCAACTTCACATATTTTTGGGTTTTAGAAATGCAACTCCCATTAACTTTGATTTTTCATAGAACAATTAGAAAGCATGTAGCAGATACTTGTTGCTGGACATTTTGTTGGTAATGATTTGCTTATTTGTGTTTTTAGGGGAAAAGATGTATATATATTTAACAGTATCATCTGGATATCAAATAGTATCATCTTAGGTTCAACTATTTTTGAAATATCTCTTATTATTTTTTGTATAGAGTTTACCCCAGGGCATTATCAACTACTTACCAAGAGAAGGCTTTACCAAGGACTACACCAAAGGAAGTATACTCACTGTGAAGCTCTAGGTTATGGACCGATTATGGCCTGTGAAGTTATACGTTTATGAACGAAGTGTGGGTTCATCATGTGTCGTATCAGCTGGTTGGTCTGCATTTGCGAGGGAAAATACTTTGCGAGTAGGAGATGTTTGCGTATTTGAGCTGATTGTGAGGGACGATGTTGTGTTAAAAGTCCACATTTTTAGATGCCTCGATTAAGTGGTTATGGTGGATGCATTCTAAATAATGTATTATGTATCAACTTTGGACGTGTTTATTTTGCAACTACTTTGTTCATCCCTTTTTGTTTTTGGAATGAATTGTGGCCAAGGTTGATGTTTTGTTATATCTACAGCCTGGCATCCTTTGTTTAAAAGCTCCATATACTTGCTGGGTAATATGTATAAGTCATGCCTCCTTTTTAAAGTAATATCATCTATACTAGTTGCACATTTTTGTCAACATTTGTTATTTTGTTCTTAAACTGTGACTTCAGTTTTACCAAATTGAAGATAAATTATTTACAACACTATCTGCCCACTTTGTAATTTCAATGAAGTGTTTCAACTAAAGCATGTTGCAGGTGGTGTTGGGATAGGTGCTTGTCTGACCGGTGGTGAGGGTTGTTTAGTTACTAGACAATTTTCACAAAAGAAGTTAAATGAAAAAAGAAAAAAAGAAAACAAAAAAGGTCCACTTATGAAAGATTTGTACCTAGTTATTTAGGTCTTGAATCAGTGGGAGCATTTTCTATGTATCCAAGGAAAAGCGTTAGCCACATATGCTTCATGCCCCAAAATGACTAATCTAGTCACAATTGAGGGTCCTCGTAATTGCTTTTAAAGCCCAAATTAACCTAGTATATGCCCAAAAGAGTTCTTAATTTATTATGACCCTAGATCTTTGAAATACTTCAACACACAAGAACACCCTAACAAGATGCTTGAAAGGTGGGCATTTTGCTTCAAATAATTTTGTTAGTAATTAAATATAAGTTTGGTACTACTAATCAAGTTGCTAATGTCACCTTCCTGTTAACCTTGAGCAATGAAGTGGATGGATTTGTATAAGGTCAATGAAAACTTTGGTGAGGTTTGGAAAAACATTTGATTTTTTTACAGCAGCCCCCAAGATGGCTATTTAATTGACTCGGGTGCAAAATTCCTAAATCAAGGTTGATGTTTTACTGTTTTGGATTCCTCTTGGACTACATCTGGATCAGTCCAAATATCTGGCCCGGGACAGTGCACATAACTCGACGTCTTTATTATCGAGTTAAAATACAAATAACTCAATTTTCTAATAACCAAGTCATGTGCAATGTATACTGAACATAACTTGATTTTTTATTTACCGAGTTACGTGGAAGACCATTCTGGACACTTGGATTCCTCTTGGACTGCATCTGGAGTAGTCCAAATATCTGGGATGGGTGGGGAAGCCCGATCAACATACCTCGAGTTATATATAATCGAGTAACCCTGAACATAACTCGTTTTCTTTAGTATCGAGTTATGTGCAAGCCGTTCTAGACATAAATTGGATTCTTATGATTTCCACTGCACATAACTCAATTTCACAGAAACAGGTTATGTGGAAGACCCTCCTGGACACTTGGATTCCTCTTGGACTGCATCTGAAGCAGTCCAAATATCTGGGCTGGGTGGGGAAGCCCAGTCAACATACCTCGAGTTATATATAATCGAGTAACCCTGAACATAACTTGTTTTCTTTAGTATCGAGTTATGTGCAAGCCGTTCTAGACATAAATTGGATTCTTGTGATTTCCACTGCACATAACTCGATTTCAACAAAATCGGGTTATGTGGAAGACCCTCCTGGACACTTGGATTCCTCTTGGACTGCATCTAGAGCAGTCCAAATATCTGGGCTTGGTGGGGAAGCCCAGTCAACATACCTTGATTTATATATAATCAAGTAACGCTGAACATAACTCGTTTTCTTGAGTATCGAGTTATGTGCAAGCCCTTCTGCTCATAAATTGGATTCCTATGATTTACACTACACATAACTCGATTTATGAATAATCTAGTTATATGGACATAACGAAATGTGATTACCCACCTGTGCGCGCCAAAAATGAGGTTATTGGGCTGAACCTCACTTAGGCTCACAACTTACTTGTATAGTGGGCTTGGATTTCCTACTTTGGGTCGTTCTCGACGCGAGGACTCAATGAGGTCACTTTTCTCTCACTTGTTGTGTTGCTTTCCTTTTCTATACTCTCTCTCTCTCTCTCTCTCTCTCTCTCCCTAAATTTTCCAACCCCCTCCCTTTCTCTAGCTTCTCCTATTTATAGCCAATTATTAGTGGGAGGATTATCGTTACTTTCAAAACTAGTGCAATGAGAGGTCCAATGTCGTTAATAGTAAGTGGGCGTTTAGGTGAGAGTGGCTTTGGAAATGGTTCCCACTTCAGCAAATGTGCTCGGCGACGATTTTCCCTAAGGCACTGCCGGGCACACGAAGGGTGGTGTGACCGAAAAACCGTAACCTACCTCGAGGAAGACTTGCCGAGCAAGATGCGAGCTAGCGTCGGCTGCCTGCTCCTCAAGCCTTTGAACAACACTCAGTTTGGGCTTCTAGCTTTTGTGGGTTCGGGCCGAGATCTTGAGCAGAGCAGAGGTTGGGCCCTTGGGCCATATTATTGATCTATAGTCCAAGGCCCAAATGGGCTTGGATATCACGGGGCTGTACATTAGCCCCCCTTGATTCGTGCTCGGCTCTTGAGAACGAATCAAGGAGCCAGAGAGGCAGTAGTTACCCGAGAAACTCAATGGGTGTATTTTGGGCGGTTTCAGAGATCCATTAATGTGTTTCTCAAAAGGCGCATTGTGTTTGACCTTCTGATTCAACCATCATCATTACCTATCGGTTTGCAAACCGAGGCGCGCGTGTCGGTTGCCCTAGGTATCCGTAAGGTTTTTTGCTTCATTATTGCTAATTAATTCCCATTATTGCTCATTAACCAATGTCCATTTTTCCCTAGCTTCTATAAATAGTCCATATCAACTCATGTTCTCACTTTTTCATTCTTCATTCTCTAAAATTTCTCTCAGCCGAGCACTCACCTGTGCATTTGTCCACTAACCCAGAATCTACTTCTCCCTTAGAGCCAAAAGTAAGTCTCTTTCCCCTTTCCTTTGCTTTAATTTCTTTTCTCCAAGTTCCTTCTAATTCTCAGTCTTTAAGATGGGTATTGCTTATCTTTTAAATACCGAGGTGTCCCTAGCCACCTTTAGGCGAGACTATAGTGTTCCTGATGATGTGGAAGTAATGTATTGCCATGAAAGCGATATTGCTCTCCACAGAGGGGTAGGCATTGCCTTTTTACCGTTGATGTCGATTCTAGAAGGTGGGGTTAGGTTTCCCATAGACCCCCTTTTGCTTAACGCCCTTAGAAACTACGAATTGTGTCCCAACCAACTTCCCCCCAATTTTTACCGGGTAGTGAGTTGTGTGAGTAGGTTAAATCAAACATTTGGTCTGCAATTAGACCATTATGACATAAACCACATGTACAACCTGTGTGGAAAGAAGAAATCCAATTACTATTTAAAGGTTAGAGACATGAGGGTACGACTAATTTTATGCCTGCCGGATCTAATAGAAATTCTGCCGGGGAATTCGTCCGGGTGCGCGGCAATTGGTTTGCCAATGGTATCCCTCCCCCCCTCTCACGACGTGAAGTGGGTTCATTCCAATCTTTAATCTGTTTTCTCCCTTTTGTTCATAGCTATTTTATTTACCCTAACTCTGACTCGTTATCTTTTTACTGCAGACGGTTCGGTGTTTACCCAAGACATTAGAACAGTTCACGTACGGGACCTGAATTTTGTACTCAAGTCCAAGATTTTTGTTCACTGGGACGGGCAGCTCCGGGCATCCCATCTCATTCTCGATGTAGACCCTGTGTACTCTACTTGGCAACCCTTTGGCCAAGCTCTCTTAGTAGACAGCCACCTTCTCTCTTATATAGATGTTCGGCATGCCAATTTCCTGCCTCCAAGGTTTACCGTAGGTGAAGCTTGGGATATCGGCCGGCGATATACTCTTCCAAAATGCACTTCATCCGTGGTGAAGAAATGGTGAACCGCAAGACTCTAACAGTTAGCCGCTTTATTCCTAGCGCACGTCAGACCGCGCAGCAACAGCCACCTTATGGACGTGGCCAAACTCCCCCTGCTCATCCTCTACCTCCTCCTCCTTCCGCACGAATTTGTAAAAGACAATGAGCCGTAGAACAGACCTCCACCAACCCGGGTGATGCTCAAACCCGAACTCCCCCCCAATCATCAAGAGGTATCGTTATCCAGGAGCCCCCGGCCCAGGTCGAGACAAACATAGCATCTTCATCCCGACCAACACCAGCATGGCAGCCCACCTTTGAGCTGGATGGTATGCCTCTCCCTGCTAATGCCAGCGAACGGGCGTGGGAGAAAGGAGAAGGGTCGTGTCGCCCAAAGCTTGGTGCACGGCCTCCTTCTGCCCAATGACATAAACACCTTTGCGAATGGGACTGAGTAGTCCATGGGGAGGAGGCTTCAGTGGCACATTATCGCGGTAACCTCTCTGTCCTTGTATATTTATTTTCACACACATTCAAGTTATTGCTATATATACTGTTTCTTTAAACTGTTGTGCATGATCAATGTCGTCTCATCAGGCTGCTCAGCTAGCTCATATTCTAAATGAGCGGTTGAAGGACCTTTCTAAGGAGGTTGATCGAGAAAAGGCTGGTAGGGAGGCGGCTGCCAAAACAACTAAAGACAAAACAAAAGTCGCTGACGCTGCCGAGAAGAGAGCTGCTGCCGTAGAGAAAGCTCGGGTGTTGGCTGAGAAAAGGTTAGTGGACTTGGTAACAAAACAAAATGAAATGGACTTGAAGCTGGCTGAAGCGATGAGCCTGAACCGTGAACGTTACCCTAACCAAGGAACGAGCCGATTTGCGAGTGGCATTAGAGGCTTGTGAAAATAAATGGTACGATGAAGGATTTGTTGACGCGAAGAGGGGTGTGGAACCGATTGTCAAGGAAGCTCCGTAGTTATCTTTTCAGGAAGGCTGGATGGCTGCCCTGCATGCCTTAGGAGTGCCTGAAGACTCCCCTCTAAGGGATCCTGGCCGGATTCCCTTTCCGAACTCTTCCCCAGTTGTGCAGAACCCTGTGGGGCCTATTGATGAGGAGGAGACGGACAGTCTAAGGGAGCTAGTGGAGCAAATTGATGCTCACGTGGAGTTGATCAGGATAGAAGCTACTAGTAACCCCCCTACCAACGGCCCTTCCAGTGAAAATGCTCAATTCCAACCTCCTACATCTGAGCATCAGTCTTCTGAGATGGCGGTCGAGACGCAACCCGTGGATCTTTCCATTTGAATGCCAAACTTGTTTTACATCATTTTACTTTTGCTTTACTTAAGTAACTTTTATTTTGAGTTGATTTGCCTACGACGCCGGGTTGTGGTAACTAAACAGTTATTTAATTTCTGGGTTTAACCTTCATGTCATCGGGTTTTGGTGACGAAGCAATTGGTTTTTTATGTTTGATTTTGATTGAGGTTTATTTGCCGACTAGTTGCCTTAATCGTATTTATAAACACCTAGTAATATGCTAGCCTCTTTGTTATACATCTCCTTCTCCGTGCACGTGTATGCTCCTAATGAATATATGATTGCCTTTGAAAAAATTGGGCTGGTCTGCCCCACGGTACTCAGAAACCTTACAGTACATGTTGGCTCTCTCAAGCAAGACTTAGAGTGTTAATAGTCAAAAGTCGGGTTTTTGTTCCGAAATACCCTTCGGCTTGATGATTTTTGATTGAAGTGTGCTGCAAGCATTTTGGTGGAAGGTTTCCTCCCTTAGTACGTTTTAGCATAAGATTTCCACCTGCTCGGTGATAGGGATCGAATCAAGAAGTAGGTTTCAGTCCTCAAAATTTTTTTTAAAACAAGGTTTCCACCTGCTCGGTGATAGAGACCGAACGGAGAAGCAGGTTTCAGTCCTTAGAATGTTTTTTTAGAATAAGGTTTCCACCTGCTCGGTGATAGGGATCAAACCGAGAAGCAAGTTTCAGTCCTTAGAATTTTTTTTAGAATAAGGTTTCCACCTGCTCGGTAATTGGGATCGAACTGAGAAGCAGGTTTCAATCCTTAGAATTTTTTTAGAATAAGGTTTCCACCTGCTTAGTGATAGGGATCGAACCGAGAAGCAGGTTTCAGTCCTTAGAATACTTTTTTCAATAAGGTTTTCACCTGCTCGGTGATAGGGATCGAACCGAGAAACAGGTTTCAATCCTTAGAATACTTTTTAGAATAAGGTTTCCACCTGCTCGGTGATTGGGATCGAATCGAGAAGCAGGTTTCAGTCCTTAGAATGTTTTTTTTAGAATAAGGTTTCCACCTGCTCGGTGATAGGGATCAAACCAAGAAGCAGGTTTCAGTCCTTAGAATGTTTTTTTTAGAATAAGGTTTCCACCTGCTCGGTGATAGGGATCGAACCGAGAAGCAGGTTTCAGTCCTTAGAATATAACAGACTGCTTGAATTTTCTCGACTTCCTCCGTGTTCATTAACTGGCTATGCTAAATAAATAGAGTTGACTGGGCCTGCACGAATAAGCATCATCGTTATCATATTAGTTAGTACAAGGTACAATTTTCCGTGTATAAATGATCATTCATAAAACTTCTTAAGATTATGAACGTTCATAGTCGGGGCAGTGGTGTCTCATCCATGTCTTCCAAATAATACGCTCATGCACCTGTAATGGCTATGATTCTGTACGGTCCTTCCCAAGTCTGGGCCAACTTCCCGGCATTAGTATCTCGCATGCTTCCCACAGCTTTCCTCAGTACTAGATCTCCAGCACTGAATTCCCTCACCCGTATATCTTGGTTATAGCTCCAACCAAGCTTTTGCTGATATTCGGCCAGTCGTATAGTCGTTGTTTCTCAGTATTCCTCTAGCAAATCAAGACATTCAACCAACAAACTGTAATTCTGGGACATGTTAAATTCTGAAACTCGCGCACTACACAAATTGACCTTGGCTGGTATCACGACTTGAGAGAATGGGGTCTCCCCTGTGGACCTCCAAGGAGTTGTCCAGTATGCCCACAAGACATTGGGTAGTTCCTCGGCCTAGTTACCCTTTGCACCTTCCAGCCACCTCTTTAGCCCATTCACGATTACCTTGTTTACAGCCTCGGCCTGGCCATTACTTTGGGGATACGCCAAAGAGGAATACCTGTTCCTAATGCCGAGATTGCTGCAAAATTCAAGAAAAGCTAAGCTGTCAAATTGCAGTCCATTATCTGATATAAGAGAGTCTGGTACCCCAAATCTAGTGATTATATTCTTCCATATGAACTTCTTCACATCCATGTCTCGAATATTAGCTAGAGCTTCCGTCTCCGCCCACTTGGTAAAGTAGTTAACAACCACCAAAACGAATCTTCGATTGCCCATCGCCCGAGGAAATGGGCCGAGGATATCCAGCCCCCATTATGTGAAAGGCCAGGGACTGCTAATCGAGTTCAAATGGCCTGCCGGCTAGTGGATTAGGGGGGCATGCTTCTGACACTGCTCACACTTACGCGCATATTCCATGGCGTCCTTCTACATTTGGGGCCACCAGAATCCTTGAGTCATTGCTTGGTGCACTAATGATCGTCCTCCCACATGACTGCCGCACACCCCATCATGCAGCTCGGCCAAAAGTTGGCCCACTCTCTCTGGGTGCAGGCATAAAAGGTATGGTCCCCCAAAGGACCTACGGATCTTGTTAGCTTCCCTCTCATCGCACGAGACCCGATCCTCGGCCAAAAAGTCAATGATGGGGTCCATCCAACATGGTCCAAATGTTGTAATTGCTGTGAAGTCGGCCCCTGCAACCCCCACATCACCTGCCACCTTAATGCTTGGTTTTGGAACAAGCTCCACCTTAATTAGTCTAGGAATTTCCTCGGCTATTGATGATGCAAGCGTAGCGAAGGAGTTGGCATGTCTGTTCTGCGCTCGAGCCACTTGGATCAACTTCACCGTACAGAAGTTATTTCATAGCCTACTTTACCAACTCTAAGTATGCTTTCATCCGGGAATCTCGGGCCTCAAAACTTCCCTACACCTGATTAACTATCAACCGCGAATTTGAATAAATTTCCACGTCCCGAGCACTCAAGCTTGAGACCGCCCTCAATCCGGCAAGTAAAGCTTCGTACTCTGCCTCGTTGATGGAGGCTTTAAACCCTAATCTGAACGAATGCTCCAACTATATACCTTCTGAAGTAATTATGACGATCCCAGCATCGGCTCCCATGGCGCTAGAAGCACCGTCCACATGCACTTTCCACGAACGACACTCCAACTGACAGACCATTTTCCCTTAGTTCTTAGGAGAAAATTCTGCAACAAAATCAACTAACACTTGCCCTTTTACTGAACTTCTCGACCTATACCTCACGTCGAATGCCCCGAGCCGGGTTCCCCACTTAGCTATCCACCCCATGAAGTTAGATCTTTTCAACAACGACTATATGGGGTATTTGGTCAACACATACACGGTATGAGCTTGGAAATACTGAGGTAACTTCCTAGTGGCATGCACTAATGCCAATACCAATTTTTCTAAAGGAAAATATCTGGTCTTCGCGTCGACTAGGTTTTTGCTGATATAATACACGGGTTGTTGTACTCCTCGGTCCCTTAAAAGTACGGCACTTACGGCGTGGTCGGACACCGAGAGGTACATTAACAGGTCCTCTCCGGGCTCCGGTGCTGTTAGCATCGATGCCTACGTCAAGTATTCCTTAAGATCCTGAAAATCTTTTTCACACTCATCATCCCACTGAAATCCTCTCCATTTCTTTAAAAGCAGGTAAAATGGACAACAGCGATCTGAAAATTTAGAGATGAACCGGTTAAGAGCGGCTAACATCCCGGTCAACACCTATACTTCTTTCGGATTGCTCGACGGCTTAAGACACTCACGACCTCGATCTAATCGGGATTAACTTCTATCCCCTGACTGGTGATTAAATATCCCAAAAATTTACCAGCTGCCACTCCAAAAGCACATTTCTTTGCGTTAAGGCGCAACCTATGTTGCCGCAATATCTCAAACACCCCTTGAAGATCCTCTACATGCCGCACTTCTTGCTTGCTCTTTACTACCATGTTGTCAATATACACTTCAACTGTACGCCCAATTTTGTCCCGAAACATCCTCGTCATCATCCGCTGATATGTTGCCCCGGCATTCTTTAACCCAAAGGGCATCACGATGTAATGATAGTTAGCGCCAGGAGATATGAATGCTGTCTTCTCCCGGTCCTCGGCAGCTAGAGCGATCTGATGATATCCCTGAAAGGCGTCCAAGAAACTCATCCTCGAGTGCCCGTAGGTGGCATCTACCAACTGATCAATTTTTGGCATAGGAAATGGGTCCTTTGGGCATGCTCAGTTTAAATCCGTGAAATCTAAACAGACCCTCCATTTGCTGTTCTTCTTCCTAACAACCACGGTATTTGCTAGCCACTCTGGAAAAAAGATCTCTTTTATCGCCCGGGCCTCCTTCAACCTCTTAACCTCCTACCTTACTGCCTCAACATATTCTTTGGCCAACCTCCTCAGCTTTTGCTTCTTCGGAGGATATGAGAGGTCTACATTAAGCTTATGAACGATGAACTCAGGATCAACTCCGGGCACCTCATAAGCGCTCCAAGCGAAGACATCTATATTTTGAGTAAGAAACAACAACACCTGCACTCTATCTTCATCTTTCATACTTGTTCCAATTTGAAAATACCTATTAGTGACTGGTAATATCTTCACCTTTATTAACTCCTCGGTGCAGCTAGCCCCCATTCCTTCTCGGGGCTCTTGTGATTGCTATAAAGGGACCTCCCGAGATGGATCTTCTCACCCAACCTACTCTTGTTCAAACTGTTCTTTCTCCTTGGCTCCTTTTAGTTGCTCGGTTTGCTTTCCTTGATTGGCCTAATTCTCTCGCTTCCAATTAACTACGGCAATAAGACACTGTCTTACCATTTGCTGGTTTCCTTTTACCACGGCAATACCCTGCTCAATAGGGAACTTGATCTTTACATGCAGGGTAGATGGAACAGCCCCCATTGAATGGATCCATGTCCTTCCCAAGATCACCGTATATGGAGAAAATGAAGCTACTATTATAAATGTTACTACTACCACCTTGCCCCCTATAATCACGAGAAGTGAAATTTGCCCTTCTGGAATTACTACCTTACCATCGAACCAACCAAGGGCGAACTATACTTCGCAAGGTCCTTCTTCTTCAGTCTGAGCCCCTTAAATAGGTCTGGATACATTACGTCAGCTCCACTTCCTTGGTCTACCATTACCCTTTTCACCAAGAAGCCAATTATCCGGGCTGTGACCACTAATGCGTCATCATGCAGTTGGATCATCCCCTCCAAATCGTCATCGTCAAAAGTGATAGGCTCCCATGCAGACCTCATTCTCTTCTCTGGCGGTTGTACGCCGAAGTAACTCTCCACTTGTACTACAATCAACACTCCTTTCCTTCTTCCTGCAATAAGTCTCTCTAGGGCAGCATGAATGACTTCAATTACCCCTATAGGGGGTGGAAGAGGGTTCCCCCTTTGCCGAGTATCTTGCCCCACACCTCTGTCCCCCGAGTCCAGCACAAATTCCTTTAAATACCCGACCTTAACCAATTGCCCGAGGTGATCCTTCAACACCCGGTACTGTTTGATAGTGTGACCCTTGTCCCGGTGATAGGTGCAGTACAAGTTCTGATTCCTCCTAGATGGGTCTCCACCCATCTTGTTCGGCCACCGGAAATACGGCTCATACTTGATCCAGTCAACAATCCTATGTACCGGCTATTTAAACGTCACATTTACCTCTCCCATCTGTGTTGCCAGTTCTTTAGTCGTCAAGCCCCTTCGGGATCTAAGTGGAAAACCACTTTATCGGGGACGATTTATCATCAGTGCTTTACCCTTACTTTACAGCCGGCCATCCTCCAGTCGTTTGTATTCCTCAATGCGTCTCATCAGTTACCTCATGTCTTCGGGAGGCTTCTTAGTCAATGACTCCCGTAGTCCAGAGTCCTCAGGCAACCCTATTCTAAAAGTGCTTGTTGCAACCATCTCATTATCCCCGCCTATCTCATTGTATAGCTCCCAGTACCAGCTAGCATAACTTCGGAGGGTCTCCCCTGCCCTCATTTTCATGAATAAAAGTGCATCTACTGGCTGTGGTACACGACTGTAAGTCACGAATCGAATGCCGAACTCCTGAATTAGCTCGGAAAAACTATGTATGGAGCCCTTCCGTAGCCCATTAAACCACCTCAAAGCAGTTGGTCCTAGACTCGAAGGAAATACCTTGCACATCAACGTATCGTTATGAGTATGCAGAGACATCATCTGAATATAATGACTGACGTGCTTTACCAGGTCTATTTTCCTGTCGTAGGAATTGAATGTGGGTGGGTAAACCTGCTCGGCATTTCAACCCGTTCAATATCATCTGAAAACGGGGACCGAGCTGCTTTTCGCAAAGCGCAGCATCCATGGTAGCATTACGAGGCCGCCTTTCCTCTGGAGAGACTGAATTCCTGACTAAATGCTCTCATGAACGTGAGCGATCTCGGCGTTGCCCTGACTCATGGGAGCGTGACCGGTCCCAATGCCGTCAGGATCCCCGTGAACGCGAATGGTCTCAGTGCTGACGGGATTCCCGTGAATGTGAACAGTCTTGGTGCTAACGGGATTCCCAGGAATGTGAATGACTTTGCCATTGATGAGAACCGAACTGATTAGACCCCGCCTCATATCTATTTCCCCCATTGTTAGCTCTCCTTTCTTAGTCATCCATGTCCCTTCTCCGACGCCTGCCCCTCGCCTCCAGCTCCAAGTCTCTGACTAGTCTGCGTAGCCGTTCAAGCTCTCCATCTCTCTCCTCCCTCTACCTATGTCCTGTAGCACTAGAGACTGTCCGTTGGGTATGGTATGATCCCTCTCCCATGCTAGACAATTCTTCCTATTGACCGTGCTCCCCATCTTCTCGCTCCTTTTGCCTGCGCTCTCACTAGCTAGATCCCCGAGAAGATCCTACATATCCACTTTCCGCGTGACTCCCCGAACGCCTTTCAGACATTTTTCCCGAGCTTGAGTCCCTTTAGAACCATAGCGTTGTAGGAGAGCCCCACGATGGGTGCCAATTGTGCGCACCAAAAATGAGGTTATTGGGCTAAATTGTGGGCGCCAAAAATGAGGTTATTGGGCTGAACCTCACTTGGGCTCACAACTTACTTGTATAGTGGGCTTGAATTTCCTACTTCGGGTCATTCTCGACACGAGGACTCAATGAGATCACATTTCTCTCACTTGTTGTGTTGCTTTCCTTTTCTATACTCTCTCTCTCTCTCTCTCTCCCTAAATTTTCCAACCCCCTCCCTTCTCTAACTTCTCCTATTTATAGCCAATTATTAGTGGGAGGATTATCGTTGCTTTCAAAACTAGTGCAATGAGAGGTCCAATGTCGTTAATTGTAAGTGGGCGTTTAAGTGAGAGTGGCTTTGGAAATGGTTCCCACTTCAGCAAATGTGCTCGGCGGGGATATTCCCTAAGGCACTGCCAGGCACACAAAGGGTGGTGTGACCGAACAACCGCAACCTTACTCGGGGAAGACTTGCCGAGCAAGATGCGAGCTAGCATTGGCTGCCTACTCCTCAGGCCTTTGAACAACACTTAGTTTGGGCTCGTAGCTTTTGTGGGTTCGAGTTGGGATCCTGGGCAGAGCAAAGGTTGGGCCCCTGGGCCATACTATTGATCCATAGTCCAAGGCCCAAATGGGCTTGGATATCACAAGGCCGTACACCACCATTATAAACTCTCCCCCAGTTCTGCAGAACTTGCAGCTATCCGAAATTACATCTTCGATTGCTCTCGCTGCATCCGGCTAGAATCAACAATTTCCCGTGCAAAATTCTTCAAAGATTTTACAAAGTAAGACTCTTTTAACAGTTGTTGTCTTTAAAATTACACATTGGTGGTGCGTTATTCTCAAATTTTTTATTGATGCTTCAAACTTCATTGTCTATGTATTGTGATGAAATTGGGTGTTGGGCTAGTCAAATGCATTGTTGTTAGTAAGGTTGCTTATCTCGTAGGTTGTCTTCGACTAGTCTCCTTCCACAAAATGAACTTGCCAGTGGCTCCATATGTGTGTGGTAGTCCTTATGCTATTTGTATGTCTGAACCGTACATTGTGCAATTTAATGTTTTTTGTACAAGTTGGTGAAACTTACTACATGTAGCTAGGAATTTCGAAAATGTGTCAGGTCCTACATCCACTTGTATGTTTCCTGTATAATATTATTACTGTTAGAATGCTTGCTATCGGTGCGTGACATTATTGATCATTTTGACTGAATACCACAATATGTTAACAAATTGCATGTTGGCTCTTTGAGTTCAACTAAAGTTTATATACTCTAGGTCTCTATCTTCAAATTATTGACTCAGACCAAAATGCATTACAATTATTTCACCAACTAAACAACCCGTGAATAAGAATATTGTTTTTTTATTGTGTTGTTGTAAACTGCTCTAGACAGTATATTGTATGGATGATTTTCTATACATGGTAGTGCGTTATTCTCCAATTTTTGTTCTCTGCTTCAAACTTCATTTTGGTTCTGTTTTTGTGTGAGCTGATCGTGTTTCCACTACTAACCATCAGTTAGTTATGGCTCCAAAGAGGGCTAAGAGAGGAAAATGCAAAACTGCATCCGAACCTGAAGTGGTGTTTGATCAATTAAGGTTCCTCACGCCCAAAAATGAGCAAACCTTTGAAACCTTGATTAAGCGTAGGCATATTTGGGGAGAAAGGCAAATCAATCTACATGAATTACATCCTTTTGTCCGTGAGAATCTACAGTCTAGGCATTGGTTGTCCCTGTGTACAAACATACAACCCCTTCCAGCTGACTTGATTAGAGAATCCTATTCGAATCTATCGGTGCATGAGGATCTCGGTGGTCACAAGGTGGCATCGTCCATACGTAGTGTACTGTTTACAATAACTAGGGAGCACGTATCTAAAGCTCTTAATGTACCTATAATTTGTACACCTACTTATCCAAACTCTATGTCTCCTCGTATTGATGATGTTATGGATGTCCTTTATGGACGATCAGTCACTTGGGGTTCTGACCGAAGTATTAGCTCAAGTGAGTTGACTGAGCTTAATTATATCTTCTTTAGGATAACTTGTCACTAGGGGTGTCCATCAGAACCCGGAAACCGACCCACCCGCCCAAACCGCCCGGGCCGACCCGAAAACCGGCCGACCCGACGCCGGTGACGGTCGGAGACGGGTCTCCGCCACCAAAAACCGTTTTAGGCGGTTCGGATGGCGGGTTTTCTTCCTCAAAACCCGATATACCCGATCCGACCGACGAAAGCGAAGAAAGAACGCCGGTTTTACCCAGATCCGTTCAGATTCGTCGATATTCTGGTGAGAAGTTTGGTAGTTTTTGGTTAGATTCGGTGAAGATCTTGGTTTTCTTGCTTAGATCCGGTGGGGAGATGAAGATTTTGCTCGATTTTTACTTAGATCCGGCTAGATGTGGTGCTTTTGCTTCGATTTTGCTCAGATCTGGGATTGATTTTTGCTTCGATTCTTGCTTGATGTGGTGCTTTTGCTCAAATCTGGGCTTGATATAGTGCTTTTTGCTTCAATTTTTGCTTAGATCTTGTGATTTTCTCTGAAATCTGGGCTTATGCGGTGGATTTAAGCTTCAATCCGGCGAAGATTCCGTGATTTATCTCAGTACCGAGGCCGACCGACCCGACCGTCGTTCACCGGAGACCGATCCGACTCGACCCGATGTCGTCGGCGGTCGACAACGGGTCGTTCAATCGGCCACCCGATGTAAGCGGGTCGGTTGCGGGTTGGGCATAAACCCGACCCGGACCGACCCGTGGACACCCCTACTTGTCACAACATTTTCCCTATCTCTCATATCCATACAATCCTTGTAGACAGGTGTTTCTTTCTGTACGCCCTCGTCACCAATAGTTCCATTTGTTTCCTTCCCTTTTCATTGAAACCATTGTGGAGGTGCCTAGGAGCAAGTATAAAAGGCATGCTTTGTTTTTTCCAATTCTCATCCATAGGGTCCTCAAATATTTAGGATTAAAGAACTTTCCTTCCCAAGAGTTGGTTCACATCCAAGTCACCATAGGAGCCAAATTTCTAAAACAGCGAACTGCCCAAAAGAAGGTTGTCGACCCCAGTGTTGGTCCATCCAAGAGACCACGAGTATGGTCTACTACTAGAGATGTTCCAGATGAGGACATGCATGGGGATCCCACAGCTGTTGTTGCCGAGGATGGTGATGATGAGGTAGATGTTGACACTGCTGATACAGCGCATACAAGCCCTCTTCCTCCCTCTCTTCATGCTATGATGGAGACCATTATGACGACTCAGACAGCCCATGGGCAGCTTCTACATGGTCTTCTTGCCGAGGTTGCAGCTATGCGAGTGGACTTAGCTCATTATAGACGTCCTGTTCCACCTTCTCCACTATCTGACTCTTAATGATTGCCATTGGCCATTGAACCCAAGGGGGGGACGAATTTTTCATAGTTGCTATAACATATTTGGAGAATTGTATGACAGTTCTATGAAGTGGCTTTCAGCCAGTTGTATATTTTGTTATTTTAGTGGTAGTTTGAAGACCATGGTATCCGTGGAAAGTAATTTGATATATTAATATGATGGTTAGTTTCATGCCCATCATTACTATTATTAGTATTATTGAAATGGTTCTAACTGTAAGAATTTTTTATGTTATTATGTGATTCTATATAATATCAAGTAGATCCAAGTCAGTGTGTAAATAGATTTATTTCATAATTCTGTACGGTGCTCACGTGTTATTAGATTATAGTAATTATTAATACAAATTGAAGGTTTGTGAAAGCACAATTGGTTTACAGGGTTTGATATTGACAATGAACCACCTAGGAGATTTTCCTTGGAACAATAGCTCGAGCTATATCTTGACTTTAGGCAACTGTTTTTATTAGAGGTTTTGCTTTTCAGTCATGTATTTTCCACTAATTGGATATTTTTGTCACTCTTAAATCAGCAATTATATTATTCTAAATTTGGTCCCCACCTGGACTGTACCTCATGCATCATATTTTCATTACAAAATTTATTGATGAAACCTTGCAGTGCAGATTCGTCCAAAAAGATAAAAGCGACACTTGGCACGACCTTATGCACTCCCACATTAGGTCTAACGGTTTTTTTTTAATCAAATATGAGGAATCCAAACAGGGGAAGTGTAACATCCCGACCCAACTTTATAATTAAACCATGTGTTTAAGTGGTTAATTACTATTTTAAAACCACTTTCTTTTTATAACTAATAGAAGAGTATTTAATAAGCATATTATTTTATAATGCCATTGAATGAGAATTGTAAAGATTATAAATAATTGAAATTAATATTTGTATTATAAATATATACTTAGTATGTGCAAAACTATATTAAGTGGTTAAGTTATGAGATATATATATAGTTGTTGGTGTTTTAACTATGTATGATGCATGAGATATTATAGTGGAAATTCCACCCACATGCAATCAATTGAAATTCTACACATGTAAAGCCAAAGTTTCATGCATGTGAACAAACCCAAAGACCAAGACTTGGACATGCAATCACCAAGCTCCACCTCACCTCTTCCTTGACTTTCTCAAACAAATAGAACATCCAAGAACCTCTCATTTCCCACGGGTCCATGCAAAATCTGAATTTTCACTTCACTTTTGTCTCTATTCTCTTAAGGAAAGTGCTAGGAAGCTCCCTTGAGTCTTTCTCTTGAGTCACACACACACCAAAAGAAAGATAAGTCTTCATCTTATCTCATATTTGACTCTTTCAAAGAACCTACAACAATCAAGAACTCTCTCCCTCTTTCATTCCTACGGGTCCAACACAAAAAGAAGGAAAAGCTCTCAATTGTTTTCTCCCTTTCATACCTATGAGTCCAGCAGCAAAAAGGAAGCTTCTTTTAACTCTCTCAAGCTCTCTACCTCTCATACTTTCTAGTCCAGCCACTAGGAAAGGGAAATCCTTTCATGTAAGTCTACACACACACACACACACACACACACATATATATATATGCTGTTTTAAGAAGCTTTGAAGCTGTGTTGGTGAATTGTTGAAGGTAGGTTAGGGTTTTTACTAATTAAGGATTGTATACGATTAAGGAAGTAAGAAAAAGTTAGGATGAGTATTTTGATGCTGCTGCTGGGATTTTTGGTTGTGGTTATTTTGCTATAAATGGTTAAATGACTGTATGTAAGTGTTTTATAACATGTCTAATGAGTGTATAAAAATCCCCATATGAAAATACCATTTTTTGATAATTTTTTGCGATTTTACAAGAAAAACGTTGCAAAGCTGTCACTGTGACAGATTCTGTGTTTATGCATGATAAATTATGTATTAAATTGCATATAGTTAATTTGGATGCTAGGGATAATTCCCATGAAACCTAAGACACTTGTGGTTGTTATAGAAGTGGTCTCACAGAATTTGGATGAACATAAAAATAATGGTTTAATTTTTAATTTGCAAGATATTCTGTCAGGACAGATTTGAGTATGCTGTCTTGTGTGATTTTTAGTAAATCATGGGTTTATTCTTTGACTCCGAAATTTTTATGGTTTATAATGGACATACAGGGGAGTAGTTATGTAAAATTTCATGACAATTGGATGTGTTTGGACAGCCCGTTTGTATTTTACAAATGGAGCATATGCTGCTGAAATAAGCAGTGAACAACATATGCTACACCTAACTTTGTGGATTTAATTCTCAAGTTAGGGTAAATTTTTTCAGCTATAATTTAATTTGCTCATCCTTTGGTATGTTAAAATCATATATAAATTTTATGAATTGGTTTCTCTATGATTTAGTACATTATGTTGTCTGATGAATGTATTTTGTATTTGTGGGAACCTCTTTGAGGTGGGATTAGGACTTCCTTGATTCTAAGAGATAGGCTTTGAGATGAATGTGAAGTTTATGATAAGGAATTATGGATAGTAATAAGTTTTGATATTTGGTTTAGGTGTTACCAGTTCCCCAGGTTTAAGCTCCTTCGACTGTAGGCTCTCGGTTCCTCTGCTTTCAGGTAAGGGATAAGTTATATGGGCATTTGGTAAGTCATGAGGTTATTTTAAATTATATTATGCATTAAAATGTTTTTGATTAGAGATATGGCATGTAATCATTATTCTGACAAAGATATGTTCGTGAGCTTTCGAAAAACTTATGTATATGATTTAAGCATATTGATGCCATTACTAATTTCCACGAACATGATGTTTAATGAAAAGAATGGAAATGCTATTATTATGAGATGTAATGCAAAATAAGAAATTTTAGTATAATGTAAAGTACGAAATGTTTTCGGGTTATGTCCTCTGGTAATCTGAACTCTGTCAGTAGGGGTTAATTACTGGCTTTCCATGGAAAATGTTATATGATTGGCCATTAAGTGGGACTGGCTCTACTGTACCTGCCCCTTGTTGGTTACGGCCAACTTGTGGGGAAAGCCAACCTACCCCCATGGTTGGAAGTTATGTATTATGATGTGATCCCGAGAATACCTGGCATTGTGGGGAATGCTGGATGCCTAGCACCGTGGTGTTAAAAGACTCCCAAATAAGTACAGACTTATCAGATATGGGCTAACCAATAAGTTATTTATGAACAGCTATATTATGTTATTAATCATGAGAGAATGATTTTGTTAAATGCATTGTGAAAAGTTAAAAGCTCTCATGAAAATAAGAAGTTTCTGATGAAAAGAAAGTTGTTCATTAAAGACAAAAGTTTCTGAAGTTCTGTTGTGCTATAAAGATAAAGTTTCTGATGAAAGTACAAGTTATGTTTAAAATTTATCAGATACCTGTTCTTTATGAAATGTTAAGTTTTATGACTACGAAAATTATAATATTTTTCGGGAAAATGTTTATAAAGAAAGATTTTCTTGTTGGGTCAACATGTTTCTAGTTTAATACAAAGTTACGGATTATCTGATTTAAGTTAAAATGATTATTTCGTAATGAGAATATACATATGGCGACTTTGTAGGAAATGAAATAAGCTTAATCCGAAAGGTTTTGGTAATATTAACCCGATAAGAAAAATGAGAACAATTATTTTCTATGAAGAGCGTATAAGCTATTATTATGAATAGTATAAAATACTATGCATGAAAAAAATGTTCTCCTATTCGAATATTCATAGAATGAAATTATTTGATTTACATGCATTCTAATTGAATTCTCATATATCTTACCTTTACTGAGCTGTGTAGCTCACCCCTTCCACTCTTTCAGTTAGCAAGTTTTATTTTGGAGCAAAGGGAGCCTTAGTCGAGTTTGAAAGGAGCTGGTTTTAGTTTTATATGTATAGATCCTAAATTAGCAATTTGATGTTTAGCTTCGTAGTATTGTGTATTTTAAGATCTAATGAAAGTTGTGTACCTTAAAGTATTAAGAGATGTATTATGTGAAAGTGTGGAAATTAAATGATTGGTGGATTATGTTATATTTCGAGTACAGTGTAGATGCTCTGACTATCAAGTGAAAAATTATACCAAGAAGTAAAGAAACAAGAATGAAAAGAAAAAGGGTAGCTTTTGTAAAAGTTAAGTTGGTTCTTGTTAATATTAGGTTTAAGCTTGATATTAGCATGCCGGTCATGGTCACAAATCCGAGTATCGGGCTTGGGGCGTGACAGGAAGCCCCTTACATAATATGTTAGATAACAGTAAGCTGAAGATAATAAACACCGTGAAGTTTAATATTTTTGTGAAGGACCCAACACAATTAAACAGATATAACAGTGAGCTCAAGCCACCAACATCAAAGTTTTGAGAGCAAAGTGGTGCTTTCAACTTGTAAATGTTTATGGGACGCAATTGTTTAAGAGCTCAGTTTCAGGGTTCAAAATGGTTTTACCATGTGCAATCTCTTCTAACCAACAGTCACGGATTATGGGAAGAGCGTTTTGACTGGCATCCTTGAAAATGACCAACGATAATAAACACCCTGATGTTTAATGTTTTTGTGAATGACCAAACACAATTAAACAGATATAGCAGTGAGCTCAAGCCACCAACATCAAAGTTCTGAGAGCAAAGTGGTGCTTTCAACCTCTAAATGTTTATGGGACGCAATTGTTTGAGAGCTTAGTTTTAGGGTTCAAGATGGTTTTACCATGTGCAATCTTTTCTAACCAACAATCACGGATTATGGGAAGAGTATTTTGACTGGCATCCTTAAAAATGACCAACGATAATAAACACCCTGATGTTTAATGTTTTTGTAAAGGACCAAACACAATTAAATAGTTATAACAGTGAGCTCAAGCCACCAACATCAAAGTTCTGAGAGCAAAGTGGTGCTTTCAACTTATAAATGTTTATGGGACGCGATTGTTTGAGAGCTCAGTTTCAGGGTTCAAGATGGTTTTACCATGTGCAATCTCTTCTAACCAATAGTCACGGATTATGGGAAGAGCGTTTTGACTGGCATCCTTGAAAATGACCAACGATAATAAACACCCTGATGTTTAATGTTTTGTGAAGGATTAAGCACAATTAAACAGATATAACAGTGAGCTCAAGCCACCAACATCTAAGGTATAACAAATGTAGTATTCAGTTACAGTTGGGCTTCGTTTCAAACCGGCAAGTCTTTGACCACGATGTTTGATCGAATAGTCGAGTAAGTAGGTATTCCAAAAATGCAATGTCACATTAATTGGCTACGATTACAAGAGAAATTTCAGTGTTTCAGGCTATGGGGCTGCGTAATTTGTAAGAGTGATGGTACTAAGAGCAAAGTGATGCTTTTAACCTCTAAATGTTTAATGACCAAAGATAATGAACACTGTGATGTTTACACACCATGATGTTTAAACACCTTGAAAATGACCAAAGATAATAAACACTATGATCTTCAGAATCTGTTTTGTGAAAGACCAAACACAATTAATAAATTAATATAGCGAAATTGCAACGTGAAATACAAAACACAATTAATATAACGAAGTTTCAAGATGACCAAGTTCGAACTTTTAACGCACGTCACTAGCCCGCTGCTATAGCACCAACTGTAGTCATATCAAACTCCTTCAATTGCAGCACATGTGCCAACAGACGCGGCTGTTTAGCCAAGTCATGTTCGGTGCTCTGCACATGCTACTCAACAGCTCGGCACTATTTCACACCCACACTCACGTGAATACACAATTGTGAAATTGCGGGCACAAATGTCCCATTTACATCTAATGTTTCAACTACTACCCACCTTTGATGTGACATCGGGAACATTTAAAATCCTGTTCATATAGTGTTTTTTCAGCATGTATTGACATGACAAGCCCTAATAACTAAAATTGTAATGCTTGGACCATGAAATGAGGTTATAAATGCACCAATGATATAATGTTAACTTTCTACCCCGCTAACTTCGTAAATTGATTAAGCTATGAGTCGCAATGCCTCAACATCAAATCGTATAATGCGAAACAAGTTTGGACCTATTTCAACAAATGCATCATCACAAGTTCCAACAGATCAACAACTACATACATACATAGACCGCTATAGAGGGAAATGGGTTGGAAAGAAGAGAGATTTCGTTAACATGCCAATATACACGTACGAGAGTCTTGGAAGCGTCGGACACATCATGGTCGGTAAACCTACAAAACTAAGTACAGATACCACCATAATAGAGTTCACTATAGCAGAACCACCATGGTCAACCCTATACGAGAAGAGGTGTGAGTTAGAGGTGTATTGTCGATGGCACGGGTTACGAGTTCCTAAGGCACACTCAGCCGAGTTACCTAGAGATGAACCTGCCAACATACTTGCTCGTCTTGAACAAGAGAACAATCAAATGTAAAGGCGACTAGACCGTTTTCACGCAATCCAAAAAGCTAGGAAGCATCTAAAGGGGAAGGCGCAAGAGCAAGCCATCAAGTCTATTAATGAAATTACTGCGTTCATTGATGAAAGAGATATTTCAAACTTCTCAGATTCAAGCAATGATGATTTCCAAAAAATTTTACCTACGAACATTAGACGTTGTTGTTAATGTTTACACATTATGTGCAATACATAATGTTGTTGTTAATGTGTGACAAATGATGATTATGTACGTTCAACATTTGCAACTCTAAAGATTAACTGTTTATTAGTTTTGGCTAAATTTATGTCAAATCAGTTTCTCATTTTTTCCCTGTTGTTCTTTGTTGCTATATTCAAGTAATGTGCTTTGGTTGGACAATGTCCTTTGCTTTGTGTTGAAGGCTAAAATTTCACAAGAAAGCCCATTCCATGAAAAGTAAAGAATGTCCAATTCAAGCAGCAAGAAGAATCAACATTAAGGCCCAATTTATGTTCAGATTTCCAGCAAAAAGGTCATCAAAAAGTCCAACAAAATCCAGTGAAAGAACTGGGCCGGGATACCCAGAGGCTGCCAGAGGCCCGGGATCCTCAGGTAATGCAGCACAGTTACTGTGGGATTGAGACAGCTCAAGAGAGGTACCACGAAATACAAGAAATGAAGAACAGAGATGTCCTTCTCAAGTACCCAGTGGTGCAGCAAAGAATCAGAAAGTATAAAGCAAACATTCATGAACAAAGGAGCTATACCACAAGGAACCAAGAATGAGAAAATCATACGTAAAAGCAACTGGAAGAGAACTTTCAACCCAGCAGTAAAAGATTCCAACTATTTGGGAATAATGACAGCAAGGAAATACAACCGCAGCTGAGTCTGAAAAGTGAGAAATCTTGAAGGAAGAGAGATTGAAGGCTAGTTGCCCAAGGATGCCTCGGAATGGAAAGTCAGGAAGTGACTTTTAGAGAAACAGTATTAAAAGATGAAAACCATGAGAAAAAAGGGAAGAGACCAGCCCCTAAGAAAATGTCACAGCACGAGCTCTGAGGGGCAAAAGAGAGAAATCACTAGTACCTCAGAGCCCTAGAAAACACGCTATAAAAGGAAGAGAAAACCCATGTTAAAGGGGGAGGGGATTTTTCCGTATGAAGAATGTGAGAGTGCTTTTTTCGGGATACTCAGGCCCAAAGATCCCGGGCCTGAATGAAAAAAGAAAGGATTTGGTGGACTGGGCCTTGACTCACCGCAGCTAAATGGCTGTTTAAGAATCAAGTGAATGCAGAGAATACTCCTGACAACATACAAAAATGACAAACAAGGATATCGAGGAGTGCCAGAAATTAACAACGTAAGCTCAGAAAGAAAAGAAAAGCAGGATTAGCAAGACGATAAAAAAAAGTACTGTGGGGATCCTGGGAATTATGAAACAGTATTTCATTAAAGCATTATCTGTTTGATTACAGTAAGCTTACTAGGACGTGATACAAGGTCCAATCGAGCTCAAAAATTGCAGCCTTGAATGGCTATTTCAGCCTTCAAAACTTGCGAAGTTTGATTCTCGTTGGATCCGAGTATGTGCCATAGTTGCTTTTACAGGATATCGGGAAGCAGTATTTGTTTTTCCCTTAGTATTCTTTCTGCCTGGACTTTCTGATGATCTCTTCTTTCTATTGTTCTTTCTCTTTTTCTCGCTACTTTCTTCACAACCCATCCTCTCCTTTTATAGTGGAGTTTTTCTGGGCGTCTTGGGGAACCGTTGGTTCCCCTGTTTTGGTCTTTTGCAAACAGAGTATGTTCTGTCCTCATCATCTCGGTAAGTCCCCTTTTCCGTTTTCTCTCATTCTTTCCTTCTCTTGGTTCTGATTCCTTCGAAAGCTTCTGGTTGGCCATCCTCTTTGGGATGTACTGAGGTATGCCCTTCTCGGCATCCTCACTTCTGGCGTCTTTTACCTTTCTGTTTCTTTCCTATTTGGGCGGAATCCTGTTCTGCCCTTTTGAAATTGTTTTGTTATCATTCTTCTTCCTTGTCTTGGTTCCCCGACGCCTTTTCTGTCTGTGCCATGAAGGGTCGCTTGCGTTCTTTTGTTTTTCTTGTTTTCTTTTTCTGTCTTCTTTCTATCGATCTGTCCTGGTCTTCTTCTTTTTTGCGCTTATTGATGGTGCCTGAGGATCCTTGCGTTTTATACTTTGCTGTGATGTTCTCTCTCTTTTTTTCTTTGGTTGCTTTTCCTTTTCTGGGCTTCGGGATCCTCAGGGCCTTTCGTATAATCCCTTTGGACTTGGTCTGAGTTTTCTTTTTTCTGGGCTTAACTCACTCTTTCTTGGGCTCAGCTTATTCTTTCTTGGGCTTATTTTACTGTGATTTTTTAGACCTCAACAAAGAATATCATAACAGAGTCATTAGAACTCTGTAAAATTTAAGAAAAACAGAGGAATGTCTCCCGGTATCCCAGAAACAACCATTATAGCACATACTTGGATTCAAAAGGATTCAAACTTTGCAAGTCTTAGAGGTTTGGATAGCCATCGAAGTCTGTAATTTTTGAGCTTATTTGAACCTTGTATCACGTCTTAGTAAGCACATTTGTAATCCACAATCAAGAAAAATAATGAAATATCTCATATTGATTTAAGGATTTCTAACAATTACTTTGCATATGTATTTATCATATTATCTTCCTTTACTGCTTCTTGCTGCTCAATACATATATTCTTGCTTGTAAAGCTGAGTCTTTTGCTCAAGCAAAGCCACTCAGACTTGAGTTCCAAATCCCACAAGTCTTGTGCAAAAGCACTAAGTCTGTGAGAATTGGGGCCAGGATCCTCGTGGCTGAATCATTCTCATGAAATTCATTTACATATATGTATATGTATTAATATATATATCCTAATATAAGAAACTAACAATTATTTGAAGATATGTGCATTGTATAGTTGTTCTTGTGTAGGACCTATAGAGGTAAAAGGAAATGACAAAACTTCATTGCATAACAAGCATGGAGAAAGATTGTATAATGCAGAGAACCAGAGATTCTGGGTTCTTACAGGCCTAATACGCCCCGGGATCCCACGACAGTACGCCCGGGGTACCAAGTGAAGGAATTCTTTAAAATGTTTATACATAAAAGATAAGTCTTAAATATTCTATTTCAATCTCTTTCTCATTGTGAATATTATGAATATCTATTTTACTTATTTTGTAAGAGTAAAGGGTCATTTTATGATACTAAAACACTTATAATGGTATTTTATTGCTTAGGAGGAATCGCATTTTTTGCCTTGAGGAGATTTATGTGACTTGCACACAACTTGGTTCGTAATCAGCCCTCATTTAGCTGCGGTGAACCAAGCCCAATCCACCAAACTACAACTATTTGGCCCAAGATCCTTGGGCCTGTGTGCTAAAGAAAAAAGCACTCTCACACTTTGTAATGTAGGAAAAACCTTAGGAAGTGAAATGCCTCCAAATTATATTTATTGCACATTACTTGTAGGAAAATTTAATAGATTCAATACATACGACTCATCCAAACCACATAGACCAACCACGCATATGATTCAATAATACGAATAATTCATTTATATGAGTTGTTTGAGTCACGGTATCATATACACGCATCTGTGTATCTTAATTCTAATAGTGTCCTACTTTATATAGATACATTACATAAAGACTCGTCCAAACCAGACTAACCACTTACTCACTAAAAATCCATATGGCTCACACAACACACTGTCACAACGATATTTGGTTTACTTAGAAATAGGGTAAAGGCCTAAAAGCCTTATCAGCCTCTAAAATGTTTCATTCAAGTTATTGGTTTGTTGTAGCATTGCTCCAAATCTCCTTAATATTGCAATTGTGATGATCAGAAGTCATTGATGTAAAACTTGGAAGCATAGTTTTCTTCATGTAATTTTACATTGATGTTGAGAAAATGTAACATCATTTTGTACCCGCAAAGACTCCCTGAAAATTTTGTAAGGGAATATGGGAATAAAACTCTCCAGTGTTGCTACACTCGCTGCTCGTAATACTAGCATTTGACAAGTAAGGTTGGAGAAGGCTAACACAGCTCGGCACTGTTCAGCCAAGTCATGTTCGCAGTTCTGCATGTGTTGCTCAATAGCTCGACACTGTTGAACCCTGTTCACTCATATCATCCATGCTCACGTGAATAAACAGATATGCAACATTTTGCAATGCACTATTTTCAAGGATGCAGAGGATCCCTCAAAAGTGTAAGCAAAATTTTGGGGGTGAGCTGTCCACCATTGTTACACTTGATTGATGTAGTTCTGCATGTGATGCTCAACAGCTCGGCATTGTTGAACCTTGACCATAAGTACCCATCCCCACTCACGTGAATACACAGATGTGCAACCCTTTGCAATGCACCATTTTCGAAGAGGCAGAGCATCCCTGAATTGGTTATGCATCAATTTTGGGGGTGAGCTGTCCACCGTTGCTACACTAATGTTCGCAGTGCTACATGTGCTGCTCAACAGCTTCGCACTATTGAACCCTTTCCAGTCATATCACCTACACGCACGTCTATACACAGATATGTCTTCTTTTGCAATGCACTGTTTTCAAGGATGCAGAGCATGGCTGAAAAGCTTATGATACATTTAACACAGCTCAGTACTATCTTGTCAAGTCATGTCAGATGAAGCACAGGAATGCTGAATAGTCTTCAACAAGACATACCAAACTGGTCAGAGAAAAGTCTTAAAACCACATCCATCAGATATAAACCATACTAGTGATCAAAGTCCCTAATTAAATATAAGCATAAACATCACTAGTTTAAAATTTAAACAGATTATCCTAGTCCAAACTCTGATGGTCACCCATGTGAAATATTAAGACACTAAGCACAACAGGCTTCCTTTCGATCACCTCGAAGACACAGACATCTCCTTCTTCTAAATTATTGTCTTTCGAAAATGCAACCCATCCCTTCCCGAATCTCATTGCTGAATATGTTTTGATGAAGGGTAATAGCACAAGACATTGAAGTGTGACAAATTGCTTCCCAATAATATACTTGCTTCCCATATATGTTTCAAGGCCATATTTAAGAGAACATCATGATCACATTATGTATAAAGGCTCACCATATTATGCGGCCGCGAGATACCCATGAAAGAAGGATTTTTAGGCTTGAACTTTTCGGCTGCTTGGATTGCTCTCTCGCTTCCTCTAGACATAATCAGTAATTTTTTCAGAACAAACTTTTCTCTGACTTCATGTTCTGTGGGTCTGTACATTGAGGAAGATATGTTTGTATCATCTTCATCTAAGTCTATTATTTCTACCTGATGATCTTCCAATTTACAATTCTTCCTAGGTGGATATTGAATCTCAGTGGCAGTCTTATCAAATATAAGAACATGAAAGCTTGAATTTCTTTCATATCTGAAAACTAAAAAATAACCATAACAAATAGAATGGTATTCAGCAAAATCCTGCCAACCGTTACGAAACCAAATGTTGTTATCAGCTTTCTTCAATCCCACTTGCCAAATATCACCATAGGGAGCAATGAGTGTAGCTACGGTGGATAGCTCAGCACTGTTGAACCCTGACCAAAAGTACCCATCCACACTCACATGAATACACAGAGCATCACAAAAAAGTTTATGCATCAATTTTGGGGGTGAGCTGTCCACCCTTGCTACACTGATGTTCGCAATGCTGCTCAACAACTTTGCACTGTTGAACCCTATCTAGTCATATCACCTACACGTACGTTAAAACACAGTTATGCATCCTTTGCAATGCACCGTTTTCAAGGATGTAAAGCATCCCTGAAAAGTTTATGATACATTTAACACAGCTTAGCACTGTCTCGTTAAGTCATGTCAGATGAAGCACATCAATGCTGAATAGTCTTCACGTGAATAAATATGCAACCTCTTTTGCAGTACACATCACCAGCCCGCTGTTGTAGCATAGGTTATAGCCATATCAAACAGCTACCTCAACGAATCACATGTACCAACAGACACCACTGTACAACCAAGTCATGTTCGCAGCTTTGCATGTGCTCTTCAACACCTTGCCATTGAACAATACACTGTCGAGTCATATCATCTTTATTCACGTGAATACTTAAAGTCACTATCCACGTGAATACTTGCCCTTGCAAAACCCCTACATAAAGTCTCATTTACACCTACCCTTGCAAAACATCTACACATACCAAAGTCCCATTTACATCTACCCTTGCAAAACATCTAAACATACCGATCTAAAGTCACGTTTTCCAATATCAATGCGCAATTAGATGCTACCTCGTTTTCCAGATAACTATAGAAGGGAAAGAGATTCTGACGAGAGGGAATACTATGCCGGACTGCGGCGGGAGTGGGACTTTTGCTTGAACGAGTCCAATGTTCTGCACGATGATCTCCTGCGACTCGGAGTGCCTCTTGTCGATCGTAGCTCTCTCACACTGCCACGGTGAAACATGCACCAATATGAGCGTGCAGTGACTAAAATTTAATTAAAAAAAAAAAAAAGGAACAATCTTATGATACTTCGTAGGTCCAAGTATCACATGATACAATTTACGAAGGAGTTGGCCACCGCAACGAATAGGCAACTCACTCCTGCGGAATGTAACAATGTCCTCAACTACGAGGACTACCTGTCAGAATGAATGCTTATGTGGTGTGTGTGTTATGTCTAGGGTTAAGTTAATAATGTTAGTGTAAGTTATTTTAAGTTTTCTGTGTTATGTCGTAGGTGCTTATTGAAAAACATCATGTGTGAGAATATTTAACTTTTATGCGTTATGTGAGAATAATCTAAATTACGAATAACGTACATGCTCCTCACAATCAATAATAAGGTTTACATAGTACAAATGCAGCAACGGTGACACACATACATATAAAACATAGTTAAGCAAAATAGTTCTCTAACAAAATCTAATTACACCATGACATGATTACTCTTCATCTGACATCTCCACGTTTGACTGATAAATGGGATCAGCAAGAAGTGATTGCATGAACTGTGCGTGCTCGTACCACCCTCCCTCCACTGACTCTCGAATCTCGACTTGGGTCCGATATCAATTAAGACGTATCTTCATTGGATTATTTTCTTCTCTTATGCGATTCAATGCTTTACGAAGTTCGTCGATGGTGTCTCTGGGCATCTGCGATGTGAGTCGCTGAGGCACTGGCAACTTAAAACCAACCAGCTCATCATAAAACATTTGTTGTTCACGAAATAACCAAGCCCACTCCTATCTCATGGTATTGTGAACGTAAGTACTATTTCGCAGATTCGGATTGATTGGATAACTGAACTCATCTTCCAATACCCAACAACGACCCATAGCAGTGAATACATCATGAGGCCTATAGAGTTGTGGGTTGCCAAAAATAGACATTGACGCTGAATACAATAACACCAAATGATCAAGTTAACAGTGTGCATCAACTGTTGGTAAATAATGTAATGCTGCATAAGATGGTACACGACAAAGACATTCATAAAATTATGTACTATTGCATGCTAAAAATGAAATACTAACACTAACACTAACATTTGACCATAAACATTAGACATTGTTGTTAATGTCTACACATTGTGTTCAATACTAAATGTTGTTGTAAATGTCTGACCAATGATAATTATGTGCAATACAAAATGTTGCTATAGTAAAGATTTCATTCTCTTGTAACCAACGTTTACTACAACAAACAACGAAAATCACACCAATGTACTTACTTCACACTCATTCAACCAAAAAAATAAAAATTCAATACAATATCAAATGAAAATACCATTGCCCTAAAATTCTGGTGTGAGTTTTTTACCTGAGGTGATACAAATTTCAATTAAGTCTGAAAGCAGCTATTGATCTATGGAGCAGAGTGGAATTCAGTTTAGGGGAAAGCAAGACACTCTAAATGGGAGGAGGTGTGGAGATATTATACGAGAATAACTCGATTTTACGGAGTTCGAGTATACTTTATAACTCGATATTACAGGAATTGAGTTATATTAAAAGACTACGCTTGACACAAAGATAGTCTGAAAACAGGTTTAATAAGAGCATAACTCGATATCTAAATAGTCGGTTACATAACTCGATTAATCCAAAATCGAGTTATTTAGGGATTAAAAAAGAAAATGCCACGCTGGTTGTCCAGCGTGGCACAAAGCTAAAGCTAACTCGATCATATGAATATTGAGTATTTCACATAACTCAATTTTATAATTATCGAGTTATAAAATAGGGCAAAAGGATGTTTAATTTGCAAGAAAAGGGCATTTGCCCATTTTGGCCAAATAAAATATCATACTAAAATCATCCACAACTAAAACTAAAGGCATTATGAAAAAAGAGGTGTTACATTCATAACATTTTTCACAACATTGTACTTTAGTCTTCTTCTTTTTTTTCCACAAACCACAGTACGCCAGTTTTGGTTGTGCTGTTTTTGTCTTTTCTTTTAAATATTTATATGTGTATGTACAATTATACTGACTTAACAAATTTTTACAATATTTTCATAATTATTGACAATTTGCACTATTTATTGGCCCTTTTTTTTCACAATACACCGGTTTTGCTTGTGCTTTTAAATATTATATGTGCATACACAATTACATTGACGCAACAAATTTTTACAATATTTTCCTTATTATTGAGGTGTCAATTTTTTAAAGGTCAAAATAAAATAATAAAATAAGAGATTGAGACCAATCATAACTAAAAATAAATGTATTATGAAAATGTTATAATATCTTCTTCTTGTCACAATATTTTCACAATCGCGAGATCTAAGTTTCTTATAGATTAAATAACATAAAATAAAAAGAAATGCTATGTCCACAATATTTTCACAATAATTTTGTAACAAATTTTATGTGGCAAGGTATTTTTGAAGGATAAAAAAGTGATATCAGTAATAGGTTTAATTTAAAACCAATAACAACTTGTCATTTATAATTTGTTCTAAAAATGTTATGGAAGTAGCATTTTTCTCAAATAAAATAAAAATATATCTATTCGGATCCTAAAAATAAAAGTATTGTGAAAATGTTGTAATATTTTGTTGTATTCTTAGACTTCTTTTTTAGTACATATAGTCAAATTGGGTGAGCCAAAATTCACTGTACGTTTAACGCACAATTTTCTTATATTGTCTTTTTGTTTATTTTTTTTAATGCATAATTTTAAAATCAGTAATAAGTTTTTACTTAAAATTTGTTGTGAAAATGCTGTGGACATAAAAATTAAATAATAAAATATCAAACTGGGACCTACCACAGTTGGAAATAAAAAAATATTACGAAAATATTATGACATTTTGTTATATTCCTAAACTTCTTTTTTGTGTGACATTTTGTTGTATTCCTAAGCTTCTTTTTTTGTTTAGTCACATTTAGTAAGCCAAAACTCATTGTTTTAGGCACAATTTTCTTTAGTTGGCTTTTTATTTTATTTTTAAATGCACGGTTAAAAGTAGTTAGCAAAATTTAAAACTAGTAGTAATTTACATAAGATTTATTATGAAAATATTGTGGACGTAACATTATTCTAAAATAAAAAAATAAAATATCAAACTAGGACCCACTATAGCTAAAAATAAAGGTATTGTAAAAATATCGTGACTTTTTGTTGTGTTTCTAGATTTCTTTTTTGGTTTATTCAATTTGTTGAACTAAATTCATTGTTTAATGCATAATTTTTTTAGGTTGATTTTTTTTTACACATCATTTCAAGTTTTTTTTTTAAATAAAAATAAACACACACACACACACACATTGTTTTACATACACAAATTGACGAAATAACACTTTTCTCCTTTATGTTCGCGGTAGTTGCATTCCCCCTTAAACTAAAGTTGAATAATTTCATCATTTATATTTTGTAAATGAGCATATACCCCTATTGTTTCTCTCTTGCTTAAACCCTAACAAAATCTTATAATTCCTAAAATATTCCATTGTGCAATGTCTAATATACTCCCACTAAATTTTAATGTCCCAATTTTATTTTATTTTTTTGTGTATTTTGAATTTTATATGGTAGATTGAGAGTTATGCTTGGAAAGTTAGAATGACGATATATGATGTTCTATTTGTTACCTAAAGAACACTAATTGATTAGATTTAAAACTTCTAGACTTATAATTTTATCTAATAAAAACTTTGATGACATATGTCTTTTGTTATTTTGTTCTTTTTTTAATTTATTTTCCTGCTTAAATGGGTATTCATTAAAAATAAGTAAGCTAAATATTGTAGTTAGACTCATAAAATAAGATAATAAAGAATGAAATATGAATAACAAAATTTTCATTGTAGATGATTGCAAGTATTTAATTTAATGAAGATTTTCAAAAAAATTGTAGCATATGTTATCATTCATTGTGAAAATTTAAATATTGTAGAAAGATGATGATTTTCATTATCATTCTTTGTAGCATTTTTTGATGAGTAGATATTACATTTAGTCAATAAGTTCTAAGAAATTTTCATAGTACATAGATATTCAAATAGCTATTTTAAATTTAAGTACATGATTTCATATTTCTTCAACAAAAAAAAAAAATCTATATTAATTTTCTCACTAAAGAGCCAGCACATGCAAAAAATACATGGAGAGAGGGGAGAAGGTCCTCACTTAATATTGAATAGGAATGTTGTTTAATAAAAACTAGTCTCTAACCCGTGCGATGCACGAGAAATGTATTAAGTACAATATATAATTTAATCTTTGTCAACTTAACAGTATTTTAATATATGATACCAACATGCTTCAAGAAAATATCCAACACTGAAAACAATTTCGAAAACAAACTCAACTAAACAGTTTGATTAATAAATAAATTACAATCTATAATATAAGCCAAGAAATAAACTTTGAAACCAATATGAACAAAATCCACGTCAAACAAAACCATTTCGATCATTAAGAATATGACTCACCAAAGTCATGAAAAACACAGGATTCATTACAAAAAAAAAAAAAAAAAAAAAAAAAAAAAAAAACATCTTTAGTCTTTATAGATTTTGCCTAAGTACCTAGATACGATGACACATACTCACACAAAAATCATTAAAGAAAGAATCAAAGAACATATACAACATGTACATACGCTATGAAAGTAAAAAAAAAAAAAAAAAAAAAAACAACAAAAGAGATGTAAACACGGACAATTAAAGAAAAAATATAGGAAAAAAAAGTTAGGAATAGAAATATAAGATAAAGATGGGTTACCCTCAAAAAGAATAATCCATGGATATTCATTGAAATCTTCTAGATAATTTCTGATAATAGAAAAAATAAAACCCAAAAGTTATGATGTTAAAACTTCCAAAAGGCCAAAAAAAAAAATTTTTTTTAAATCAGAAGATTCAAAGCTTCAAAAGTATTGAAATAAAACTATATATATATATATATATATATAATTATGCAATAGAGAAATACAATAGAAAGAAGGGAATCCATGATTATAGCTTTTCTACTATTGAAATTGGCCAGACAATTAAATGTATTGCAAAAAATGAACTTAAAAATTCATATGTAAACCAAACAATTAGAAGATTTTGAGCCAAGAATTTATTAAAGCAAAAAAAAAATTATGTGACTACACAATGGAGAAATATAATAAACAAAAAAAATATGTCTACACAAAATAGAAATATTAGAGAAATATGAGTTACCTTTTAAATGTTAAAATTCAAAATATTAAAACTTTTAAAAGGTTAAAAAAATTTGAAGATTTAATTAAAAGATTCAGGCCCAACAATTAAATAAACAAAACAACAATTGACAAACTTATAAGAAAAAGCAACAAATCTATAATTTTTATTGAACAAATCAAATAACCCGAACCTTGATGCATTGACCGAAGAAGGAGAGGAGTCTAATACATAAGTGGAATATGTGAATTGTGAAGCATGAGCACCCTAAAAAAAAATCTTGAAGAAAAATAAGTTTTAAGGAGAAAATTGTGTTGCGACAAAAGAAGATAATAGCAGATCTAATCATAAAATCTAAAATAAAAAGAATTTAAAATAAAAATAATAAAAAAATAGTGGTGACCAACGGCCATACATATATAAGATATTGACCAACCTTTATAAAAAGATGTCAGTTTCAATATTCACTTTGTGGTGAGGGTCCTCAAACATCATCTTCTCTGCGAATAGTTTTTGGGGCTTAGGTTTTCTACGCAAGCAATTCTTAAATAGGAGAGAGTAGAGGCAGTGGGAGAGTGTCCTTATTTGGCTAGAAGTCTAATTTGCATTGGAAAAAGAAAACAGTGATGAGGTGGAAATTTTAATTTAATTTAAATTTAATTTAAATATTGTGCTAACGTGGAAAATTGTGGGAGTTTCAAAAGTTTCGGTTATATATATATATATATATATATATAGATAAATAGTCAATTATATAATAATGTAATATAAGTATAGACTATAATATATTTTTCATACATAGGATAATTTACTTAGCTACCTTTGATGATTTTTTGTATTTTGAAACTGTGAAAGAATCAAATATTGAATGGAAAAAGATTGGTTAAGAAACGGAGGCATGAACGTTTGTTTCTATCTTTGTTTTATTGACGGGAAAGAAATAACAATTGTTGAAATTTTTAGTAACTTTTCATATCACTCTGTCTATGTAATTTTAGTATTGGATAAATTATAAAGTTAGTCTCTATCCTTCAAATCATATTTCAGTTTGGTTCCTAACCTTTTTAGTGCTATGTCAATTTAATTCTTGCCATTATCTATTAGAGATAAAAACCGATATGTCAAATAGAATAATAAAAAATTATTCTTTATGCCCACATCACTTACCAACTATACCACTATGTCAAATTAAAAAAATAATATCACCAATGAGTGTAGCTCAACAGTAGGAAACCCTTGAAAGCCCCATTTGCTCAAAGGTTTGAGTCTCAGTCTTAGCTCATGCAACTTTGTGTTGTGGACTGCTTTGGCATTTGGCCCAATTTGGCTTGATGGTATAAAACGAGGGCATAAGTAGTGGTATTCTTTATTATGCGCTAGTGGTACCCTTAGGGTATGTTTGGTTGGGGTGAAAACAAGAAGGATGGAAAATAGGGAAAGGAAAATAGGGTGGAAAATGGCATTTTCTACTGTTTGGTTGAGGAGAGAAAATAAGAGAGACAGAAAATAAGGGGGAAATTTTCCCTCTGGGCCCACTTTTTTTATCCTCCCAATTTGGGAGGAAAATGAGAAGGAAAAGTGTTGAAAGATGCACTTTACACAAATACCCTCAATTTAAGTTGCATTTTTTTTTTCTTTCTTCTCTCTTCCTTGGGCAGCAATGTTGCCCCTCTTTTTGCTTTTTTTTTTCTTTTTCTTTTTCTAGGCAATCACGTTGCCAATTGTCACTTTCTTTTTCTTGGGCATTAACATTGCCTCTTTTTTTTTATTTCCTTTTGATTTTTTAGGGCTTGGACGTGATAATTTATTTTTATTTTTACTAGATGTGATTTTTTTTGGAACATGTTTTTTATTTTTATAAAAAATTTTGGGTGATTGCTCTTTTTTGTATGGTTATTTGTCACTTTTTTTTTTTTAATCTGACATCAATCTTTAACAAGGATATATAAGTAAATTTATTCAAACTTATTTTTTCCATCCCTCAACTTTTTTACTCCCAACCAAACAAAAAGGAGAAAAAAAAAATTATTCTTCCACTTTTCCATCTTCTTACAATTTTTTACTTATTCACTTTTCTACCTCTCCATCTAAACAAATCCTTAAGTTTACCTAAATAATAACTTTGCAGCGTGAGAGCGAGCCTTTTTTTACTTTATCTAATATATATATATATATATATATATATATATATATATATATATATATATATATTAATTATTTTTTTCACATGGCTGATGCTGATGCTAATGCTGATGCCGATGCTTGGGGGAAAAAATGTATATTCACACTAACAAAAATGAAGAAGAAAAAGTAAAAAAATAATATATATATATATATATATATATATTAATTATATTTTTCACATGGCGGTGCTGATAGCCTGATACTGATGCTTGGGGGGAAAATGTATATTCTCTCTAACAAAAAAAAAAAAAAAAAAAACACTATAGCCTACCCTACCCCACCTCACTGCTTTATCTAATGCACTTTATTTTTGCTGAATTGATCTAATGCACTTGTCTTAACTCCAATGCTGCTTTAGCTCATTCTTCTTCTTCTCCTTACTTAACTAGGCCTTTCTTTCTACTCCCAAAAGAGCCTTCTTTTTTTTGTTTCCAAATGAGGACACGGAGATCAAATTTAAAGAGGCTTGCAGGGATGATTGTATTGGTTTCTTTGGTGTGCATTTTTCTGAATGCTTCCTTAGTTTACCTACCAATCACTTCGGCATGCTCTCTCTTTTCTTCAAGTGGTTGTGCTACGTTTAAACAGTATATTTATGTTCCATCACGGAAATTAACCGATGATGAGATTGCAGCTAGAGTTGTTTTTAAAGAAATTTTGAAGACACCTCCTATTCAATCAAAGACCCCAAAAATTGCTTTCATGTTTCTGACTCCAGGTTCATTACCCTTTGAGAAGCTATGGGACAAGTTCTTTAGTGTAAGGGTTTGTAACTTTTCTCATCATCTCTCTCTCATTCTCTTGTTTTTTTTTACTTCTTGCACTATTTATGCGTGGTATTCCGGCGATAGTTGAAGGTTTTTCGACGAAAACTTACAAAAACCGGCGATATTTGGAGTTCTCCGACGAAGAATTTCTTCAAATCCCACCAGATCCGAAGAGATCCGGCGGGATCTACTCCGGATCCGACGAGATCCGGCGAGATCTACTTGTGATCTGGCCAGATCTCGACGGCACCGGCCAACTGACGGCCAGATCTCATCGTGTGCTGCGTTTAAACAGTATCCTTTTGTTTTTCACGTACAAGCGTAAGTATTTTTTTGTTTTTCACGGGCAAGGGTGAGTACGCGCACCAACTAAAGGCTTTTTTATTTTTTCTCATCATCTCTCTCTCATTCTCTTGTCTGTTTTACTTCTTGCACCATTTATGCGTGCGTATTCCGGCGATAGTTGAAGGTTTTTCGACGAAAACTTACAAAAACTGGCGATATTGGGAGTTCTCCGACAAAGAATTTCTTCAAATCCCACCTGATCCGAAGAGATCCGGCGAGATCTACTCCAGATCCGACGAGATCCAGTGAGATCTACTCGTGATCTGGCCAGATCTCGACGTTACCGACCAACTGATAACCAAACATATTCATTAGTTTGGTTGTAAGTTGTAACATTAGAATAAAACTTATGATCTATTTTAAGAAATATCTCATTCATACAAATATATTTTCTAGAAAATAATATATTTTAAATTTTAAAAAAATGAGTTATTTTTTGATGATTTTTTATTTCTATAATTATTAGATGGATATGGAAAGTTTATTTATTTAGAAATATATTAATGTTATAAATTATTACATATACTAAGGAATAGTTATTACAACCCTTTTAGAGAGAAATAGTTATTTCTCATTTTAAAGAATAGTTATTCATAAAGAATGATTATTCCCTGTAATAAAAACTTAACCAAACTATTGAATAGCTAAATCATAAGAATAATTATTACATTACAGTACCTATTACAATCTACCAAACGTGCTCTAAGTATTTTTTTTTTTTGTTTTTCACGAGCAAGGGTAAGTACGCGCATCAGCGCTAGCTCAGAGGCCTCTTTTTTTTATCTTTTTTTTTTGTTGTGTGTGTGTGAAGGTGTTCATTCATCCTAGTTCAAAGTCATTTTCAAATCATAAAATATCAAGAGGTTGTGATGGTATTTATACCAAAAAATTATTTTACTTGCAGCAAAACTTCCAAATGTTTAAACCCAAATTTAATAGACATACAATTCAATAGATTATAGTTTTTTTTTTTAGAACCAGATTAAACAAAAGTCATGAAAAAAAAAAGTAGGAATAATGAAAATGAGTAACAAAATATTAACCAAACTACAAAATGTCTTCAATCAGTGCTAGCAAAGAAAAAAAAAAGCACCCTACTAAAAACCATGTTGACAAAACACTTGGTTCCACGAATTCCCACCCATTCAAACAAAAAATATAAAATACCAAATCCAATGAATATAATGGATATAGAAATCTAAACAGCATATTAGGCGAAAAAAAGTACTCATCCAAATAGCAAGTAGTAATCTAAGGAGCCAATAATAACATGAAATTAAAGCTACAAAATTTAAAAACACAAATTCAAACTATACCTTGTGTGCTCGTCTTACTCTTTGTTCTCAAACTTGGGTTGCTTCAAAAGGTTCCTTTACACCTACAAACTCATAAAAGAAAAGAAAATGAAAATGAAAACCAAATAATTTATGCAGATCGAACAACAAAACTACAAATTTAAGTTGAATTCAATTGATGATAAATGAAATGAATAATCATATCCAACAGAGTTAAATAGACAAACCTGAGAACCTCACAACTTTGTACTTTTTGAGAAACAAAGGAGCAGAGAAAATAGAAAAACTAATACTTGAATCTCACATGTGTTATCCAATTTTAGTTTTGATTGGTGAAAAATATTGGGAGTTATTGATTGCTTGAATTTTGAAATTTCAAAGAATTTTTTTGAAAGAGAGGTAACTACCATGTACGTGTTTATTGGTGAGAAGTAAAGAGAAAATATTGGGGGGGGGGGGGGGGGGGAAGTACTTATCAAATGGGATATTTTGCCGAATAACTTCCAGGCCTCCTTAATTACAAATAGCAAGTAGTAATCTAAGGAGCCAATAATAACATGAAATTAAAGCTACAAAATTTGAAAACACAAATTCAAACTATACCTTGTCTGCTCGTCTTACTCTTTGTTCTCAAACTTGGGTTGCTTCAAAAGGTTCCTTTACACCTACAAACTCACAAAAGAAGAGAAAAGAAAATGAAAATGAAAACCAAATAATTTATGGAGATCGAACAGCAAAACTACGAATTTAAGTTGAATTCAATGATGATAAATGAAATGAATAATCAAATCCAACAGAGTTAAGTAGACAAACCTGAGAACCTCACAACTTTGTACTTTTTGAGAAACAAAGGAGCAGAGAAAATAGAAAAACTAATACTTGAATCTCACATGTGTTACCCAATTTTAGTTTTGATTGGTGAAAAATATTGGGAGTTGTTGATTGCTTGAATTTTGAAATTTCAAAGAATTTTTTTGAAAGAGAGGTAACTACCATGTACGTGTTTATTGGTGAGAAGTAAAGAGACAAATTAGGATTAGAAAGTGACAATGTCTTTTTTGTGTGTATTGGAAGTTCTGGGGGTGTTTGGTAAAGGAGTTTGTGTAATATTGTTTAGGTGTTTTTTATATACATGTAGATGAAAAAATGTGTGAAAATGTGTGTAATATTATTTAAAATGCTCAAAAGTATGTTTGAACTTACCTACCAAACACCCCACTAATATGTAGTAAAAGGGAATCTCTTTTTTTTTTTTTTTTGGGTAATTGAGAAAGTGGAAAATGTGGTTAGCAATTGTTGTGATAATTATATAAGTTTTCTGCTAATAAAAATAAAAATTTTATAAGTTCAAACAGGTTCTTGTGATATTGTGGGTTTTAAAAGAAAAAGAAAAAGTGAAAAACTAAAGAAAATGAAACAAAAAAAATCGGTAAAAAAAAGAAATATAATTTTAAAAGCTGAAATATATATATTTTGACTAGGTGGCTAATAAAATTTAGACACATCAACATCTCATTTAATATTTTAATATTATGTATGTCAATTGTGTAAACCATCTATCTCATGGCATTTTTCATCAGTGAGTTAATGATAGGACCAAATTGAGTGACAGTTGAAAATAATATATACCAAATTAAATTTTACAAAAATTTAGAGATCAAATTAATTGTAACCTCAAAATATAAAAACAAAAATGATATTTTTACCTTAAAATTAATCGTTTAACTACAAACTTTTAATTCAATTAAAATAATCTAAAAAATTCCACTGGAACTCACACTCAATTCAAAAAGAGAAATGTTTTGTCCATAATATTTTCGCAATAAATCATAGGTGGTTAATTATTATTGTTGGGGTAAAAAAATAATCTCAACAGTAGTTTTTTTTTTTTTTTTTTTGGATACAAGATATAATTTATATTCTAACCTAATTTAAGGCTGTGTTTGTTTCGGCTGAAAATGAATTTGGGAAAATACTTTACACTTTGCCGTGTGTTTGGTTGCACATAAAAAATTTGGTCAAACAGAAAACCATTTCATTGACTGTAAAATTCGGCCCCCAAAAATAGAAAATGAATTACACACACGTTTTACCTTCAAATGATTTCCGAACTCAGACACCTGAAGAGAGAGAGAGAAAGAGCAAGAAGAGAGAGTGAGCTAGAAGCACACATAATCCCAGAATGCACCACTGCCCCAACCCCATATTGCACCCCAACACCGCTGAGATTGCACCACAGATTACATCGCCAAGATTGCGCCATCGCCACCCTCTAGATCGAACTTTCGTTGTCTCAATCTTGGCGCCGACTGAAGCCTGCCACCACTTAACCGGTCTCTTCACCCATGACCCATGATCGATCTCTCTCTCTCGATCTACCTCTCCCTTTCCCTCAAATTTTTATCACTGTCTCTTCCTCCCTCTCTCAGTTTGACCGAATTTTTGAGTTTAACGAATGGTTTTGTTTTGATTTTGTTTCTTTTAAGTTTATATATTGAAATTTTCTATTATAAAATTTGTTTGGAAACTGAGAAAATGATTGAAAAAATGTGAGAAACTAGTAAAAAAATAGCATTTCAAAATGCAACTAAACACCTAAAAACATTTTCTAAAACAATTTTCATAATGCGGCCAAACATTTGAAGACGAAAACATTTTCAGTATATATGTGTAAAACTTTTTTCTGGATACTTAAACCTTGACTGTTGCCCTTCACGCCTTCATAAATATTTATACTTGTGATCACGGTACCCAGTACTATACTCAACAGTAGGTTCAAACAGACAAAAGTTGTAATTTTGTTTTTTCGTGACCTAGAATTTTTGAAACAAGTAGTCAAATACCCAGGGTCAACCCTCACTATAATCCTCTCCCTCTGTATCTCTCTTACAGCTATTTGCAAAGTCTGAAGCTCACCCCACCTCTAGGGTCAAATATCACCTCTTCCCTTTTGTAAGACCACTGGATGCATGTGTATTTACACCAAAAAAAAGGGGAACTTAATCAGAAGGTCAAGATGTATCTACAAATTCTAAATTTTCACTTGTTACATGTGTTTATTGAGGGCTGGGTTATGCATAGTGTGAGACTTTGAGATAGAATATTGAGCAGAGGATGGTATTTTCATTGCAGGCCATTCATTCATTGAAGATTTAATTTAGGAATTTTTAGTTCTAGCTGCAGGGTACCAAAATGATACTAAATTTTTTTCTCATAGGGTACAAACTCTATTATTTAAGAAAAAATATATGATTTTATCTCTTTCTGCAGGGCCACGAGAACAAATTCACTGTTTATGTACATTCTTCTGAGGAAAAACCGGTACATGTAAGTCTCCACTTTGTTGGTCGAGACATTCCGAGTGAGAAGGTAAGTTATCTTATCATATATACAAACATATTTTCAGTGGGTTCTTTAATCTACCTTTCCTTATTAGTGACTTTGAATTATACTATAATGAAGACGAGATTTATGATTGAAGCTGGAATGATGTGTAATTAGTAATTACTCCTGAAATTTGTTGATATCTGGCTTTAGTCCGTGATGTTCTTATCCTTGCATAAGCATCTTAAACGGGGAACAATGTGCATACTTAGATTGTGTAAGTAATTAGTTTTACTTTCAGTTGATTAAGCTTACAGTATCATCCCACCTTATTCTGGTCCTAGATGACAGCTATGTTTTGTACTTTTACTGCCAATGAGTTGTAGCTCAAACAGCATATCCTCCCCTCTCAAGATGTAGTTGAGGGCTAACGGGATTAAGATTTAAGACCCATTAGGGGCATGAATTACTTACCAACAATTAAAAAGAAAAAAGAAAATGATTTATTTTTTACGCAGAAGCCAAAGAGTTCTGTCTTTGAATTAACATCAGTGCATTCTGTGTAAATATACATCTATAGTAAGAGTCCAGTAAACCAGGAACTAGTTGACATCCTCTATTTTTAACATTGCAAATTTGGAGAGACTTTTTGGATGGAAAGTGATTCTCCAACCAAACCTCATGGAGGCATTATGTATTAAATTTTGTGGAGTTGTAAGATTCATCCTAGGAGAGTTCAGCATTTTGCTATATACTTGGAGAGGACAATTACATTATACAAAAATAAAAGCTTGGAATAACAACAACCAAGCCATAGTCCCAATTTTTTTGAGTTTGGATCCTCAACAAATTAGTTAGGGTCAGCCATGTAAATTCTTTCTTTCCATTCTATTCTATCCAAAGTCAAACTCTATGTTACTTCCTTAATTGAAATTTCATTTTCTATTAATTCTACTAATATTATTTTTGGTCCTCCTCTACCTCTTTGCGTTCCCTTAACTTGAATCAACTAGCTCTTTCTCAAAAACTTGCAATTACTGAAAAACAAAAACCAAAAAGGTTGTGCTCATACAAGATTTATAAATATCAGAATTATAATATAAACATTTGATATGAAACCAGATCATTAAGTTGATGCAATGAGCAAAGTTATTGCAGGTGGCCTGGGGGGAATTTTCCATGGTTGAAGCAGAGAAGAGGCTTTTGGCAAATGCACTTGCGGACCCTGATAACCAACAGTTTGTGTTGCTTTCTGATAGGTGATTTAATTATCATATTTCTATTACTACAGTTGTGAAAATTGTGCTTGATTTTAGTATATGGTATTTGTCTAATTTCTTTTTTTCTCTTTTAATTTTGTTTCAGTTGTGTACCCCTGCATAACTTCGACTATGTGTATCGCTATCTAATGTATACAAATGTCAGCTTTATTGATTGGTATGCAATCTTTAATTTGTGAAAGGAATGCCTTAGTAGTTGGTTGATAAAATTTTGAAACTTTTTCCAATCTTAATATCAATGCTATTTTTCTGCTGAATTGATAAATGATTTAATTTTTCGCTCTAAATGATCTCTCTCTCTTTCTCAGTTTCATTGATCCTGGTCAACATGGAACTGGGCGGTATTCAGAGCACATGTTACCTGAAGTTGAAAAGAAGGATTTTCGGAAGGCTTCACAGGTATATTCTTTATAACATATTGAACTGTAGTTGACATAGAAACTAATAGAAACTTCAATCTTCTCGTGTAAAGAGAGATTCTTATTATTTGAAATTCACACTAGCCTTAAAATTTAGGCTTGCCTAACTTTTTCCACTGCATTGTGCAGAATGACCTATATTGAACTGATATGAAAGGGAGAACTTAATCATTTTAACCATTAACCTAAATAAGTAGGTCCAACATGCGGGATTTTTAACTTTTTAAATGGAAGGAAGGGTGGAGATCGTGTTCAAACCCAAGACTGCCTGCTCTGATACCACAATGAACTATTGCTAATTCCAAAAGTTTAAACTATTAGGAAAGGTGAATTCGATTTAACCGTTATTATAACAGTCTCTTTCAGCTTTTTCAGTTTTTGGTATTCTTTTTAAAACTTTGTGAGACTCTCCACTTGAAGAGCCATTTGAGATCGTGCGCCACATTCTTTGGTTAGTTCCTGAATATTTTAGCAACTTGACAGCATATCATGTTGTTCTCTGTTCGTAGAATTAGTTAAGCAGCTCAACAGTGAAAAGATCAGGAAACTTCAATTTTTCCATTCACGTAGATAAGAAAATTCTACCGTTAGTAGAATTTTTGGTCCCAGATAGGTTGTGGCATAATTTTTTTTTCTTCCATCAGATGTATAAATTTGTAACATAGAAGATTGAAATATATCTCAAGTGTTACTGTTTGTGAATGTTATTTGTATTGCAGTGGTTTTCCATGAAGCGGCAGCATGCTATCATGGTTATGGCTGACAGTCTTTACTATAGGAAATTCAGGCTTTACTGCAAGGTAATCCATTTTCAATCATGATCTTGTCCTTGCTTTTGTTATTGCTTGTTAGATGAAGAATCTGGTCTATTCTGTTTAGGACCTGCATTTGTGTTTTCCTCACATATCTCAATGTCTGTCTTGATCTAGGTTGGCAGGTCTTGATTCATTAAGATTAAAATATTGTGTAAATTAAGAGCATAGAGATCTTGACATGGTTGATGCAAGGAATTTTTCTTTTGCCAGGGATAGCTTCTTTTTTTCTTTTCTTTTTTTGTTTGATAAGTAAAGAAAATTTTATTCAAGACATAATAATGAGTCACATATTGTTATGTATGCGAGTGAAATGTCAAATTTTTCTGGCATGTTATGGGCATTGTAGAGGTGTTGCCAAGGGATTCTAAAAGCACTCTATTTGTATGGATTCTGATTTCTCTCCCTCTTTTTGGGGTTGGGGATTTGGGAGGGTAGGGGGATTTGTAATCTTAGTTGGAAATGAAATACCAATACAATCCTCCAATTTTAAAAATATTTAGGTTTTAGGAAGTAATGTTTTGTACTGTGTTATTTATTTATTTTAGAATGTCTATGAATAAAGGCCCATGAATTGAAAATACGATTAGAACCCAAGATGGATGGACATTTAATTATTACTAAACTGCATTACTTTCCCCTGCCTCACTCTGTCTTCTTTCTCATTTTAAATGCTAAAATTCTGTCGTTTTTCTTTTTCTGTAAGTTATTCTGTTGAATTTCTCCTGCAATTGGCTGCTTTCTAGTAAGCAAATATCATAACCTAGAATAAAGACAATATTTTATTGATGTTCTTAGACTGCTTTTTGGAAGCTCTATCCTTAGTATTAAAAAAAAATTTGCTGCATTTTTTTTTTAATCTTAATGTTGATATCTCATATTACTGTTGGAAGAGGACGAGGATCTAAGCAAGCTAATGTTGGACTGGTCTAAGTTTCTCCAACTCCAAAGTTATTATGGTCTGATTTTTTATGCATGCCATAAACAAAAAATGTTGAACACAACAAATTATTTTGCCATATGAACTGTTAAAAAAAAAAAAAAAATCATAGTTTGAAATGGTTTGCTACTTTGGATTCAATATCTTTTCTTCTGTGCTGCCAATATTGTGTTTTTGATGTCAATGGAAAATGTGTAAACTGTAAACCTAGTTTCATTGACAAACATCTTGATGTTGGTGCTTTGAACTTTCTCAGCCAAATATGGACGGCCGCAACTGCTATGCTGATGAGCATTATTTGCCAACTCTTTTTAATGTGAGTCATCTTTTGTGAAGTACAACTCAATTTAATCTTTCCTATTGGTGCCACTTTATTCAGTCTCTGTTCTTCAGATGATTGATCCCAATGGAATTGCAAATTGGTCCGTAACACATGTTGATTGGTCTGAAGAAAAATGGCATCCCAAAACATATAGGGCTCAAGATATTACTTACGAGCTCCTAAAGAACATTACGGTACGTGAGAAAAATCTTAGTCTTTTGCTTTTGTTGATTTCCTTGGTATTACATGCAACATATTTTAATGACACTGTGTGAACCATTTCAGTCCATTGACAAGAGCATACATATCACTAGTGATGCAAAGGTATTGAGTTTATTACTTGAATGATGGCTATTAGGTGTTGCTTAGTTTTTTGTTTTGTTTTATTTTGTTTTGTTTTTTTTCCATGTTCTTGTAAGAGGTAATTATTCAGTATCCGGGATTACAGTGACATATTCCCTCCTCACATATTTGTAGATCTCACTAATTAAATTCATATTGAGATCCACCATTTATGTAGCGGGGGAAGTACCAAGTCATTGTATTCCTAACGAACCTAATAATTTTCCATTTGGGAGAAGGAAGATCTAAAAAGATATTTGTTTTGATTACTGGTTGCAGAAGAGTGTATTGGTCACACCTTGTTCGTGGAATGGGATGAAAAGGCCTTGCTTTCTATTTGGCAGAAAGTTCCATCCCGAGACTCTGGATAAATTGATGCAGCTTTTCTCCAATTATACAACAGTTTAAGCCTTTTCTCCATCAACATTATTGTTTGCTCGTGTGCCCTCACCCTTGTCACCCTAGATAATGTTTATATAAAGATTGTAAGGTTCACTTTCCAGACAGTTTGGATGCTTCTCGGCATAAAGGTTGACAATGATTGCTTTATTTCCACTTTGTCACTGATTACCAGTTTTCTGTTTAAATTGATGGATTTTTATCTTTATTTCCACTTTATTTCCATTTTGGTTTCTATTTAAATAAATGGATTTTTATCTTTGGCCGTGAAAGAAGTTGTACGTGGACAATGGTCAGCAGCCGTGCACATGCTACTACTAAATAATATCTAGGCGGAAATACTATTTTCGTATCTACATTTTCACCTCATTCCTACTTTAGTTTGTACTTTTTATTTTTATCGTTTTTAGTCCCCAAAATAAAAAATCGTTTAATTTTGATCCCTACCGTTGTCTTACTAACGAAAAATAGCAAAACAGGGTTTTTAATGAATTTGGTGGAATACTATATTTTTTATAGCCTAGCTTTCCTTATCTATATATATATTAAAAAAAAAAAAAAAAACCAAAGCCTTTGCTAGCACCACAATTTTCCACATCAGCATCATTTAAAAAAAAAAAAACAAAAATTCTGATTTTTTTTTTTTTTCTGTAAAACCTGATAATACATAAAAAGTGATAAAACCCAATAATACAAACCCAATTCTTTTCAAGCTGACTCCAAGTTTCTAAAAAACCTAAAAAAACACACGGTCGACTCCAAGTTTCTGAAAAACCTAAAAAAAACACACGGTGAAACCTTCAACTACCTCCTTCCTTCTCTCTCACTCCAATCTCTATCTATCTCTATCTCCAATGAGACCCAGAAAACTTATAAATCAACCTATTGAAGAGTGAAAAAAAGTTTGCAGAGCTATGATCCTTGAACAAATAACATTCTTGGATAACAAAGCAGTCTTTTTATTCAATTGGTGATAGCGACACATATTTCTCTCATAAAAATTTATCTGCAATTTTTGTCCGTGCTTTGTGCATAAAGTCTATGATCTGCTACTGGTATGGTATTTTCTGTCCATACCAATTTATATATCTTCTTTTGCCGCAACACAATGTTATCTTTACAACTTCTTTCTCTTCAAAATTTATGAGAGTTCTACCATATTCCAAAACATCTTAGATGAAGGTGGCTCATGCGTGGCTTGGAAAGTAGGGACACGTCTAATTCTATCATTCTATGGGGAAAATTTTGGTATTTAGACTGTTTTTAGAAATTTTTTTTTGTGAACAGTATGCGCGTCAAACTATTTAGTTAGTTGGACTGATTTTGGAACTCGAGTTTGGCAAACTCGAGTTCCGGCCCAAAATTCAAACTATAGTGGCGTTTTTTTTAGTGGCGTTTTCTATAAACGCTGCTATAGGCACAAAGAAAACGCCACTATAGTGTTTGTTTTCCAGCCCAAAGTCGAGTTTGGCAAACTCGATTTTCAAAATCAGTCCAACTAACTAAATAGTTTGACGCGCATACTATTCACAAAAAAATTTCTAAAAACAATCTAAATACCAAATTTTGCCCGTTCTATGGCTACACAATATATTTATTTGATTTTAACCAAATTTTAGCAACGTGTTTCTCTATAAAATAATTAAAAAAAAAAAAAAAAAAAAACACTGTATTTTACCACTATGCACCTTCTGTTATACATTTTTCTCTTATGAGTGTGTGGAAGAAGATTGCGATGACCATTAAGGAGCTCTTTGAGATGGATTTGCTGGACTAACAGTGGTGTTCATTGGTTGCAATAAGGTTATATCCTCATGCCCAATTCTTTTGTTGTATGTATTGAATATAAATTGGATTTTTTGGCTTAAGCGTATATCAGATTTAGGGATTAGGTTTGCACGACATAATTAGGGGAATGATCGATTCAATTTTACTTTGAATTAAATTACATATTTTCATTCATTTTTAAGTCATTATACCATCAATCAAAATAAATATATGTAATTTTTTTCGTTCTTTGCTTTCTTTCTTTTTTTATTTTTTTTTATTTATATCTTTCATCCTAATATGTCAATAAGTTTTTAATTTCTAGATTACATTATTCTAATTTTTTTTTTAAGTTCCTCTATTTCAGCACCTGTACATCAATCAAGTTCTATTTCTTGGCTATATCTATTAGGTATTTGACAAAAGGCCTACAAGAGAACTGTTGTACATGTATTGGAATAATAGAATAAATGAACTAGCATAAATTATTTGATGATGGCCCGTAGTCACTAAGCTGCATCTTGCTGTTCAATTTGTCATTAAGTCATGTATTTCTGTTTTATAACTTATATTCATGGGTGTATATTTTTGCTATATGAAAAATGGGGTGTGATGATGGGGTGAACTGACTTGATTGTATTTTTGAAGACTAGGTTTGATTACTGATGTGTGGATTTCTGTTACCTGATTGTTTGATTCTTTGCTGGTAGATGGGTGCTTTAATAAAAATATGTTGGATTGCTTTAATTGGAAATACATACCTATGCAAATATTTATGTGTGCTGTTTCAAGTCCACCTTTTATTATTTATAAGGCTTAACCCTGACAAACTTTAGTAGTTTTGGAAATCCTTTAACATTTTTGGCAGTTATAAATAAACAGTTAAGTTCTTTCTCAATCTAACTTTTTAATCTATTTAGATTTTTATCATTTTGGGTGTGTTATTGATGGTTGATATACGAGACGATTTGTTTGGTCTGTTATCTTGGCAAGCTAAAACTTTTAGAGTTACTTCCTTTCCAATCGAGTCTAAAATCTTAACAATTTATGCTAGGTTTGTTAATTCTGCTTCCAACAATCTCCCTCTATGTTCTTGATATTTGGTTCTTCATTTTGTGAATTTTAATTATTTTTATTTTGCTTCGTTCTTCTCTCTTCAAATAATACGATTATTTCTTGGTGATATTTCTGCATTATGGTGTTTTTAAAACAAGGCTGCTTTTGAATCAATCTGTATCTATGCTAATGGTGTATATATTGAGAATTTTAATAATAATGGCATGGAAGATTTTGATAAAATCATGAATCTTAACTTTTGTTGAGAGCTGCAAAAGTAGGAAATGAAAATTCTAGAATTCTGCTTTTGTCTGCATAGTTTTGCAAGGCAGGTTGCTTATGATGGGGGAGCTTTAGTTGTGGAGCAGAGAGAAGAATGAAGCAATCCAAGAGAGACTCTTTGTGATACAGTGTAGAGTCAACAACAATATGCCTTCACCTGTTTTCTCATATTTAATATGACAACTTAAACAAGTCTTATGAAGAAGGTTATTTTTATTGATAAAATATAGTTAGTAAAGCTACCCCCAGCAATTTAATAAGATTTTGTTGTTGATTTACAAAACTCTTTGAATATTATGATCATTTGTTATTAGTGCATGTCATATATTTTAGTTTCTGTTAGTGTTTCTTTTAAATGTGATATGTAATCTTTTGATTTGAAATTTTACCCTTTTTGTTGTGAAGACAATAACTAGTGATAGAACATCATATTATTTTTCATCTACCCAAATTGTAAATCACAACAACAAAAAGTATGTAAGGTTCTGCCTAGAATGAACATTGTAAATTGCTTCAAATGAGCAAAAATTTGCTTTGTTGGCAGATTAAGAAATACGTGACAAGGTCACTATACACACACACACACACCTACCTTGGTTGACCAGCTCAAATCCTAATGAAATTTGTATATTCCTTTTTGTGTGAGTTATTCCTTAAAATCCAAAGTGAAAATGTCCATTAAGTTAAATTTCTCTCAACCCAACAAAAAATGCATTTAATTTGATTAAAAAAAATATTTAGCATTTCTAAGAACTTTCCCGTGCATCACACGGGTTAGCGACTAGTTATATATTATACTTATACTTTTTTGTTTTCCAAGAAGATTAGATCATTAAAGATTAAAGGGAGGTTCAAACTTACCTTTTAAAATTTTTCCTCTATTGTTTATTTTATTGGGTTTTTTATAACCAATGTAAGTAAGTGTAAAGGTGTAAAGGAAGTCATATGATATTTTATACGTGGCAAATGAAATACACAGCTCAGCATTTTAAATATTAAAAAAAATCACATCATTATTTTTCCTTTTCTTTAATTATTTTAAAATAAAATAAAATTTTAGTTATCATTTAATTATTTAAATAATAATTGTTCTTCATGTTCTTCCCCCAAGAACATGGTTGCCCAAAAAATAAGAAATTCAAGATTTTCTTCTCTTTTCTTACATTTTCTTAGTATCCAAACAAGCAAAAACCCATACAAAACCAAGATCAAACTCAGATACTCTAACACAATCAACTAATAAAACCCAAAACACTTAATCCAAAACATGGTCAAATCAAAAACACAATACCAAAAATACCAAAACTCAAAGCCAATCCTCATCAATAAAATATACCAAAACACAATCATGAGCTGGTCAAATCTAACCATGGTGACCATCATTGGCATTAGGCTCCACTACCGATCTGGGTTTAGAGAGGGAGGAGATGAGATCTCGGTCAAGGTGGATTTCAGCCATGAATCTTCAACCATGGGGTTTCGGCCATGGGTGTTCAGCCATGGATTTAGAGAAGATGAACACAATATTTAAAACCTAGAAAATTTGAACCTTAGAGCTGAAACCCAGAATTAGAATTCATGCCAACATTTTTGACAAACCCAGATAAAATTGATAAATTAAACATGAACACATTAAACATTTGAACAAGAACACAAACCTAAAAAATTCAATTCAAACCCAAGTTCAAAAAATTAAATTCAAACCCAAATTGGCCGAAACACAAAACTCAAAACCATATTTCAAACCCCCCACACCACCAAAGCATCAAACACAAAAATCAAACCCATATTTTCGGCCCTTAAACACAAAATTGAAAACCCAAATTTTCTTATTTTACGAGAAGCCAAACACAAACTTCAGATCCAAACCTTAGAGCCAAAACCAAATCACCTGCAACCTCAGATTCGAAGCTATCAAACCCAAACGGAGTCAACCTCAGACCTAACAATAAAACCACGTCCTCTCTTAGCCACCGCTGCTTTCTTCTTTCTTGTGTTTGCTCGGGGTGGGTTTGAAAGGACGAGGGAGAGAGGAAAAGAAAGACAGAGAGGATGGGATTGTGTGGGTTTTAATGAAAAGGAAAGGATGAAAGACTGAAAAGGAAAATGTTGTTCTTGTATTTTTTTTTTTTTTTTTTTTTTTTTACAAGATAGAATTCTACTCTATTCTAAGTGTATATGTATGTGAAGCTCCCTCCTGGAGACTTGAACCCCGACCCTTGCCCCTCACACTTCACAAGTAGGTTTTAATGAAAAGGAAAGGATGAAAGACTGAAAAGGAAAATGTTGTTCTTGTATTTTTTTTTTTTTTTTTTTTTTACAAGATAGAATTCTACTCTAATCTAAGTGTATATGTATGTAAAGCTCCCTCCTGGAGACTTGAACCCCGACCCTTGACCCTCACACTCCACAAGTACTTATACTTATGGAGTGACCATCGCACCCCGGGTGTGTGATGGTATTCTTGTATTTAAATATGGGTTGGTATGTTTTTTTTTTTTTTTTTTTTTTTTTTTTTTTTTGAGAAATATCTAGGTTGGTATTTTTGTCATTCTTGTTCAAGATACACTTAAATCTTGATTCACATGGTTTTTGGTTTTTAATTTTTTTTATTTAGTTAAAATTGATAAATTAGTTTTTTAAAATTTTGATGCTGATGTGACATTTTTTAATGCCAAATAACTTTTTTTATTATTATTTTGGAATAATGTTGATGTAGCATTATTTTAATGACCACATCAATTTTTAGTGTGCCAACAATGCAATCCGTTTGCCACGTAGGCTATTTTCTGTTAGTGAGATGACAGTAAGGAATAAAATGGAACAGTTTTTGATTTCGAGGACTAAAAGCGGTAAAAATAAAAAGTAGGGACCAAAATGAGAATGGGGTAAAAATGTAGAGACGAAAATAGTATTTCCACCTAATATCTATTTGTCGGGAACGAACCCCCTGGGTTTTAAACTTTTATGGCCCGTTTGGATTGAGGGGGAGAGAGGGGGGAGTAGAGTAGAGTAGAATAGTGTGAAATTGGCTCAAAATTAACCTATTTTAAACCAACTCTACTCTACTCCCCTTCTTCCTCCTTCAATTCAAATGGGCCATTAGTTAAGCCCTTGATTTCTTAGGCCAAAGAAAAAAAAAAAAAAAGGCCCTTGACATCGGATGAAAGCATATGTGATGAACTTAAGCAAAAAGAATTCTTAATCTCTTGGCATAACTGGGCACAATCTTCACAACAGGCTTGATACTATTAAGTTTTAAGATATAAGACAATAAATATAAGTGGAATTTTTTAATATCAAAATTATAAATTTTTTTAATTTAAAAATCGTTTGTCCTTTTTTTAGTTATAAAAAAAAAATTAATCATTATATATATATATATATATTGCTTTCATCTTTTTTCAATTAATAAATCTATTTAATTTTCTCGTGACATACTTGATTTTAATAATATTTTATCAATTCTATTTTTTTTTTTTTTAAATTGCAACCTTTTTATAATATAATAGGGCCCCTTAGGCGTAAAGCCAATCCTCAGAGCATTAGCATCCGAGAAAAAAAAAAAAAAAAAAAAACTCTATTTTACAGTTTTAAACATCACTTTATCTATTTTACCATCTCATTTTACAACTCACCCAACATCTCAGTTTCTATTTTTACATACAACTCATTAAAATAATATAAACCATCCCATTAAATAATAATATAAATATAAAGTGGGTGAGACAAAGTAAGAGAGAGAGAGAGAGAAAATTGAATAAAATATCTTATTTTAGTTTACAAATTCATGAATAATAAGTTTTAAATATAAGAACTTACTATTCACAAGTTGTAAAAAAATTGGTGGGTTCTAGTTAACTCAACTGGTAAAGTCTCTAATGGTTAAATAAGAGATTTGAGATTCAATCCCCACCTACATCAAAAATTGATTGATGTCTTGGTCTGATAATAAAGAGCTATTATCAGAAACAAACGTCATAGGTTGAAACTTTCTCTGGATAGAGCTCTTTTTTAGATGTCAAGTGGCTATTTTAGCAACTTGGGGGGTTTTACACCCCCAATGCTAATGCTCTCAAAATTCCACTTAAATTGGGATGTGGTGCCCGACTGTTCTCTCTAAGCCCACCAAATCCTAGCCCTCAAAATTGGGGAGAAAATGGAGAAGAGGAGAGGGGTTGATAAAAATTACACATCTACCCCTGATTCTCCCCCTACTGTTTTATAAGTTGATTTTTATTTTTTATTTTCTTTAAATTAAAGGTTTGGCTTTTATTTATTTATTTACCCCAACTCTGGTATTTTCTCCCCCTAATAAAGGTAGCCCTTAAGTTTGGTTGGGATGAATGGTGATAGACGATGTGACAGTACATAGAGTTTTAAATTTATAAAATTTAATTTGAACTATAAAATAAACTCTCTTTTCTCCTTACTTGAAATAGAGAAGAGATTCTGGTTTAACATGAGGTGCAAAAGAACTTGAGCTATTCTCACTAGTACTGCAAAGGCAAAGCTGCTCGCTCATGATACAAAACCATTGATACTACACATTATTAGGTATAACATTATGTAGAGAATAAATCTTCCTCTGAGTGATTAATGTTACAAACAGATTAACTGCGTCTTTGGAAAACAAACAGGGAACCTCTAGAGCCCTTCCCTAACCTTACCTTGTCATCTATGTATGTGATTTGGAGTTTAACCTCACTCTCACCACCATATCGGAACTCCAATATTGGACCTATTCTCAGTTCAGGTGGCTCAAATACAACTTGAATCCATTTGTCATCCAGAGCCTTCAGTGTCCCTGTTCATGTACATGTGTAGACACAATGTCAGAATCATTAACTCTTGGATTTGCATAGAGAGAACACTCAATAAACGGATGATACTAACAAATGGAAGTTTAGACAGAGCATGGTGCTATGTGGACATGATCAGGCCACAAAGGTCAGTGTTGGTACCCTGTAGCTAACGATGAACTCAAAAGTAATGTATCTGAATCATCATTTGAAGGATATTATAAAGTGTGCAAAAACATTTTCTTGTCATTTTAGAGCTCCCATTACTAGCTAAACCATATGATGAACTCAAAAGTAATGTACCTCATTCATCATTTGAAATTGAAGGATATTATAAAGAGTGCAAAAACATTTTCTTGTCATTTTAGAGCTCCCATTACTAGCTAAACCATATACTTAGGCTATACATCCTGACATTGAAAGCCATTTAATTGCAACCATGGGTAGAAAGCTTAGGGAATGAGAACCTCGCTGACCGCTTATCAATTGAGCCTGAGGCCAACAAATAAAAAGTACAGATTTATATCTTACAAGAAATTCATTCATTTTGGTCAACCTTGGACATCGGCTTAGAGCTCGCATAGCTAGCTCATGTCGATAACACAAAGACAGGTTTAGATACGGAACATATAAGCTTAGTAACCCATTTTGCCATTAAAAATGGGGTCAGCTTACTAATGAATATAAATTGTGATGTAATTATATTGGTACTAGTTACCGGGGCTGGGGATGGGGCCGGGGGGGGAGTTGGGTGTGGAAACCTCAACTAATAGATAATATTAGTGCTAAGCCAGACTTTGACAAATCCAAGAATGCATAAACTTAGTGAAGAAGTGTGAATTATAGCTACCCTCAGACAGACACAATGTTGGCTTGCCTACCCTAAATTGTGTGCAACTTGATCAGGGCAAGCCAATCCATAGTCGACTCATACTCAGGAAACAATAAGGATTAAATTTCATTACTAAGAAAATGTTGTATCATTGACCATACAAATATGGATATTCCATTTCATACAACAAAATTGTTGATGGCATACCTTTCAAGGAGACCTCTCCATCCAGAAATCCAAAAGCCCTAATGGAGACCTTGTTTAGAACAGTGTTGGGAGCTTCGATAGCCTGTATCATTTCCTTTGTTTTGAAAAAAAAGCGGCCCAATGCACTCCTATAGCCACCCCCAGGTGATGTTGGAATTGAACAGTACACCACGTCCCACTCTGAAAAAAACACTCGTATTGTCATGCCATGATAACGAAAATGACCAAGTATGTAAATAGCTGACTATCACAGGAAATCCATGGCCAGAAAAAAGATGGTACTATTATTCAACGTTTAAAAAGTATGTTAATTGCCATATTTAGGAGCCATTGTGGATTTACAAGTTGAGCTGAATAACTCTGAGGTTCAAACTTCTTGTTTAGGAAGCATTGTGCATATTTCACGCACCTTGTGAATAGGTGAAGATACTAATAAATACAGATTGAAACAAGATCAGTTTTTATTATTATTATTTATAAGGTAGACAGAAACCCAAACCCACAACCCCACGGTCCTCAACTTCCACCCCATTCCTTTTTACAAGGAGGTAACATTTGAGCTAAAGCTTATTGGCATGAAACAAGAAAAATTGTTTCAATATGTTGGTTATTTTCAAATTTTTTTGCTTTCAACTAGATGATAATATTTAAAGGGAGAGGGAGTATGTGAAGAAACAGAGGATCCCATCCTGCACGTGGGAAGTTCAATGAATCAATCAGAAAGATTGATCAAATATATAGGTTTTACCTCCAAATATGAGAGGGCATTTCACAGGCTCACTGACACAATATTTCTGCAATTCTTTAGCCACTGCAGCTACCCCTTCGTGTTCTTCCGGTGTTAGCAAAACTCCTCCATCTGTTTGTGTCACCTGAATTAGAGATATAACTCAGTTTCCAAAACTGTCAAATATTTAAACTCCACAGCATAAACCAAGGAGTTATGGGAACAAATCATCTTAGTCTTGGAAACTAGAAATTAGGCAGTCAAACTTGAAAAGTAGATTCAATGTAATGGTAATGGTATCAAAATAACAAAGGGTAGTGGCAGGCAACAACGGAAACATTAATTCAAGAACACCTAATGAAAATGAGGAACCACAGACATGGTTGAAATAAATTAAACAATAGTAGTAAAGAAGACATCGAAAATTAGATGACTGACTACAATCAGGGGTTGACCAAGCTCTGAAGTATCAACTATCAACAGCTAAAGGTTGTCCTAAAGGCTGTGGAAGAGTGGATAACTGCTCAAGTATGAAGTTTGGAAATCAGGGAGAATAGAGGACATCAACTTTCGTTAGACTACTGCACCGATAAAACCCAGCTTATTTGATGAAAGTGGGGGGCATAGCACTCACATTTTTTTCAAAAGAAAAAAGGTAATTGAAATGCCAAACAATCTATGCCCTCTTTAATGAGCATTTGAGATGATTTTTCTATCAGGAAATTGAAAGAAAAATACAAACTTTAGTGCATAGTAAAGAGCAGTAATCATTGAACGGATGTCTCAAGTTCAATTCTATCTTATCTATCAAAAAAAAAAAAAAAAAAAGAAAGAAAAGAGAGAGAGAGAGACTACTAGCATTTGACCAATGGAACTACATGTTTTATGGGCGTTTCTCCAGATTGGCAGTTTAAGTTTTGTACTGCCATTGGGTATTATAAGGTACAAATGTTTATAACCAATGAATTTTAGCTGAATTAGTACTTCCTAGTGTTTTCAAATGAGAAGGCCAGGCATATATATACACACAAACACAGACACAAAGGTACAAATGTGTAAATGTTATATCTTATCCAATGACCCAGTTGATTTAATTCATTAACTTACTGTAATAGATACCAGCAGCAACAATGTCAAACATTTATAAACTTGTTGGGTATTCGATCCCTTTATTTGGTGTTAGAACTTAGAAACAAAATTTAGGAAAAAGAAAAGCAGAACCAAACATCAGAGACTGAAGGTAAAAGGAAATGGACATATACCTTGGAAAGAATAGAGGCAACAAGATCCTCGGGACCGGTCCGCACCTCTGGGTTGGAGACTGAAACGGAGGCAAAGATTCTTAATGGTTTGTGGTGGCGATAAGGAAGTGAAACTAGGCCTTTGAGAGGTGGATTAGATTTGGATATGGATATGGAGGGTACTGAATATAGAAGTTTGGGTTTTGAATGCTGGGGCTGGGCGCCTCTGAATGAGATCGAGAGAGCTGAAGAATGAGCAGCCAATGCCATAGATTGTGCTGCACTTCACCTGGACTCTCCAGACTCAGACGGTCAAGACTCTCCTTAGAGATCATAGATAGATCATTTTGTTCTGTTTGTGGATAGGAGGTGCCCGATGTGCCGGATTGAGAATCGACGGTAGGACCCGCGTACAAATTGAACTACTTCTATGTTTCTGCCACGTGTATATACCTGATTTTTTCCTTATCCGTGATAAAAGTGGATTTGAGTTGTGCAGGACTGTTTCGGTAATATTGTTCTAATAACGTTATTTTAGTACTATAGAAATATGTGTAGATAAAAAAGTATTGTGAAAATTCGTATTATGTTGTTTAAATAATACAACCAAACAAGCCATTACTTTCTTGAATACTTTGTTCAAAGCCAAGCTTCAATAACACACATACAAAATTTGACAACCAAAAGCATTAACATTAAATGTGCTATAAAATATCCAAAATACTATTTTAGCACACCGGACAACCAAAAATATGCTACATTTGGTTTGTTAAATCTAAAAAAAGTTAGTCATATACTCTCCTCTCTCTTCTTTTAGTAGTTGCTATGAGCTACAGTGGTTGCTATGGGCGATGGTTGTTTCAATGGTTGTTTCAGTCTTAGTGGTTGTGGCTATGGGTTTCAATTGGCTTCGCTCTCCTCTAGCCTCTCTCTTGACACACTTTTCCTATCATGGATCTTGGATCATGGGGGCAGGGGCAAAGGGAGGGGGGGCACTTGCCCCCCCTAAACTATCAAAATTTTCTTTAATAATACTAGTATATTGAACTAAAATGTCTTATTTGCCCCCTACATAAAGAGTAAAAAACTTTTCTATTTATTGTGTACTACCTTATCTGACTTTTTTTCAATTATCAGGACAGCTTTTCTTACCCCTAATGCTAATAAACTTACACAGTTACACACCTACTACAACTTTTATATAAAAAAATGGGTCCCACCTAGTAATGAAAAAAAAAACCCACTACTTTACCGAATAAGAGTCAGAAGCCTAGTAGAATTATGAAAAAAAAAGGGTATATATATAATATAAACAAACTACTTTTAAGCTTGGTGTGAAAAAAGAAATTAAATTTTACATTTATGTTAGATTCTATATGACAAGTATATTAGCATATAGTTGTTTATTTATTTTGTTATTAATATTGATTAATTTTTTACTTTCAATCTTGTCTTTTAATCTTCCGACCTAAATTTCTGACTCCGCCACTGCATGGGGGTGATTGGTGGGTTTCATAAATGCGTTAGTGGTTGGGTTATGCCTTGCAATTGGCGGATCATGAGTTTCAATTAATCTTTTTTTTTTTTTCTCTTTTTTAATGGTAGGAGTTGTTTTTATCATTGGTGTGTAAAGACTAAAGAGTTCAAATGAGAATTAATAAAAGTTGGATTTTGAAACTTGAAGATGTGTTAACACATGTTAATTTCTCAAAGTATACAACAATTACATGTGTTGATTTACCTAAAATTAATAGCGCATGCAACAAAAAATGATCAACATACCTAATAATCAATTACTAAACCATTTTACTTAACATTAATTGTCTTTGTTAGTAGCCTTTAAATTGTTTTATTTCATCTTCTTTTGGTCAACTAATAGTTTTCAAAATACAATCAAAACAAAACATAGTAGGTAAATTTTTTTTTTTTTTTTTTTTTTAGTATTGTGATATAGGTGTAAATTTATAGATTTTGCATAGAGATTACTTTGATGAGAAAAATTGGTGAAAAAGACTTGAGAATTGAGGTTGAGTGAGAGGAAATCAAATCTGGATCACTTAGTGCAATTTCAGAGACATAACTACTAGAATCATTTGAAATAGTAGTTTATGAAGTGCTACTTGACTCAAAGGTTATTGACAATTCCAAAACAAGGGTCAAACTTAGATAGACCACCTACATTAGGTTCTCCAATTAAATTTAAACAGTTGGTTATATTGACCAATAAAATGTAAACATTGTTGTATTTTTCAAAGGCAATCAAATTCAATCCAGCAAAATGTTTAAATTTAATTGAAAAATCTAATATACTACTGTTAGGTTCTAAATATTTAGAACAATTGGCAAATTGTGAACACAAACTTGTCTAAATATAGATCTTAGAGTCTATAGGTATTATTAGACAATGCTCAAGGTGATTCAAGTCAAGATTCAAGAACATACAAGCTGCAGGAAGAAGATTTCATAATCTGTCTGGTTCGATCGATCGAAAGATAGGCTCGATCGATCGAAAGTCGTATCTGCAGAATTTTAATTAAGCCCAAACAGCAGTTCAAGCCCATTAAGGATTAGGGTTTCTAATCTACTTCTCCCAGTATATAAAGGAAACTCTAAGCACGTTTTTATGAGGCTTTTCAGAGAGAAAAGAGTGTGCCTCTTTTGTATTTAGGGTTTTGTTCCTAAAAAGCTCTCTTATGTCTTCTACCAGTACTATTCCTTGAAGAATCTCAAGATCCGGTATTGTAGAAGTTGCTGTCTTCTCTTGTCATCAAAGGTGTTGATGATCTAAACCTTCAAGGGTGGTCTTGGAGTCACAAACAGGAGAGTTTGTGTTGCTAAACCTTTGAGTGGGATCTCAAAGTCACAAACGGGGGTGTTTGTGTTTTGCAAAGGCCAAAGAAAGAAGGAGTCCGTGGATTTGGAGCTTGCACGTGGTCGTGTCAGTAAGTTCTACTGGTGGGTAGCAATAAGAAGTTAAGCGTGGGGGCTTGTAAGTCTTATTGTATGAACTTCGATTCTTTCTAGTGGATTTGCTTTTTACCTTGAGGATAGCTAAGTCAAATCCTTCCCAGGTTTTTTACTGGTTTGGTTTTCCTGGGTTATCATATCGTTGTGTTATTTATTTTTCCGCTGCTTTGCATGATATGATTGTTTGATTGTGATAACCTAGATTTGGAATTTGGACTAAGTAACAACTTGGCTAATTACCTAGGTTAATCCAATTGTGTTTTAAGGGGTCTAAAAACCATCAACTACTATACTACACTTAAAAATAATATTATGAAATCAATAAGTCTTTTATCTTGTAACTCAACTAATTAGCATAATTTCTTAAAGTAAATATTTTTAACCAATCTCAACAAAGGGGAAAAACTATAGATTTAAAAATTTTATTTAAAAAAAAAAAGAAAGAAAGAAAGAAGCTCAGTAGGTCTGTTAAAATGACAACGTTTTGGCTGACCAAGTTATAACTTGGTCGGCCAAAACAACTTGTTTCATTTTAACATTCAACAATTCTCAGTCCATTAACAGTGACATTTTCATCTTTCACCTTTTGGTTTGCGTAGCATTTTCATCGTCACATCTGCCATTGTTGTCACCTTCTTCGTTTTGGTGTTCCACCTCTTACATGGGACAAAACTCTCAAGAATTTACCTTGTAAAATTGTAATTCATGCGCAACACAAACAATTCCCATGGATTTCTCAAAAAATTTTCCTTCTTTTTCTCTATCCATGGTGCTCAACCTCTTCGTTATCAAAACAGTTCGATTAAACTCCTACATTCCCTTCGCCAACACAAACAAATCAAACCCATTACCAATTTCTATAACAAAAAGACTAAGAAACCTTTCAAATCAGTTAACAACAAAGAAACTGCAACCCCAAAGAATATATCAGAGACACCTTGGGAAAAATATACAACTTTTGAAGTATTCAACATGGGATTCTGCTAAACAAGAGCTAGACAATCTCTCTTCTATAAGATGGGACTCTTACATAGTCAATCAAGTTCTAAAAATCTATTCACCAATGGAAAAAGCCTGGATTTTTTTCAACTGGGCTTCAAAGCTAAAAGGGCACCACAACAAACAGTTAAAGAGAATTACAATCATTCATACTAGCCTTACAAAAAAATAAGACTATCTTTTGCAAAGAATATGTAAGAAATAATAGGAGCACCACGACAAATAGTCACACCCTCCATAACACCACACTAAACAAATTTTTTAATTAAAGCAGATAAACCCTCAACATAAATTAAAAATAAATATGGAGATAAAGGGTCCCTTTGGTGAGGACCCCTAGAAGCGATAATATTACCTCGAGGAGACCCATTAATCCTCATAAGTGATAGAAGAAATACATTGCATCATCAATTCTCTCCACCTAGTGCTGAAAACCAATTTCTCCATAATCTTTTCCAAACAAACCCATTCCACCTTATCATATGCTTTACTCATATCTAATTTCAAAGTCATTTCTCTAATTTTGCCCCCTCTCTTCTGATTAATATGATGCATAGCCTCAAAAGCCACCAAAACATTATCCATTATTAACCCTCCATGCACAAAGGCACTTTATGAGTCACCAATAATTTTTGGCAACACTTTCTTAAGTCTATTGGCAAGGGTATTTGAGGCTAACTTATACACCACATTACACACACTAATAGGCCAAAATTCAATAATTTTCTTAGGGTCCTTAATCTTTGGAATTAAACATTATGGGTTTCATTAAACTTAGGAAGAATGATACCAAGATTAAGAAAATCCAACACTGTTTTAGTAACAACATTCCTAATAGTAGGCCAAAAATGCTGAAAGAATAAAGGGGGAATACCATCAAGACTAGGAGATTTGAGTGGATACACCTACTTGAGTGCTTTGTAAACTTCCACCTCTTGAAAATCACAAGTTAGCATAGAATTCATAGCATGAGATACCTTTGGCTCAATTGCATTTAGCAATTCTGTAAATTCTGTGGGACATGAAGACTTTTGAACAAATCAGAATAATAATCAACTACTATCCTGTTAATCTCCTTTTCTTCAACCTGCTAGTACTCACTATTATCAAACACGTCTTTAATACAATTTTTCTGGAATCTAGTCGAACCTTTGGAGTGAAAATATCTTGTATTCTTATCCCCATCTCGAAACCAGTTCAATATGGACCTTTGCTTCCACATCATATCCTCGTTGTCAAGCTAGCAATTTAATTCAACTCGAGTTTCCCTCATGGCATTAATGTTTTCTGGACATGCAGCCTACAATTCCAACCATTCTAAATGTTTACGTAGCCTAGCAATATTTTTTCCTACATGTCCGAATACATCCTCATTCTAGACATCAAGTTTTGCACGACAATTATTCAAACATTAAATAAGCAAAAAATCAGCATTCAAAAATAACCCCTCTTCCCAAGCAGAAGACACAATCTCTTCACAATTGGCTTGTTTTAACCACATAGCTTCAAAATGAAAAAATTTCCCATGTTTTTTCCTTTGAGTTCTACTAAACAATTGCAAAAGTAATGGATTATGGTCTGAAGCAGATGAAGTTCTATGAGAAAGTTTTGCTTGTGGAAATTTGATACACCAATCACATGTTGCAACCACCCTATCCAACCTCTCTTTAATTTGAGTTCCATCAGCTTGTTGATATAGCCACGTAAATTTAGAACCCAAAAATCCCAGATCACGAAGACCACACCAATTCAAAGTGTCTACAAACCGCTACAATTGTTAAGCCGGTCTAGTAGCCCCACCCTCCTTCTCTAATAGTCCAGTCAGTTCATTAAAATCTCCAATTACCAACCAAGGCAACTAGGAAATTCCACTAAGATATTTTAAACGAGACCAAGATTCATCTCTACTAGAAGAGTTTGGATTCCCATAAAACCCAGTAAAATGTCACCACCCAAAGCCATCACCATTATTGATCTTAGCATCAATATTTGACATTGAATACTTAATGACATTAACTTGAAGTTCATTCTTCCAAAATAAAGCCAAACCTCCACTACTTCCTCTGCTAGGAACAATTAGACCATCTTTAAATCCATAACCATCATGAATTTTCACCATCCAATCTCTATCAGATTTTGTTTCCATTAAGAAAATAATGTTGGGATCATCTACCCTAATTACCTTCTTCAAGGCATTAATTGTGCGAGGGTTTCCAAGCCCTCTTTTTTTTCTTTTCTTTTTCTTTTTTTGAGAAATAATTACAACATGCTGCTAACCCCGCAGCTCGAACCCTTTCCTCCCTAGACCCCCAACAATTCCAACTTAATAGACTCATTGTTTCCTGTGGGGTTGCCTAGCAACCTCCATCAATCTTGTCACTACCCAAACATGTACTTCATAATTTAGAGCATGACTGACATGTTAATATCAAGTTTACCTCAATACTAACACAAACCAACTTAAGCTGAAGGTGCTTATCAAAATTCGTTTATTGTATTCCTTTTTATTTCCTTGCATAAAAGTCATAATTTACAAAATTCGTAAAATTTTGAAGCTTCATTTCATTTCGAACTTTGCAAGATTACAACTTGGCTGAAACTTAAGGTATTCATGTAAATATTACATAGCTAAACGTTTAGCAAAACTATTATTTACAAACCTAACCCCAAGACATAAAATTGGGGTTCGAAACAAACTAAGGTTCTAAATTACATCAGTGCTCAAAATGATCAAGTATATCTTGATTTCTCCCATACAACAAAAGAGTTAAACTACTATACAACAAAAACTATACATTCTAACAAACGAGAATCACAGATTCCTTGCCACCTCTAATACTCTCCCTGCTTCCAAGAAAGAACCTGCGCACTAAAATATAATAGGGTGAGTTGCGAAGTCACGTAAGGTTTTTAAGCTCCACGAGCATTTAATAAGAATGCATGTAAATCAAATATTTTATGGATATGTCAGCTTTGATAAATAATCTTCATACCATTCTTAAAATAATTTATGAACTTTCAGATGAGTTATTTTAAGTTCCTCATAATAATAAAAGGACATAATGAGGAACTTAAAATAATTCAATAACCTTATCTTTAAATAGACTATAAAATGCTTTATCATAAACTTTCCATCAGACTTATAACACATTCAACATATCTTTCTTATCATCATACTTTTCTTATAAATTCCAAATAGCTTAATAGCTCATTTATGATACATATTAGTCAATCCAATTGTAAGTCTGTCACAACTTTAGGAGGCTTCCAACACATAGTGCTAAGCATCCAGCATTCCTCACAATGCTAGGAAATCCCAAGATCATATCAAAAGTATCACCCTTTTCGGTGTGACCATATCATCAACCATGGGGATCGGTTGACATCCTCCACAAGTTGGTCGTTCCCAACAAGGGTGAGTACAACATAGTCCTCACCACTTAAAATGGCCAATCAAAATCTCTATGGAAATACCAGTAATACAACCCCTATTGGCTGAGTTCAGATCATAACAATGGAATAACCGAAAACTACATTTTTCAGATAACTATGCTTTTACATAAATATTTCATAACAGTAGCATATCCATTTCATTCTTTAAATATTATGTTCGTGATATAAGTAATAGCATCAATATGCTAAAATTATCACATATATAAGATTAAACAACTCACGAACATATATCTTTACTTAAATTATGCTTATATGTAATATCTCTAATTAAAAGGTTTTGATGCATAGTAATTTTTTTAAACAATCATTATACTTATCAAATGCATATGTCACACATCCCTTACCTAAAGAAGACGCAAGAGATTTGTATAAGATGAGCTCAAGTGTCCACATTCTCGTTCTCGTCACCTAAATGAAAGACCAAAGCTTATTACTAACAACTCTTCCTAAATATATAAACTTATACATCAATCACAATCTAACTCTCAAACTCAAGAAAATTTTAATTCCCATTACACAAGGTTCCCCAAAAACAAGATACATTCATCAAGCACATTATGTACCAAAACATAGAGAAACCAAGGCATAAAAATTCATCCATGATCTAGACATACCAAAAGATAAGCATATTAATCCAAATGCTGTGAGACCACTTCCATTACAACCATATGTATCTTAGAAATTCATAAAAACTATTCCTCGCATCCTAATTCATAGAAATTGATTGAATCCAGATTTTTCTTGTTGTAAACACCAAATCTGTCACAATGACAGCTTTAACATGTTTTCTTACAAAATTATCAAATAAATGCAATTGGCCTTCATTTCATTTGGGTATTTTTATACCTATACTATACATATTAAAATATGTTAATAAGCATCCAATTGACTATAATATCATCAATCTTTCAAATTACTAACACAGAATCACAATTTCAACTTCTACAATTAGATTAGAGAATAAAGAAGGGAAAATAAACAAAATAATTATACTATCAAAATACCCAAAATAAGATAATGTTTTATTTATTTACCCACAAACTTTGAAACTAAAACTTTAGTGTTAATCTTTTAGTTTCTTTTTTAGAGAGAGATATATGGTTTCGGTGAGAGAGGGAGGGTTGTTGGTGTGTGAGATGGTGCTGCCATGTAAGAACAAAGGAAAATGAACAGAAAAGAGCAAAGAAAGAAGAACAAGAAAATGTTACGGTGCAGCAAAGAAGACAAGGGAATAGGATTTTGGGTGGGGCACGTGTTTTGCTAAGGAAAAGTGAGTTGATGACTCACCTTTGAAACTTTTAAAATTTACTTACCACCCCCCTCGCAAGCTTATATTCTAGAAAGGCCTAAATAACAATATAACTTTACATATAAACCCTTACCTTTATAAACTTCTTTCTATCATTAAAAGAGCATATATCTTTTATAATATCACAATATCAAAGTTTTATTCACTTAAAATAATTAAGATAATACTAAGTATATAAACCCATAAAATTAATAATGCAATTAGGTTGAGATGTTACATCCTTCCCTCCTTAAAAAATTCTCGTCCTCGAAAATTGTACACATACCCTTAACAAAGAAATTTGGATACTTTTGTCTCATTTCTTCCTCTACCTCCCAAGTTGCATCTTCTGTAGAGTGGTTTCTCCACAGCACCTTGAATATAGGAATGGTCTTGGTGCGAAGAAATTGTTCCTTACGATCTAAAATCTTAATCAGAATCTCTTTATATGACAAGTTCTCTTGAATTTGAAGTGGTTCATACTCTATCACATGCTTTTAATCCGGAACATACTTTCTAAGATTAGAGATATGAAATACATTATGTATCTTAGATAATGCAGGAGGTAAGGCAACTCCATATGTAGCTAATCCAATTCTTTCAAGTATCTTAAATGGTCCAACAAATCTAGGACTTAACTTATTTGTTTTCCCACATCTCAACACTCCTTTCAATGGTGAAACTTTGATAAATACATGGTCTCCCACATCAAATTCAATGTCTCGTCGTTTCTTATCAGCATGGCTTTTCTACCTACTCTGAGTAGCCTTTAGTCGTTCTTGAATCAGCCAGATTTTATCAACTGTAATCTGCACAATCTCAGGTCCCATCAACTTCCTTTCTCCAATTTCATCCCAGCAGATTGGTGATCGACATCGTCGTCCATTTAAAGACTCAAATTGAGCCATCTCAATGCTAAGATGATAGCTAATGTTGTAGGCAAACTCAATTAACGGTAAATGACTATCCCACCTGCCTCCTAAATCCAAAATACAAGCCCGCAACATGTCTTCAAAGGTCTAAATAGTACGTTTAGATTGTCCATCTATCTGAGGATGGTAGGCTATGCTGAATGTCAGATTAGTACCCATAGCTACTTGTAAACTCTCCCAAAAATGTGAAGTAAACTTAGGATCCCTATAAGACGCAATAGATGTAGGAACCCCATGTAACCTCACAATTTCTTGTATATATAACTCAGCAAGTTTATTTAAAGAATAATTAACCTTAACACGAAGAAAATGGGCTAACTTAGTTACTCGATCTACAATCACCCAGACTGAATCATAACCTTGAAGTGATTTTGAGAGTCCATCAACAAAATCCATAGTAATATGCTCCCACTTCCACTTAGGGATAGGTAGGGGCTACAATAGTCCTCCAGGTCGTTGATGTTCAGCTTTTATTTGTTGACAAGTTAAGCAACGACTTACAAATTCAGCAATATCTCTCTTCATACAACTCCACCAGAAATTTCCTCTCAAGTCACGATACATTTTGGTATTACCTGGATGTACAGTATAGGGAGTACAATGAGCTTCTTCCATAATCTGTCTTTTCAACTCATTATCTATTGGAACACATAATCTAGAACCATGCATTAAAACACCATCCTTACTAATGAGAAAACCAAGTATGTTGTCATTGCTCTATCACGAATATTAGCTAATTCTAGATCATTAAATTGAGAGGCCTTAATTTTCTCCAATAAGGTGGGCTTCACAACTAGAGTGGAAAAACATGTACTTGAACCCTTGATTATAAACTCAATCCTCATTCGTTGTAAATCTGCCAAAATTTCTTTTTGAGTAGTTAGCATGCAAGCTAATTTTCTTGAAGACTTTCTACTCAAAGCATTTGCCACCACATTTGCTTTGCCAGGATGATATTCAATGTAGCAATCATAGTCATTTATCAATTCTAGCCATCTTCTTTGCCTAAGATTCAAATCTTTTTGTGTAAACAAATATTTGAGACTCTTGTGATCAGTGTATATCATACAAGGTTCACCATACAAATGGTGTCTCCAAATTTTAAGAGCAAAAACCACTGCTGCTATATGGTTTCAGTGAGAGAGGGAGGGCTGTTGGTGTGTGAGATGGTGCGGTCGTGTAAGAACAAAGGAAAATGAATAGAAAAGAGCAAAGAAAGAAGAACAAGAAAATATTCTAGTGCAGCAAAGAAGACAAGGGAATAGGATTTTGGGTGGGGCACGTGTTTTGCTAAGGAAAAGTGAGTTGATGACTCACCTTTACAACTTTTAAATTTTACTTACCACCCTCTTCACAAGCTTATATTTTAGAAAGGCCCAAACAACAAAGGAAAATGAACAGAAAAGAGCAAAGAAAGAAGAATAAGAAAATGTTCTAGTGCAGCAAAGAAGACAAGGGAATAGGATTTTGGGTGGGGCACGTGTTTTGCTAAGGAAAAGTGAGTTGATAACTCACCTTTGCAACTTTTAAATTTTACTTACCACCCCCTTCACAAGCTTATATTTTAGAAAGGCCCGAACAACAATATAACTTTACATATAAACCCTTACCTTTATAAACTTCTTTCAATCATTAAAAGAGCATATATCTTGTCGGGGGCGAAAAAAATTTTCTTTCCGACAAATGAGATTTATGTTGGGTTAGGAAGTCTAAACCGAAACTCAACGATGGGCTTGATGCACGGCCTAAAAGCTATCGGTGAAAATCCAAGAAATCCACTATATTTTATGCCTTGGGCTTAGATTAAAACTGACAAGAGTGGGCCATGAACAATCCTTACAGAGGACACGTCAGCACGGTTAAAAAACATACTATAAGAAATAACCAAACAGTAAAGTGTTTCTGCAGAAAACAATCCAGCAGTAAGGTGTTTTTACAAAAAATAGCTCAGCGGTAAAGTGTTTCTGCAGAAAATAGCCCAGTGGTAAAGTAAGACAAAACAGGATAAATCTCCAGTTGTTAGTTATTTCACAAACTAAGGTAAATATCTACATTTCAGACTCATCATCCATTAGCTCTGAAGAAGAGTCTTCTAATACAACAATATGAGGAAAAAATTCTATAGTAACAGTTACATCATAACCATTAATAGTAAAAGAATAAGTAAATATTGTGGGTTCCATTATAATAAATAATGAGGAAGACTTAGTGTGAGATGAAGGGAGAGAGAGAGATTCCAGCTAGCGCAGCAAGATCATTATGGTGCCATGACATGCTCATTAATATAGTGAGTAATGAGGGATATTTCAAGTCGCATGAGTAGTGAGAGAGAACGTGTACAGTAAAACTACTAGGGCTTTCTATTGGGGGTAAGTAAGTGTTTATGAGTAGAACTATGAGGAGTGTTTGTGAGCTAGGAGCTGGGAAACTTAGTTTCTAGGCTTGAACTAAGAACTCAGTAACTTTTTCAAGGCTTAGAGGAGGCTTAAACAGAAAGGTTAAGGAAAAAGTCTTTCCTTGTGTATGTCTTAGTGTATCTTGGTCTCCTTAGTGTGTTGGTTAAGCATTAATAGAGAGTTCCATTTATATCCGGGTTTTTAGGGGGTGATTAGCAAATAATCTCTGCTAAATCTTTCCAGTCCTCAGAAAATCCTTAGAGAATCGTTTTTGGGAATTTAGCTAATAGTGGTAAGCTCAACTTTTAGAAGGTTGTTGCTGTTTTGGGTAATAACAGCTGGAATTCTAACTTAGTATTGAATGTTGATTGGCCTTGGCTAATGGGATTAGAGCATGCTTTAGGCTAATGATCTTGGTTATGCTACAACTAGAATCAGAGCTCCCTAGGACAGATTAGATCACCCCAAGCCAGGTGTCAACCTTGGATCCCTTGCTGGGATCCCATTGGTGCCCTTTCAAACCACATTTCCCTAAGTTTCCCCATTTGGGATTCATGTGCTTGGTTCATGAACCAAAGAATACATGTTTTTGGTATGAAAATGAGCTGATTTCATGTTGTTTCAGGAGCTTTAATGGCCTGGTCATGGCTGCTCTTGGTTTTTGACCGGCTGGGTTGAAGAAGAAAGAAGGGACAGCTGGCTGAAACTTCCCAGTTTTCTGTCACATCCCTTTCAGCTTTATGTCACATGAGAAATGATGGGATTTTAGCTTGTAAAGGAAGGGTTCAACCCTTGAGGGACACGTGTCCTCTTCTAATCTAATTGGACAAGTTGGGACCTAATGGGAAGGGGCTCCAGCTGTTCAGTTGTTGTTGAAATTTGGCTAGTCAGCTCACATGTCCTCCAGCTGTTGGGATTTGTGTGTGGGCTGGGCCGACTTAGCTGAGTTTTGTAGTTGAGCTCCTTTGGGCTTGGTTATCATTACAAAATGAAGAGTTTTTCCATGGGTGATATTCACGGGCTTTTGTAGTTAGTTGATTATGGAAAAAATAGGAATAATTCTCATAAATCTTGTGAAAGAAATATTTTTTTGAGAGATGAGTAATTTATATTTCCCATGAGTTAGGAACTTAGTATATGTAAAGCAAGTGTTGAAATAATACTTGATTTTGTAAATATGTGCCAAAATAGGATTTGGGTTTTATGAAATAGTTGCCAAATTAATACTTAGGCTTTGTAGAATAGTGCCAAATTAATATTTGGGCATTGTAAAATAGGTCCCAAATATTAATGCTTGGGCTTTGTAAAATTTTGTAAAACATTGCTCTATCATAATGGGCTCTAGAGATGCCGCATCGTAGCGAGCTTTAGAGACGCCGCATCGTAGCGGGCTTTAGAGATGCCTTTAGAGATGCCGCATCGTAACAGGCTTTAGAGATGCCACATTGTAGCGGGATTTGAAGATGTCGCATCGTAGCGGGCTTTAGAGATGCCACATCGTAGCGGGCTTTAGAGTTGCCGCATCATAGCAGGCTTTAAAGATGCCGTATCATAGCGAGCTTAAGAGATGCCACATCGTAGCAGGCTTTGTAAGAAGGTTTTGTTGGGCCTTTGGGCTTTACCCACAAGTTGAATGATTTTGGGTTTTTTGCGGAGATAGCATAATTTTGTGGCCCAACTTTGGTAGTAACATGGTGAGTATTTTTTGTGAAAAACCCAAGTTGGATAATATGTGGAATATAATGGGTAATATTTGTAAAAGGGCCCAAGGCAATTTGTGGGGTTTTGTATAGGAAATATTTGTGGGAGCCCAATAATATGGAGAATATTTGAGTAATATGTGGGAGATATTTTTGTAGGCTCAAAATAATTTATAGGCTTATATGGGTATTTTTGTGAGTGGGTTAATAAAATTAAGGTCCGAAAATTTGTACCTTAACATTTAGCCCCCCGAGTCACATGTGAGCAGTTTCTGCTTGGTCACACGTGCGAGTTTGAAATTTTGGTGGCAGTTATGAATAGTGGGCTTCTGCAACTTCCTTCCATGTTTCAACACTTTCCCACGTTCAGCACATAGTGGGTCTTCAGTTACTTCCCAAGTTTATTGCATTAAATGCTGGTCTCTTCCCCATTTCTTGTCATCTACACCCTTAACGTTTACCAGTAAAGGGCTGGCGTTGGCTGTTTCTTCTTTTATGTTTTGCTTGGACTGAAAAACAAAGGGGGAAAGGTAAAGAGAGCATCTTTTCTTCTTCCTTTTCCTATTTTCGACCAAAGGTGAGAGAGTAACACCAGCTTCAACCAAGGTAGAGAGAGAGTGATTGAGATTTTCAGCAAAATAAAGAAAGAAATAGAGCCTTTTCTTATTCCTTTCCATTGTCTTCAACCAAGAGTGAGAGAGACAAAGGGTGGCGGCCAGGGTTTAGTGAGAAACTGCATTATTCTTCTCTTCCCTTGTTGATTTCGGCCAAGTGAGAGAAAGACCCACAATTTTTTTAGCTTCCTGTGGTGGCTGTAGATATTCTTCTGCTCTTTTTCTCTCTTTTTTTGAGCAACAATATCTCTGGTTCTGTGAGTCATGGCTGAAGGAGAAGAACCGTTGGGTTCTAGTGATGTCAGCACTACTGGGGTGGCTGTGCTAGAAAGAGAGGCTATGGCTAGGGGCGTAGCTGAGGCAGCTGCTGGGGTTGACAATGTTGAGGTTAGGCTAGGGGAGCCCTTGCTGCCACTGCAGGACCCTTGGTACTGTTTATCTTCTCTGTTCCCAACGGTTGAGGCTCTTGAGGTCAACCCACCCGGGACGCCAAAGAAGTGGATTTTGAAAGGTGAAGCCCCCAGTCTTGAGGCCATGTGGGTCCCAGCTGCTGCTAGCATACTTGACCTACGATTTCAATGAAAGGAGCTTCTGCTAGCCCCTATTCAGTTTTTGTGTCCTTGTGGCACAACTGTTGATTGGTCTGACTGGATGGAGCAAGAAGTTGCCGACAAAGGGTTTTGTTAGATTTTGAGGGATGCCAAAATATTTAAAGCTATGGTCCTCTCCCATGGGTGGAATATGTACAGAGATGTGAGAGCACTCCGCTTTCTGGTGCACTGCTGGAATACCGATACCCACACCTTCTTTTTTCCTTGGGGTGAGACTACGGTCACCCTTGAAAATGTATAAAGGATATGTTTGCTGCCTAGCATGGCGGAGGTGAACCTGTTGGAGCTAGGATTGTCTCATGTGGAGTCTCTGATTGCTGGAAAGCTGTTGGAGACTTTTAAAGGTACCTCTGCATCTTGGGGAGATAATAGAGCCCGATTTTCTTTCTGGATTTCTGAGATTAGGGAGTCTAAGGATGTTGATGTAAGAAGAGCTGCCTTTTTAGCCTTGTGGATGAGTAAGTATGTGTTCAGTTCTGACCCGGTGCAATTCATGAAGCCTTTTACTTTTCCTTTAGCTGTAGTATTATGCAAAGGCGTGTCATTGCCTTTAGGTACCTTGTGTTTAGGCACTCTATATTCTGAGCTTGATAGGTTACGTGGTGATGAGCTTGAGGGATCACCCTATCACATTATTGAGTCTAGTATTAATGTAGTATTGTTGTAAACCTTTATGTGGGAGCATTCGAAAGATTACGTTGATGTTGGTAAAGATGTTGGTGATGTGAAAGCGACCAATTGGGTGGTCGGACTTGTTGGTCCCAATGGTGAGCTCCAACTCTTTGGCTTTGAAGACGGCCTACCCTTGCTAATGAAATGGATGGGATTGAAAGTGTGGAATCTCCCTTCCATTACACTGTTGGATGATGGAATGCATTTTGCTTGGAAGCCTTATTCATATGTTACAGCTAGGTTTTGCTACCCAAATCCTTTCCCGAATGCCAGACCTAAATCCCAAGAGTTTAGGTTGAATGAACATGAGAAGATTCCCAATTTCCTGCTTATCACATCGCCTTCATTCATTCCGTATCCAAGAGGTAATGGTTTCGGTTTAACACAATATAATCCGCATAAAGTTATGAGACAGTTTGGATTTGACCAAGATGTTCCAGATATTAACACCACAATTTGTGCTTTGAGTGATGCAATGCAACCATTAGTGCATGGTACAGCCCTAGAGTATTGGGCTAACAAGGTAGAGAGAGTTTTGGTTCCAAGCAGACACCGTGAAGGATATGCTACCCCAAACATGAAGTTGTATTGGAAAAGATTGATGAGTACCTTTGAAGATTATGTGAACAGCCGAGAAGTTGAGAAAGTGGTAGTCGGTCCCCCCCTCGAGGGAGCTTTCTTCAAATACTTGACTTATTCCTAACACAAGGGCAGCTTCAGCTTAGGCTACCAGACAGAACTTGGGGTTTGCTGAGTGGAGGGCTGATCTTAATGGCTAGGTGGTTCGTGGGGGTGATGTTCCCATGGAATGGAGTGAAAAGAATGTCATAGCAAAAGCTCCTGAGTCTAACCCAGCCACTGGTGCGCCTAAAAGGTCTCGTGGCAAATCACCCTCATCTGAAGACAAGCCCAAGAAGGTAAGACGACAAAGAGTAGGTGCAGAGAAGTCTAAGGCTGGGAGCCCCGAGCCTTCAACTGTTGCCCAGTTTGGTTCTGGTACAGCTCCAGCCACTAAGTCCAATGTCCCAGCTGCTGCATCTGCCAGTTCATCCTCACCGTTGAAGCAATATAGAAGGAAGACTGGTGCTGGCAGAGTACAGATACTTGAGACTTCATAAAAGGTATCCTTACAAAACCCTTATCTCCTCACACCCTTTCTATCTTTCTTTGCTTTTTCTTTTCTTCTTTGCCTTCAATTTTTGGTGCTAACCATGTGTTTTCATGGTTGCAATAGTCTGGCAAGTGTGAAGAGATGCAATCAAAGGGGCATGATTTTGAAGGTACAGCTACCGACTTTGGTAAACTACTGTTCCTCGCTTCGGTTTCTTCTCGCATTTCCTCTGCTGACGTCCTTTGTTCTCTAGGTCCAACTAATGAAGATATAGAGATGGCTGGTGATAGTCCTACTGCTGCTCTCACTGCTGGAGGAGCTGCTGCTGGGGAATCTAGCGAGGAGTCTGCTAGCAAGGACCCTGATGTTACTATTACTGCTGGAGAAGCTGCTGCTGGTGTGCCCAACCAAGGACATGTCACTTCTCCGACCATTCATGATGCACATCACAGCAAAAAACCTCTAGGTATGATAACTTTGAATCGTTCATGTAAATAGTAAAGTAAACTTTTTGTTCAACAACACTTGGTTGTGTGAATGCTTTTCTGTTATTGCTGGGGACATAACCATGCCTCTTTTCTTTTGTAAAGTCACGGGTTGAGTCTTCTGGTGGTGCTACTTAGGGAATGAGCCTTGAAGAATTCTTGGAGAAATTCGAAAAAGACGAAGAGAATGAAAAAGTGGCAATTGATTTCTATCCCCTTTCAAGTGATACCGTGATGTTCCAGCAGTCTGAAATTCCTGCTGAAGGTTAGCCACTGCTGGCAGCAATTATAAGGAAACACCCACATTTCATGGCTGGATGCAAGCTGGATGCTTCATTGAGGAAATCCGGACTACAATTGCTTGTTGCAGTGCTGCTGGATATGCAACGTACAAAGCTTGAGAGCTCAAACTTGGAGAAAGCACTTGAGTGGTTATTCATGAAGTTTGGAGTCCAATTCATCCTTGATAAGATTCGGGCTGTTGTTGAGGCTTTTATTACCCAAGATGATGAGTTCACAAGGAAAATAGCTGATCTTGAGAGAGAAATTGCAGCAAAGAGAGCTAAGCTGAGCTTTTGTTGAGTTAGAGAGATGCATTGATGCAGTCATCGTCAGCTGGAGGTGCTTCTTCCTCAACGGAGACCTTTGGCGATGGCTTATTTGACTAGCTCTTTTTTTTTTTTTCCTTTTTTTTTTTTCATCGTTAGGTTGGTATTTTGGACAGTTGTTTTTACATGGTGATGTAATGAAACCAATTATGTACTTTGGGTTTATTTAGCTATGTAGGCTGTGTTTTGTGCAGAGGTGCACCAGCCATGTGAACCTTATGTGGTAGTTTGATATTTCCCCAGCTGTACAAGCTGTGTTTTTGTTTATGCACAAGTACATGAATTTATTTTGTGAAAAATACTTCATTTATCAAAGAATAGTATATTCAAGCTAAAATATAGTCATGGAAATCATATACATAGTTTTGCAAATATTCATTGTGCTCATGACTATTTTGGTTCAGAATACCTAGCTGTTAGGGTTGTAACCTTATTCATAGTTTAAAGTAAGCATATTTATATAAGGAAAATTATATTAGAGTAATTGTAAATATTAAGAAATTCATGTTTGAGGCAAAAGGCTATGCTTAATTCTTATTCACATAGTAGCGGTTTAAAACCATACAAAAGAGAGTTACTTGGTACATACTTGAAAGTTGAGTTAAGCATAGTACAACTTAAGCCATTTGCCATTGATAGGCTCCGTGAGACTTTCACCTTCTGTTGTAGCTAGACGATAATAACCGCTAGCATTGACTTCCCTTATGAGATAGGGCCCCTCCCAACTTAGGGCAAACTTAGAGGGTGCTGAGAGATTCCTCTTGATATGATCAGATGCCTTTAAAACCATTTGTCCCTTGACAAAGACCCTAGATTTCGTGGCCTTGTTGTAAGCATTGGCCATCTGCTGCTGGTACCGCTGGGTGCGATTCTAGGCAAGGTTTCGCGTCTCTTCCAAGGTTTCAAGGTCTGTAGTTCTGATTTCTGCACAAATGGCAGCATCTACATCTGTTTCTTGTCCATGAACGACCCTTGGTGTAGGAACCAATAGCTTAACTGGAGATATAGCCTTGGTACCATATACAAGAGAGAATGGTAACAATCCAATGGCTGTTTTGCTTGAGTTTCGATATGTCCACAGGGTTTCCAGTAGGTGTTCTATCCAGCCACTCTCATATTCATGCACCATCTTGCTAAGAATTCTTAATAGCACTCAATTGGTAGCTTCCGCTTGACCATTGCCTTGTAGATAATAAGAAGTGGACTTGCGGTGCTTGATGTGGCGATGGTTGAGTAATTTTCGAACATCCTTGTTGACAAAAGGAGTGCCATTATCAGTAACAATCTTGTGACGAATACCAAACCTGTAAATTATGTGCTCTCGGATGAAATTGGCAATAGCTGGGCTTGTGGCCTTCTTTAGGGAAATGGCCTCAACCCATTTTGTAAAGTATTTAGTAGCCACTAGTATCCAAATATGACCCTTGGATGGTGGATTGATTGGGCCTATTAAATCAAGCCCCCAAGTATGGAATGGCCAAGGAGTCATCATGTTTTGGAGGTTGGTGGGGTGAGTATGTATGAGATTCCCATAGACTTGGCAAGTATGGCATGTCTTCACACATTTAGCTGCATCTTGTTTCATTGTGGGCCAAAAATACCCAAGATTGAGCAGCTGCTGGAGAAGTCACCTTTTGCCTTGATGGTCACCACACTCTCCCGCTTGTACCTCTTGCATAACCAATTGTGCTTCGGGGGTCCCTAGGCATCTCAAATGCTCCCCATTAAATCCTTTCCTAAAAAGAATACCTCCTTCCACGAAATAACGAGTAACCAACCTTTTCAAGCAGTAGGCGTCTTCATGATTGTCGGGCAAGATGCCTTCTATGAGATACTCAAGGAAGGGTACACGCCAATCGCTAGTGGTAAGGACTGCACATGATTCCATCCGATCAAAAACATTTTGGCAGTTGGTGCATTGCTCTTGGACAGTGACAACTTGCTTGCTCATTTCTGGCCAGTAATAGCCTAACTGCTGGAGGCATCTGTAGAGACTGACAGAACTGCTGGGGCCACAAGATTTTTCATGAACTTCTTTTAATCGTTTAATGGACTCACCAGGGCTTAAGCATCTAGCTAGAACTCCTCCAGGAAGTTTTTTTGTACAATTCCCCTGCTATTAGAGCATAATCTTTTTGTACCTTCAAATGATCCTTCTCGTTCGGTGATAATAGTGCTTCTTTAATGGAAGACCGCCAATTTGTATGTCCCAGAGGTTGATCAGAGAACTCTTCCTTCAACATTTGTACCACTGGGATTGGCCTTTTCACAATAGTAACATCTGTAGTTGCACCTTCAAATCTGATTTTTGATCCCAATGTGGCTAGAGCATCAGCAAAGCGATTGTCAGACCTTAGGGAGTGTTCAATATTGAATTCTTCAAAAGAATCCTCCAACCTTTGAGCCATAGCTCTATATGGAGCTAAAGATGGTTCCTTGAGTGCAAAATCTCCTCTAGCTTGGCAAACAACCAAATTTGAATCTCTGATTACTCGAAGATGTTTGATATCCATTTCACGAGCTACCGCTAGGCCCGTAAGATATGCTTCATATTTAGCCATATTGTTAGTGCATGGAAAATCAAGCTTGAATGACATACCCATTATTTCTCCGGTACTTTTGGATAGGACTATTCCAACCCCTCCTTCAGAAGTGGTAGAGGATCCATCAAAATGTAAAGTCCAGATAGCCCCAGCTGTTTCCATCAATGCAACTATTGGCAGCTCTCCAAGTACATCATCAGTAATGTCCCAGCTGTCTTCACCAGGAAAATTTGACAACAAATCAGCGATGGCTTGACCTCTTACAGCCGTTGGGGTGATTGCTATGATCTCAAACTCAGATAATTGCAAAAGCCATTGTGCTAGCCTTCCGAAAAGAGTCAGTCGCCTCAAGAGTGAGTGGATTAGATGAGATTTTGTTAAGAGCTGCACCGTGTGAGCTAGCAAATAATGACGCAGCCGCTGGGCAACATATATCAGAGCAAGACAAGCCCTTTCAGCCCTTGGATAGCGGGTTTCAACATCCTTTAACTTTCTGCTAACATAATAAACTGGTTGTTTAATCCCTTCTTGATCATCTTGGGTTATGAGTGCCCCTATTGCCTCATTATTAGTAGCCAAATACAGCTTGAGTGGTTTCTCTGGTATGGGTGCACATACAATTAATAGCTTAGTCATGAGTTGCTGCAGCTGGAGGAATGTCTGCTAGCATCTGGAATCCCAGCGAAAGGGTTTTCCTTTCTTCAGTAGTGGTGTAAAGGCAGCAAGATCTGGAATAAACCGCCGGATGTATGAGAGCTTACCAATGAAACTTTTGAGCCGTGTGAGTGTTGCAGGTGGCTTCATAGTAGTAATGGCTTGCACTTTGCTAGGATCAACATCTATGCCTCTGGTGGACAAGAAATCCCAAAAATTTCCTAACCATAACTCCAAAGGCACATTTGAGTGGATTCATGCGAAGCTTGTAGAGTTGACACCTTTCAAAGACCTTTCATAAGATAGTAAGATGATCTCCTCTTGTGTTTGACTTCACAACAATGTCATCCACATAATCCTCAATCTCTTTATGCATCATATCATGAAAGATTGCGGTCATAGACTTTTGATATGTGGCTCTGGCATTTTTGAGACCGAAAGGCATGACGGTGTAGTAAAAGTTACCAACAGGAGTTCGAAAAGCTGTTTTGGCTGCATCTTTGGATGACATTTTGATCTAATTAAAGCCGCTAAAGCCATCCATGAATGAAAACATAGCATGCCCAACAGCTGAATCAATGAGCATAACCATGTTCAGAAGTGGAAATTCATCTTTGAAACATGCTTTATTAAGATTTCAGAAGTCAACACAACATCGTATTTGTCTGTTCTTTTTCTTGACTAGTACAATGTTCGAAAGCCACTTTGGATGCATGATAGGCTTGATGAACCCAGCTATGAGGAGTTTCTGGATTTCTTGAATGATTTAAGCTTCAACATCAAGATGGAAGGTTCGCATGGGCTGTACTACTGGCTTTGCCCCTAGTTCCACGTTGAGTGCATGTGCTATTAGGTTAGGATCCAAACCGGGCATCTCATGGTACTCCCAAGCGAAGACATCAATATACTCTTTTAATAGTGAAATGAGCTGAGCCTTTTCCAGCGGTGGCAAGGTTGCATTCGCTGAAGTTGGTCGCTGGACATTATGATCATCACTGAGATTAATGGTTTCTAACCCCACATCAGGAGAGAAATTGGTTACCACTTAGGGCTCTTTAGATAGTTCTGCCAGACTACTGGGCAGATTTTCTTCTACCGCTGGTGCTTCTGTTTCTTGAGTATAACAGCATGTTGGTGTAGTGCTTGCTTCATTCAATCCGGGACTCTTCTGTTTGAGACAGCTAGGCCCCGCGTACCCTCATAAATGATACCCCAAACAACCATCCGGCAGTTGGACTTGTACACAACGTGGCTGTGAGATACCGCTGGGGGTTTCCCCATGTTCTCTTTTCTTTTTCTTTTGATCAAGGAAAAACCTCATGTTTATTTCTGGATTATTCTCAATGTCTTGCCAGCTAGGTAAAGGGATCCCAACGGGCCTTGAAGTAGAATCTTCCCCACTTGGGGTGAACTCATCATAGAAAGTAGCTTCAAAGTAGTGTGCTTTGGATAGATCAAATGGTGTAGGATTAGCAGGGATGCGTATAGGCTTACCATTGAACCTTCCCTTGACACATTGGTGGTAAGTGGACGACACAAGCTTGTGTTTGTAGAGCCATCGCCTCCCAAGTAGAGCATGATAAGAAATGGGTGAATCAATAACATGAAATCTAGTGAGAGCAACTGTTGGGAAATTTAGACCCCGGTTGATAGAATTAACAAGTTTTAAATCCAAGTTTGTTAATTATATTTATTATGAATAAAACTTGTTAAAACAAACAAACATCAATATCATGTCAAAATCATGCAGCGAAAAAAATAAATAAGACAAGATATGATGACTCAGGAAAACCAATGAAACAAACTAGTTTCACAGTAAAAAACCTGGGGAGAAACCTTCCCGAAAAGCAATTCACTATAGTAAAGAGAAGTTTCAGATCTAATACAAAACTTTTGTCCTTAGACTCTACAATCCCCGTAGATGAACTCATAGCAGAAACCTTCTACTACTTCAGAACCTCTGAATTCTTCAATATATGAACGCCACCCTTTGATGCACAAATCCCAGTACGTGACTAACCAATTACGCAGATCCCAGTACGTGACTTAATCACCAACTAGAAGAAGATTGTTGGCTGCAAAGTTCTTCACTTCATCAACAATGAAAATCAAAAAGCACTTGATTACAAAACCCTAAGGCGCAAAGACGCAGTAGCTTCTTTCAGAGAGAATAAGGCATCGGTCACCTTTTGCATATGATCTCCTTGTATTCTCATATGTGATGGCCTCTAAAATAAGCTTTATATATGTCTAGGGTTGTGAGAAAAGAAACCTAACACAAATACATAAGCTTGGGCCGAAAATCAGATCTGGAAATCTGAATTCCCGTAACCTTGATCGACTGGGAGGTGTCAAGCTCTAAACTTCAACAAATACAGCTATCGAGAAGTTATCGAGGAGCTGTCAAGGAGACAGGAGCTTTCTTGATCAATCCACCAACTATTGAGAGGTGTTGAAATTGCGATAATAATCAACTAAAGAGCTCGATAGATAGCCTAGCTATCAAGAGGTGTCGAGCAGGTGTCGAGCTATCTGTCCAGCTTTAATGAACAGCTTTTCTTCACTTGTTTCTTGGTTCAATCTTCATGGCTTTAATACTAGACTTGAACAACATGTTTCTTGAAGTATTAAACACATCCTAGATCTACCCAAATACAAGTAAAGTGAGTTTTGTCAAAGGATTAGCCAATTACATAAAAGAATGACATATGTTCTTAACAAGTGAAACACATGTCTTAACAGCAACAATGGGCCCCACTCTAAGAACTAACTGCATACTCCCAATAGTGCACTCATGAATTCCAGCAAAGACAAAAACCTTAATAGGAGCCCTAGCTATTCTGCTGAGCGGGATCCCAGCTGCTTTGAGTGTGCTGGTTGGAATAAGATTAAGCGATGCACCAGTGTCGACTAGTGCTCTTCTTATGTGAACATCATTAATCTGAGTAGCAATATATAATGGTTTACTATGATCAGGGTGGTGTACCTCCACGTTCTAGGAAGGCACGGCTGGCATGAGCTTCAGTTGTGAGGTAGTGTGTTCTAGAGCTAGCAGCGATGGATACAAGAGCTTCGGTTGCTGGTCTCCTTGACTCTTCCTTAAGCCCCAATTGATTGAACAAAGTCTGAAAGGTAGGGCTTCTTTGAAAAGCAGAGATAGCTACTGGGGGCATGCTTGTACCGTTGGCAATCTCATTCTCGTCAGCCCCATTATGAAAAAGTACAGCAGCTGTGGCTTTCCCTCTGTGATGCTGAGGCAGTGGGTTCCACTGGACCTCTTGCTCACGAGTGAGTTTCAAAGTGCCATCTGAAATTTTCTTGTGAAATGTTCCCCTAACCGCTCTACAATTTCTAGTTCCGTGACCCACATATCGATGATACCGACAATAAAGGGGTTTTCACATATTTTCCGGAGTAGGCTCCTAGAAAGGCTTAAAGGGCCTAAACACTCCATCAACCATCCATTTGTTAATGACGGCATTCATTTCTTCATCGGTGCATGGTATGGGAGGATACTTCTCCCCCTCTTCCATTTTCCACTTTTCCCCAACTATTAGTTCATTGGTGGAGACTGCAAAAGCTTGAGGAGCATTTTTCTTTTCTGACTTAGGCTTTTTAGCTACGAAAGGCTTGACTGATACGGTTGTCTTACGAGCCTTCTGGAGCAACTGGGCAAACTACATAATATCAAGATTCTCCAAATGGGCTCGGTACTCTTGAGACATGTTGTCAATGCAAATCTCAACCAGCTCTTACTCTTTGAACTGCCCATACCAATCAAGAGCAGCATCTCTAAACCGCCGGATGAAATCAAGGAGTCCTTCAGAGGACTTTTGCTTAGTGTTGTGAAGAGCGAGGATGGTAACCTTTTCCTTTCAATGAAAACACTTTGAGCAGAAACTTTCAACCATGTCATCCCATGTGACAATGGAACCTGGTTGAAAAGTGGAATACCATGTGTAGGCACGATCGGTAAGGGATTTTAAGAATTCCCTTAGGCAAAGATCACTATTTCCAACAAAAGGACCCATAGAATCAAGAAATTTGTTGACATGCTTAATTACATTCCCTTTCCTCTTATCATAAAGAGAGAAGGTGGGAGTTTCATATTTCTCCGGATATGGCTTGCTTAGTAACTTAGCTAGGTAGGGTGGCCTACGAACAAAGTGCTTTGGTTCTTTTGGCTAACTAAGCCTTTCCCTTTCCAGCAAAGTAGTGAGATTAGGTAATGTAACAAACTGAGGAAGAGAGGCATTTTACTTACCAGATTGAGGGTTCCTAGCAGTTGATCCCCTCTCCTATTGTGTTCTAAGATCTAGTCCTTCATGTAACGGTTGGGGCGTTGGCCCTTGAGTCTCTCTCAAGACCCTTAAAGATTCAGCAAATTCGAACTAAGCTTGCTGCATTCCTTGTAATATCTCCAAGAGGAAAGAGAATCGACGGTCAGAATCTTCTTGGTTGACCTCATGTTGGTCAGCTTGTTCTCCTTATGGAGCTTGACTATGATGGCTTTGTGCTGCTAGCAGATTGGTGTTTCTAGTCTCCTCTTGCCAGCTGTTCCGCAACCTAGGAGGCATGGTGAACTCTTGGCTTTAGTAGAGTCCCCAGTAGAGTAGCCAAAATGTCAGGGGCGAAAAAATTTCCTTTCCGACAAATGAGATTTATGTTGGGTTGGGAAGTCTAAACTGAAACTCGACGATGAGCTTGATGCACTGCCTAAAGGCTATCGGTGAAAATCCAAGAAATCCACTATATTTTATGCCTTGGGCTTAGATTGAGACTGACAAGAGTGGGCCATAAACAATCCTTACAGCGGACACGTCAGCACGGTTAAAAAACATACTATAAGAAATAACCCAGCAGTAAAGTGTTTCTGCAGAAAACAGCCCAACGGTAAGGTGTTTCTATAGAAAATAGCCCAACGATAAAGTGTTTCTGCAAAAAATAGCTTAGCGGTAAGGTGTTTTTGTAGAAAATAGCCCAGTGGTAAGGTGTTTCTACAGAACATAGCCTAGCGGTAAAGTAAGACAAAACAAGATAAATCTCCAGTTGTTAGTTATTTCACAGACTAAGGGAAATATCTACATTTCAGATTCATCATCCGTTAGCTCTGGAGAAGAGTCTTCTAATACAACAATGTGAGGGAAAAATTCTATAATAACAGTTGCATCATAACCATTAATAGTAAAAGAATAAGTAAATATTGTGGATTCTATTATAATAAATAATAAGGAAGACTTAGTGTGAGATGAAGGGAGAGAGAGAGATCCCAGCTAGTGCAACAAGATCATTATGGTGCCATGACATGCTCATTAATATAGTGAGTAATGAGGGATATTTCAGGTCGCATGAGTAGTAAGAGAGAACATGTACAGTAAAACTACTGGGCTTTCTGCTGGGGGTAAGTAAGTGTTTATGAGTAGAACTATGAGGAGTGTTTGTGAGCTAGGAGCTGGGGAACTTAGTTTCTAAGCTTGAACTAAGAACTCAGTAACTTTTTTAGGGCTTAGAGGAGGCTTAAACAGAGAGGTTAAGGAAAAAGTCTTTCCTTGTGTATGTCTTAGTCTATCTTGGTCTCCTTAGTGTGTTGGTTAAGCATTAATGGAGAATTCCATTTATATTTAGGTTTTTAGGGGGTGATTAGCAAATAATCTCTGCTAAATCTTTCCCAGTCCTCAGAAAATCCTTAGACAATCGTTCCTGAGATTTTAGCTAATAGTGGTAAGCTCAACTTTTAGAAGGTTGTTGCTGTTTTGGGTAATAATAGCTGGTATTCTGACTTAGTATTGAATGTTGATTGGCCTTGACTGATGGGATTAGAGCATGCTTTAGACTAATGATCTTGGTTATGCTGCAACTAGAATCAGAGCTCCCTATGGCAGATTAGATCACCCCAAGCCAGGTGTCAATCTTGGAGCCCTTGCTGGGAACTCTGCTGGGATCCCCTTAGTGCCCTCCAAACCACATTTCCCTAAGTTTTCCCATTTGGGGTTCATGTGCTTGGTCCATAAACTAGAGAATACATATTTTTAGTATAAAAATGAACTGATTTCATGTTGTTTTAGGAGCTTTAATGGCCTGGTTATGGTTGCTCTTGGTTTTTGATCAGTTGGGTTGGAGAAGAAAGAAGGGACAGCTGGCTGTAGCTTCCCAGCTTTCTGTTACATCCCTCTCAGCTTTATGTCACATGAGAAATGATGGAATTTCAGCTTGTGAAGAAATGGTTCAACCCCTGAGGGACACGTGTCCTTTTCTTATCCGATTAGACAAGTTGGGACCTGGTGGGAAGGGGCTCTAGCTGTTCAGTTGTTGCTGAAATTTGGTTGGTTAGCTCACGTGTCCTCCAGCTGCTAGGATTTGTGTGTGGGCTGGGTCGGCTCAGCTAGGTTTTGTAGTTGAGCTCCTTTGGGCTTGGTTATCACTAAAAAATGAAGAGTTTTGCCATGGGTGATATTCATGGGCTTTTGTAGTTAGTTGATTATGGAAAAAATAGACATAGTTCTCATAAATCTTGTGAAAGAAATATTTTTTTGAGAGATGAGTAATTTATATTTCCCATGAGTTAGAGACTTAGTATATGTAAAGCAAGTGTTGAAATAATACTTGATTTTGTAAATATGTGCCAAAATAGCATTTGGGCTTTATGAAATAGTTGCCAAATTAATACTTGGACTCTGTAGAATAGTGCCAAATTAATATTTGGGCATTGTAAAATAGGTCCCAAATATTAATGCTTGGGCTTTGTAAAATTTTGTAAAACATTGTCGTATCGTAATGGGCTCTAGAGATGCTGCATCGTAGCGAGCTTTAGAGATGCTGCATCGTAGCGAGCTTTAGAGATGCCGCATCGTAGCGGGTTTTGAAGATGCCGCATCGTAGCGGGCTTTAGAGATGTCAAATCGTAGTGGGCTTTGTAAGAAGGTTTTGTTGGGCCTTTGGGCTTTGCCCACAAGTTGAATGATTTTGGGTTTTTTGTGGAGATAGCATAATTTTGTGGCCCAACTTTGGTAGGAACATGGTGAGTATTTTTTGTGGGAAACCCAAGTTGGATAATATGTGGGATATAATGGGTAATATTTATAAGAGGGCCCAAGGCAATTTGTGGGGTTTTATATAGGAAATATTTGTGAGAGCCCAATAATATGGAGAATATTTGAGTAATATGTAAGAGATATTTTTGTGGGCTCAAAATAATTTATGGGCTTGTGTGGGTATTTTTGTGAGTGGGCTAATGAAATTAAGGCCCAAAAATTTGTACCTCAACATATCTTTTATAATATCACAATATCAAAGCTTTATTCACTTAAAATAATTAAGATAATACTAAGTATATAAACCCATAAAATTAATAATGTAATTAGGTTGGGATGTTATAGATCTAAGGTGAGTAGCCAAGAGAACACTCAGCTTTGAAGTCTACTCTTTAAACTTCACTTTCTTTTCATGGTCTGTAACTCGAACATTTCCAAAATTTGTCCTTTTTAACCCTGAGTCATCCAGTTTTTCTCCACCCCCAACTTGAGTAAACTTTGTGGCGATTCTTGTCCAACTACGTTTTCCTTTCCTACTCGTACTGCCCTTCTCCAAAGATGAGATGGATAAATCAGAAACTTCCTTATTTTTAGGAGTAGGTTTACTCAAATTTTTATCAAGTCTTTGCACATCCTTGCTGGAGTCAAAACTCTTTCACAGATAGAGGCTTATTTAGCACTAAATTAGGAGCCACCAAAAGATATGCTTTTTTACTATTTTCAGAAACCGTAACCCCTAGATTTTGCCATTAGTTAACAAAGTCTCACTATCCATAGAAAGGCTCCTATCAATTTCCTTTAATGTCTCCTCAAACTCTGTAACTGTCATACTCCTATTTGAAATTTCAATAACTTCCACAATTGGCACATCTAACCACTCAACATCACTAGCAACTACCACCGTAGAACTTCCTGGCAACCTCGACTTAGAGGTATCACAACCACTCTTCATCACATTCTTAACCACAGTCAGCCCAGCCAGGGAATTTTTACCACTAATAACTCTAGGATAATATTGTGTTCTTTTGATTTAATCATCACCAAAACCAGACACTTCCACCACAGACTTATGTGAAGGATTTAATTGGGTTGCTCTAATCCAAGGTCCAAATTACTGGTCCTCCAATTTCAAAGTGCCTTTACTTCGTAGCCAGAGAACACAATCCTTATCATCATGAGTAATCCTCCCACACTAATAGCATAAATTTGGGAGGCGTTCATACTTAAATGAAATCCACTCCTCCGAACCATCCTCAATTGAAATTTTCCTTCCTCTACAATAAAGGTTGAGAGATATCTATGGCCACCCTAACCCTTAAGAAATTACCTCCAGTCATTTCAGATTGCTCATCCATTCGCTGAACATCTCCTAATGTTTCACCAATAGAAATAGCAACATCAGGAGATAAAAAAACAAAATGGCAAACCGTGAATTTGTACCCAAAAGAAAGAAGTAGTGAAGTGCAAATCCTTCATAGCATTTGTTCCATCATAACGCTGAAGTAGAACAAGATGTCTATTAAAAAACTACGGTTCTCCTATTAAAACCTTATCAACGTCCGACTCAACTTCATAAGCAAACAGGGGATGATTTTCACCAGCATCTCTAACATTAAATTTTTGAGTGGTACGCCATAAAGGCCTAAAAGTTTTTGCCACTACATCAATGTTAACACTCCTCTTAGTTAGAAATTTCGCTGCTAAAACATACTCTTAGTACTGTTTACTTGTAGATAGAACCATGCTCTTACCCTCCCTATGAGAAAGGGAAATCATTTTCCACTTACTTGCAAGATCATCCATTACCTACATAACAAGTGTTTCCCATACACCACAATGAAAACCCAAGTCTTGAAGCACTTAATTTGCTATGAGGAAAACAAGAAATTACACATAAGGGAACCTAATACTACAAACACAAGTGTTTCCCAGATCCCACAAAGAAAACCGAAGTCTTAAAGCAGTTTATTTACTTCAAGGAGAATGAAATTCCATAGAGGGATCTAATACCACAACCTCAAGTGTTTCCCAGACCCCACAAAGGAAACCCAAGCCTTGAAGCACTTAATTTGCTATAAGGAGAATGAAATTCCACAACAGAGAACCTAATACTACAATCACAAGAATTATCTAGACCTTACAAAGAAAACCCAAGCCTTGGAGCCAATAATTTACTACAAGGAGAACAAATTCTCAAAGGCTACAATGAAGGAAATTGGGAGAGCCAACTTTCAAAGCCGAGAACCATGTATGTCACAAATTGGATAGGAATCATATTCCATAATGTGAAAACCCAAAAATTGTGTTTTCAATTTCATCACTCAAACTCAATTTTTTGAGTTATGAGTGTTGCTTCCATTATTCAAAAATTTTCTCAAACAAACTTTTTTGTGAGTCCCATGTTTTTTGGATTATATGTGATGGAAACCGAGTTTTATAATTCAGTTTCCACCCAAACCAAACAGCCTTTGGCATCATTTTCTTAAAGTAAATATTTTAAACCAATCTCAACAAGGGGGAAAAACTATAGATTTTTAATTTTTTTTTTTTTTTAAAGCTCAGCAGGTCTTTTAAAATGACGTCGTTTTAGTATAACTTGGTCTGCCAAAACGAGTCGTTTCATTCCAACACTCTTTAACAGTTCTCAGTCCATTAACGGTGACGTTTGCATTTTTGGTCTTTTGGTTTGCGCAGCATTTTCATCTTCACATCTGCCATTGTTGTCACCTTCTTACGTGTTCCACCTCGTAAAATTGTAATTCATGCGCAACACAAACGATTCCCATGGATTTCTCAAAAAAATTGCCTTCTATTTCTCTATCCGTGGTGTTCAGCCTCTTCGTTATCGAAACAGTTCGATTAAACTCCTACATTCCCTTCGCCAACACAAACAAAACAAACCCATTACCAATTTCTATAACAGAAAGACTAAGAAACCTTTCAAATCAGTTAACAACGAAGAAACTGACAACCCCAAAGAATATATGAGAGACACAGTGGGAAAAATATACAAACTTTTGAAGTATTCAACATGGGATTCTGCTAAACAAGAGCTAGACAATCTCTCTTCTATAAGATGGGACTCTTACACAGTCAATCAAGTTCTCAAAACCCATCCACCAATGGAAAAAGCCTGGCTTTTTTTCAACTGGGCTTCAAAGCTAAAAGGGTTTAAGCACGACCAGTTTACTTACACAACCATGCTTGACATTTTTGGAGAAGCTGGGAGGGTTGCTTCAATGAAGCATGTTTTTGAACAAATGCAAGAGAAGGGGTTGAAGATTGATGCTGTGACTTACACTTCGTTGATGCATTGGCTTTCTAGTTGTGGTGATGTTGATGGGGCAATCAAAGTGTGGGAAGAAATGAAGGGTAATGGTTGTTTTCCCACTGTTGTTTCCTATACTGCTTATATGAAGCTTCTGTTTGATAATAACAGAGCTAAAGAGGCTACTGAGGTTTACAAGGAGATGCTTCGATCTGGGTTTTCTCCAACTTGTCATACTTACACTATCTTAATGGAGTACCTTGTGGGTTCTGGTGAGTGCTATACTTCTTTGTATCCTTGGTGCACTTCAATTGTTTGTTAAATTGTCTACCTGGGTGCTTACTTTGCTTGGAGCAAATAACTTTAATAATATACTTTACTAAAATAAAATCTAAAACTATGCACTCTACTTATTTATATTTAATTGATTTCTACTTTCTAGGAATCATTTACCCACTTAGCTCTGCCTTTGTGATATTATATGCAGATGATTTTATAGAGTACTTGGCTACTTGTTGACATCCCATTTATTCAAATCAGATATAGTCTTCATTGTTTTGAAATGCATGGGTTTAGTATGCAACATTTCAGCTACGTGGCATCGGTTCAATTAAAGACTTCTTCCATGAACCTGTAATTCAAACTAATTTTATTATGTTTTGTTTAAGATTACTTGAGCATTGTAGTTTGTTATTGTGAGTCATTTTTATCATCTCACCCTTTCTAATTTCATTTAGTAGTTTTCAGTTCCTGTTCATCACAATGATACCAGTCAATGCTGTCAATATTTTGTCCTTATGAATTAATTCTGAACTTTTCAGTTTTGAAATTCACAATGATATGAAAGTAATGGTGAAATCAAGGTTTAGATAATTTATTTGCTTAAATTAATAAGTGGCAAGGAATATCATGGTTACATGATAAATTATCGTAGGCAAAAAAACTTTTCTTTAATATATATTCTTTGCATATTCACTTAGGGTGCTCCTGCTTTTAGCACTTTGGGATGTCTTTACTAGATTATGAAGATCCTGAATGGATAATTAATTTCTTTTTTTTTCTCTTTTTAGCAAAACTTCCTATAGCTTTGACCAGAAGGATCAGATACAAAACACCCAAAACCTCTCTGATTGTGTACTAAAAATGCTGGGGCTAATTATTCCTTTTTGTAATGGGTTCCAGGAAAATATGAAGAAGCCCTTGAGATTTTTAGCAAAATGCAAGAAGCTGGGATACAACCTGATAAAGCTGCATGCAATATATTGGTTGAGAAATGTTCCAAAGCTGGGGAGACAAGGGCTTTAACTCTAATCCTTCAGTATATGAAAGAAAGCCGCCTTGTTCTGCGTTATCCTGTATTTCTGGAAGCACTGGAAGCCTTAAAAAGTTCTGGCAAGAGTACAGTGCTTCTCAGGGAAGTTAATCCTCATTTTTCTATAGAGTGTATCAGCAAGGAGGAGGCATTTGAGATTAGACCAAGGGCTTCTGACACTTCTTATGGCATAGACAGAGGGCTTTTACTGATTTTCTTGAAAAAGCGAAATCTTGTAGCCATTGACCGCCTACTTACTGGGATTATGGATAAGAATATGCAATTGGATTCTGCAATTATCTCAGCAATCATCAAAGAAAATTGTGGTCATGGAAGACGCAGTGGTGCTTTATTGGCCTTCAAATATAGTTTAAGAATGGGAATAATAATTGAGAGAACTGCATATCTTTCCTTGATAGGCATTTTAATCAGATCAAATTCATATGCAAAGGTGGTGAAGGTTGTTGAGGCCATGATTGGGGCTGGACATTCTCTTGGAACATATCTAAGTGTGCTTTTGATCTATAGGCTTGGTTGTGCAAGAAGGGCTGCTTGCGCTGCAAAAATATTTTATCTATTGCCTGATGATCAGAAGAGCACAGCTGCTTTCACTGCTTTAATTGGTGTTTACTTCACAGCAGGCAATCCTGACAAGGGACTTCAAATTTATAAAACCATGCTAGAGAAAGGAATTTATCCTGCATTAGGCACATACAATGTGGTATTGGCTGGACTTGAAAATTGTGGTAGAATAAGTGAAGCAGGTTTCTATAGGAAGGAAAAGAAGAGCCTGCAATTAAACAGTCGTTCTCAGGATGTCTCCCTAGAGGAAAAGATATGTGACCTTGTATTTGCTGTAGATGTAACTTGAAACACTGATTTGGGACCATAAAAGTCACCACATTGATAGCTTGCTAAGAAAATTTTGTACTATTAATTGAGTATATGCCATTCAGTGCAAATGACATCCAATGCTTCTTTCAACATCATGAAAAAGGATAAAAGGGCAAGGTGAAATAATTCATTATAGTTGAAGTAGCAATTATCTATTCTATGCTATTTTATATTTCAAGGAATTGTAATAAAATTTTAAGCACTAGCCAAGAGTCACTTAACTCGACTGACACTTCTTAATACTTCTAACAAAGACATTTTAGTGTTAAAATTCATCTTCCCATTTTTGTTATTAAAAAATAAAACGTCAAGCATTGTAAATATAAATAAGTTCAAACAAATTACCAAATTTTTTCATCTTATCCTACTTCTCAACTAAACAAATAAGAATTATTACATCAATTTTGATTTTCTTTATTTTACTTTTTCTATCTCATCATTCATTTTTCCGTTTGTCTTTTCCAATTAGAAAACTTAGCAAGTCAACACTCCCTCATTTTGCTTGACCCTTGATTCCTTCCCTAAAACAACTATCAAGACTTTAAAATATGTATATATGTATATATATATAAATTGTTGGAACTAGAAAATAGTGGGAGCCAAAGGATACAATTTGAGATCAGATGCAATTTGACATCTCCTCAAAAAACAAAAAAAGGCAATTTGGCGAATGGAACCCTCCCCCAGATGCCCCCAAATCGGTCTCTTTATTACTATCTGTAATATTCCAAAAAGGAATGCCGATTTGTCCAAGTTGCCAAGCAAAAAAAAAAAAAAAACATTATGGATGTTTGACCTTTGAAGTCAGCCAATAATAACATTATTGATTTTAGTTGCTTTTTGTGACAACTTTTTGGTTCAAAGTTGGATTAGACATGTTTACATATAAAAAGTAGGTTTAGATTTGATTCACATTCCTCTTCAAAATGTAAAATTAAAAAGTTTGTGTTTTCACAAATTCTTATTAGAAATTAGTTTTAAGTTTAAAATTTTTTTATAAGCGAATATTTATTCACTATTCCAAGAATACAACAATGGCATGCTTATTATTTTTACATAATAGTAAGCCATTTTAATAAATTAATAGTAAGATTCATCATTCATGCAAGGGTATATGAAATAAAAGGTCACCATAATTACCTAATGATCTTATTTTCAAAAATTGCATATTGATTAAAATTGGCCTTTTAGTTTTTGAAGGGATTCTCATTTGATTCCAAACAAATTAAATTAAATTAAACTTGTATCAAAAGGTTCAAAAATAAAACAATTCTATATTTTGACATACACCCTTAAGAAGAGAGTTAAATTGAAGAAAATAGAGCTTTTCAATAATCTATCTATCTATCTATATATATATATATATATATATATATATATATTAATAGGCAAAGTAGAGAGAAAATTCAATTAGATTTCAAATTGAAATTCAATTAGAGTCTAATTTTGCGCTATGTGTCCCATCTAATCTAAGTTTTTAAATTTTTCTGCCAAGTTATTTAATTCAATGTAAAAATTGGAATTCAATTAGAGTTTAATTTTACACCACGTGTCTCATCTAATGTAAGTTTTTTTTTTTTTTTTAAAAATTATGCCAAGTGAGTTTAATTCCATGTAGAAAATGAGAAGTTTAATATAAATAAACCATAAAAAATCTAGAGAAAATTCAATTAAATTTCAAATTGAATTCAATTAGAATCTAATTGTATGCCACGTGTCCCATCTAATCTAAAATTTTAAATTTTTGTGCAAAGTTATTTAATTCAGTGCAAAAATTGGAATTCAATTAGAATTTAATTTTATGCTAAGTGTCTCATCTAACGTAAGATTTTTAATTTTTGTGTCAAGTGATTTTAATTCTATGTAGAAAACGAGGAGCTCAATATAAATAAACCATAAAAAACCAAATAATATATATATATATATATATATATATAGAGAGAGAGAGAGAGAGAGAGAGAGAGAGAGAGAGAGAGAGAGAGAGAGAGAGAGAGAGAGAGAGAGAGAGAGAGAGAGTCCAATTAGATTTGAAATTGAAATTCAATTAGAGTCTAATTTTGCGTCATGTGTTCCATCTAATCTAAATTTTTGTACCAAGTTATTTAATTCAGTGTAAAAATTGGAATTCAAATAGAATTTAATTTTACGCCACGTGTCTCATTTAATGTAAGTTTTTTATTTTTTATTTTTGTGCCAAGTGAGTTAAATTCTATGTAGAAAATGAGGAGTTCAATATAAATAAACTAAAAAAAAAAAATTATATATATATATATATATATATATATATATATAAAAGCAATGCTTATAGAAAATTTAATTAGATTCAAAATTGAATTTTGTTTTTGTTAGCTTTCCATACAAATTAAATTGTTTAGATTTTTGTTACTATTTTTCTTCTAAACTAATGAGCATATTTTTTATATTATTTCTATTCAAATATTTTGTATACTAGGATCTTGAACATAACAAATTGCAATTGAGCTAAACAATTCCATATATGCACCTATCTCCATTCAATTTAGGAGACCCTTTTTTTTAATTTTATTTAGTAGCATTTCACAAATAACGATTGTGAATTGATATTGTATATGTAATATCCAATAGTAATTTTCAAAATTAAATATATAATAGTGTAATGAGAAACTTAGTATAACTAATATCATGAAAATTGCAAGAAAAAACTATTTTAGTACCTCCAAATGTCCTGGTTGAACTAGTATCTTATATGTTTTATAATTCAAGCTAATATCAATAGCACCACTACAATTCATTATTCTCGTGCGTAAACACGAGTTACAAAATAGTAATAATAATATGCATAGTATGTTTGACAATTATTTACTTATTTTTTTAAAATAATGTTACTCCAACTTGAATGATAGTTGATCTCATTAATTAAATTCAAGATAAAATTGGCTACTCACATACTATAAAAATAGTATTATTTCTAAAATATTGAACAGTTTTCATTTTGGATGATTTATCATTACTTGGAAATAAAAATGGAGCACAATCTTGTAAGAAAAAAGTTTACTTCATGATCGTCTAGAGGAAAATTCCCCTAAATACTATTTATTTTTAGTCAGATAATCGATTTAATGAGTTATGTGACTTGTTTGCATAATATATACATGGATGATTTTATACATTGTCTTGTCTAATGATGATAATTCAAATTAGTGGATCATGTTCTTGCCGTGCTGAGATATGAATATTCGAAGATGTGACTCAACCCTAACTTAATCCATTTAATAATTGTATCAAGCCTTAACAACTCTATTATAACCAATTAATTAAGTGGTTGACATCACACAATCCATTTCAACCCATGATTCAATACACAATCTAGGAACAATAAAATAAATGGCAAAATTTAGTTACAAAATTGGTTATAGTCTTAGGCTACAATCTTACTAAATATATATTTATTGGAGGTAAATTCTGACAAATTCACCGTTGGATTACATATTCTTTTTATATCCTTCATGATTGCAAAATTTATAGAAAATTAAAGATTAATAGCTATGTCATCAATAAATTGTTTAAATTGCAAGTTTTTGTAGTTCAAAATTATGTATAAAATATAAGCTTATAAATCATATAATAAATAATATATGATTGACACAAAATTTGACATATATATTAAGAGTGTAAAGAAAATGCAATTCAAGAGTTAGATTTTCAAAGTACATAGTAATATTTATTTTATTGAGTAAGGTTGTAACCTATAATTTTATTATTTATTTATAATTCATCAATATAACCATTAATTAAAATTCTTTTAATTACTTAATAATTATATTTAAGGTTCACATTTATTTAAATTAATTCGGTCATTTCGGTTTCATCGCAGAATTAAGCAGATCAAAACAAAATCGATCATTTTAAGTGTGTTAGCCAATTATTGACATTAAACCCACAAAAAATCGTATTGAGTTTGTGTCGTATTCGCCAGCGTGATGTCGAATGTTGCCTCCAAACCTGCGGACTAATTTCTCGCGACAATGACCAAACCGTACAATAAAAACTAGCCAAGTGGCCCACATGTGCAAAACCCAACTAAGCTCCACACCAGGCAAAAACTAACGGAAAATTTTTGAATCTCCCCGTTAAACTTACCTTCTCTGTGCTCTGCTCAAGTGCTCAACCAAAAAAGGGAAGAAGAAGATGAACGGAAAAGTTAACGGCGGAACATCACATTGCCGCGTTTGCAATTTAAACCCGACGTGGCGTATTCTGATTGGATAAAATTGTCACATAGCAGTGATTTGTAACCTCATTGAATGGTGGCGATAATCTATAACAGTATAAGGATGATCCCACTCACAAAAATATATATATATGTAAATAGTTACGACCACCACCACAAAATGGTCACCACTGATTTGAGAGCATTTCACCATTTCTGTTTCTTTCTTTGTAATATTAGATTTAGATTTCTATAACCATATATATTACACGCATTATATATATATACACACACATACACACATTTTTCATTTTTGTATAGCAATATAATATTTACACGATCCAATAGTGACTGAAAGTTCTCTGGTTTTTTTTTTTTTTTTTTTGGATCTTTCGTGTTCTAAATCACAGGTACATATTACTTTCACAATATTCTCATTACTGTGATTTGTGTGTGTTGTTTCTTTCTATTTTGAGAATTGGATTTCAATACTCTGATTGTTGTTTGAAACGCGTGATGATCAAGGCTATAAACGGAGATGTGGATCTGCTGGGTTTGTTTATTTTGTTCTTTTTGATTAAGATTCAGACTTAGCTTTATGATCAGCTCTGTTTTTGTTTTTTGTTTTTTTGCTTAGCAATAAGATTGGTTAATGTATTTACATATATATGGACCTGCATTGTGTAGATTGAGATTGGAAAATATCTGATTCTCTCTATCTATAATTAATTTGTCTTGGGTTGATTTGTTAGCATATATGTACTATGTAATGTATCTCTGTCAATGAATGGCAATTACAATAACCTGTGCTTACGCATGAAAACGCAAAATTTAGACTACAATTAGAACTGATTTGGATTCTTATTGTGTTTCGACTTTAATATATTTATATATGATTACCATTATCAATGAGTTATAGCTCAACTAGTACTTCCTAATGGGATGGATTGGAGGGCGAGGTCAAGGTTCAAGACTCACGGGGTGCATGTGTAACTCATCAATCCAAAAAAGAAAGATGATTGATTGCTAGCGTTATTCGGTTAACAATAGGGCTATAATTAATTTGTATCTTATAATAATCGGAGTTCACTACCATACCAGCATTCAGGGAAAATGAAAATAAGTTGAGGGCAAAGCTGGGATTCTGCATTAATTTTTTTTTTATTGATTACTCATATAAGAAGGATATGCTTATGTTTGAAGAAATAGACTAGAATTATAAGAAGGAAGTTGAGTAAATACCTCAAGAATGGTATGTGTTCATGTGCTACATTGATATGTTAGGGTTCTATGACTGTTTTGGTTGTATGGGATAGCATTAAACAATATGATCCATGCTTAGAGTACATTGCTAGTTTCCACCTAAAAATTGTGCATGTATGCATTATTATTTTGTAGCAAAATTGTGATCTCTCTCTCTTTCTCTGCTGCGTGCTTCATAGAAATGAAGAATAGAGGCCTGTGGTTGAAATATGTAAGTGCCAAATTCTGTTTATCTTGATTGTAAATAACCACGGTAGCACTACTTTGCCTAAGCATGTTTTGTGAGCTTAAACATGGTTTTGAAGCTTTAAATACCTGTATGTTTTCAGATTCTGGTGTATCAGTGGTAGAAGTTGCTGGTTGGCAGATACTATTCGTTCTATATTTAGGACAAGACTAGTTCATTGGCAAAATAAAGAATTTGAAAGATGCTTTGGGATTCTGTTATGATACCTTCATCTTAAATGAAGACAGCTCATGCATTTCACCCAGGCATAAAAGATATTATAATCATGTTTGGATCACGACAGAGACCAAATTTAAAGAGGCCTACATGGATTATTGTATTGGTTTCTTTGGTGAGCATTTTTTTAATTGCTGCCTTAGTTTACCCACCAAGAAGATCTGCGGCATGCTCTCTCTTTTCTTCAAGTGGTTGTGCAATGATTAGAGAGCAACCATATGTTCCATCACGGGAATTAACTGATGATGAGACTGCAGCTCGAGTTGTTTTTAGAGAAATTTTGAAGACACCTCCTGTTCAATCAAAAACCCCAAAAATTGCTTTCATGTTTCTGACTCCTGGTTCATTACCTTTTGAGAAGCTCTGGGATAAGTTTTTCCATGTAAGGCTTTATTCCCTTCTCATCATTTCTCTTTTGTTTGTTTTACTTCTTGTACTATTTATGCATATAGTTCCTGAATTGGTGTTTTCAAATTCTATTGATTATACTTTATCTCTCTGTCTTTGGTTCTACTCTAGTTGTTGTGTGGAGTTTCAGTTTCGCTTCTCATGTTAAAATCTTCAAATCTCGCTGTATGCAAGCTTTGAGAAGATCGAATGTGACAAGTCCTTTAGTTTAAACATTGGATTATTCATTAAGCCATGGGAAAAGGCCTGAACTTCCATTTTTGGTTGCACAAAAATGTGTATGCACATTAATTTTAGTTTATATTAAGTGCAGATAAAAATAGTGGATATACACAACAGATTTTTGTTGAGATGGTAATTTAGACAATTGAGTTACAAAGTGTGCAATCATACATATATACTTTACCTTGATGTGTAGTTTTTCAGGTATAAATGTGAAGGCTTTATCTATAATAGATTGTCTTTTGGGTAAGGAGAATGAACTAAGTATGGAAGATTGAACAGTGGAATGCCCTGGAGCTGTATTAATTTTAGAATATTAAGTAGTTAAAGTTAACTAGTTGATTAGAAAGTTGCCAATGAACTCCAGGGTCAAATATCACCTCTTCCCTTTTGTAAGGGCAGGGTGGAGGATCAAGTAATGGGTTCAAGACCCACTGGATGCATGTGTACTAACCACACACACACACACACACACACACAAAAAAAAAAAAACCAACAACAACAACAACTTAATCAGAAGGTCAAGATGTATCTGCAAATTCTGAATTTTCACTTGTTACACTTGTTTATTGAGGGCTGGGTTATGCATAGTGTGAGATGTAGAGATGGAATATTGAGAAGAGGATGATATTTGCATTGCAGACCATTCATTCATTGAAGATTTAATTTAGGAATTTTTAACTCTAGCTGCAGTGTACCAAAATGCTACTAAATTTTCTTCTCAATATGATACGATTTCCTTAGATGGTACAAACTCTGTTAGTTAAGAAAAAAATATATGTTTTATTCTCTTTCTGCAGGGCCACGAGGACAGATTCACTGTTTATGTACATTCATCTAAGCAAAAACCAGTACATGTAAGCCCCTACTTTGTTGGTAAAGACATTCGGAGTGAGAAGGTAAGTTATCATATATACAAATATACTTTATATTATTATCACAAAATCACAAACTATGAAGTGGGCTCAGTGGGTTCTTAATCTTCCTTTCCTTATTAGTGACTTTGAATTATACTAAAAAGAAGACAAGATTTATGATTGAAGCTGGAGAGATGTGTTCTTACTACTGACCTGTCAAAAATTGGAAACATTTTCATATTAATCTCCCTTCAGTAATTTATATCTCAAAGCATATATATTGATGGATCTTGGGAGCTCGGGATCTTTGGAATTATTTTGTATCTAGCTTTAGTCTGTGATACTCTTGTACTTGCTTAAGCATTTTAAATGAGGAACAATGCGCATGCTTAGATTGTGCAAGTAATTAGTTTTACTTTCAGTCAATTGAGGTTACAGCATCATCCTTCTTATTCTGGTCCGAGACTACAGCTATTTTGTAATTTTTATAACAGCATATCCTCCCCCCTTAAGACATGTCTGAGGGTTAATGGGATTAAGACCCATTAGGTGCATGCATTACTTACCAATAATTATAAAAAAAAAGATGTATTTTTTACACACATGCCAAAGAGTTCAATCTTTGAACTAATATCAGTTCATTATGTTAGCAAAGCCTTTTATTTCCTTCATTTCCCAAATGCTGAAGGACTTTGACTCTGATGCTCACCTTCTTGATTTTGGAAAGCCTTATATCCACATCCAATTGGAGACAGATACCTGTGCTGTCCGTCCTTTGCATGCTGTTGCGATCAATTATCTAGAATTTTATTTTAAAAACTAAATTTATGTATTTATATATTTATTTCATAAATGTGCGTGAAGAATAATAGGTATGCATCATATGTGAAGGCTTTCTAGGGTGTGATCATACCAACACTAATGCACCGGATCCCATCAAAACTCTGCAGTTAAGCGTGTTTGGGCGAGAGTAGAACTAGGATGGGTGACCTCCTGGGAAGTCCATGTGTTGCACCCCTTTCTTTTACCTATCAAAAAAAAATATGTGAAGGCTTTCTAAGGATTTCAGGATTTTGCAGCCTGTGTAGGTTTGAAGCTCCCATACATTAGGATATGTCCTTTCTAGTGCCAAAATTTGGATAAATATGGGATTGCTATTTTTTTTCCTGTTATATATATATAGATATATAATATACATAAATACATTATACACTTTATATTAAATATACATCTATAGTAAGAGTCCAGTAAACCAGAAACTAGTTGACATCCTCTATTTTCAACATTGAAAATTTGGAGAGACTTTTTGGATGGAAATCGATTCTCCAACCAAACCTCATGGAGGCTTTTATTATGTGTTAAATTTTGGAGGAGTTGTAAGATTCACCCTAGGAGGTTTCAGCATTTTGCCATATACTTGGAAAGGATAATTACATTATTTAAAAATAAAAGCTTGCAACAACAACAAGAACAACAACCAATCCTTAGTCCCAAATGTTTTGGAGTCTGGATCCTTAACAGATTAGTTAGGATCAGCCACATAAAATCTTTTCCACCATTCTATTCTATGCAAAGTCATACTCTTTGTTACTTCCTTAATTGACATATCATTTTTTATTAATTCTACTAATGCTATTTTTGGTCTTCCTCTACCTCTTTGCGTTCCCTCAACTTGAATCAACTCACCATTTCTCAAAAGCTTGAAACTACTAAAAAAAAAAACCAAAAAGTTAGTGCTCATACAAGATTTATAAATATCAGATTTGTAATATAAACATTTGATATGAAACCAGATCAGTAAGTTGATGGAATGAGCAAAGCTGTTGCAGGTGAGCTGGGGGAAGATTTCCATGGTTGATGCAGAGAGGAGGCTTTTGGCAAATGCACTTACAGACCCTGATAACCAACAGTTTGTGTTACTGTCTGATAGGTGATTTAATTATCAGATTTCTCTTACTACAGTTGTGAAATTGTGCTTCTTGTTAGCATATGGTATTTGTCTAATTTCTTTTTTCTTTTATAATTTTGTTTCAGTTGTGTACCCCTGCATAACTTCGAGTATGTGTATCACTATCTAATGTATACAAATGTCAGCTTTATTGACTGGTATGCTAGCTTTAATTTGTGAAAGGAATGCCTTAGTTGGTTGATAAAATTTTGAAACCTTTTCCAATCTTATATCAATGCTAATTTTTCTGCTGAGTTGATATATGATTTATTTTTTGCTCTCTCTCTCTCTCTCCAGTTTCATTGATCCTGGTCCACATGGAACTGGGAGGTATTCAGAGCACATGTTGCCTGAAGTTGAAAAGAAAGATTTTCGGAAGGCTTCACAGGTATAGTCTTTATAACATATTGAACTGTAGTTGACATAGAAACTTCAATCTTATTCATTTATTTGTAAAGAGAGATTCTTATTATTGGAAACAAGTTCTCTTAATGTTAAACAAAACACATTCTTGTGGTCCCTTATCTTTCACATTAAGGTATTTGATGGCCAAAATTAATATTGGTTCCCCTTTTTGATTGGTTTTATGAATTCCTTTGCAATGCATCTACTCACCAAGCTTCATATTGTTGTTCCCACCATAATTGAAGTTTTTGAATATTAGCTTTTTCATGCACAAAAATGAGGACCACCTTCTCTCACTGGACTGGGCAACCTTTCCTCATGGAAAACAATTACTAATGTGTGTGAACTTGTGGAAGCCTTTGAGGAATTTCACACTAGCATTCAAATTTAGGCTTACTGACTTTTTCCACTGCATTGTGCAGAATGACCTATATCGAACTGATAGGAAAGGGTGAACTTAATCATTTAACCACTATTTTAATACTTCCCCTCACATGTGGACCCAAACTCACCTTAAATGGTGGGTCCAACATGTGGGATTTTAAACTTCTTAAATGGGAGGAAGATTGGAGATTGGATTCAAACCCTAAACCACCAGCTCGGATAACATGATAAACTATTGTTTATTCTAAAAGCTTAAATTTAATCATTTAACCATTATTCTAACAGTCTCTTTCAGCTTTTTCAGTTTTTGGTATTCTTTTTAAAACTTTGTGACACTCTACACTCGAAGAGTCATTTGAGATCATGCGCCACATTCTTTGGTTAGTTCCGGAATAATTAAGCAACTTGATGGCATATCATGCTGTTCTCTGTTTGTAGAATTAGTTAGGCTGCTCAACAGCAAAAAGATCAGGACCTAGCCTTCAATTTTTTTAAATCACATCGATCAGAAAATTCTACTGTTTGTAGAATTTTTGGTCACAGATAGGTTGTGGCTTAATTTCTTTTTCTTCCGACAGATATATAAATTTGTAGCATAGAAGATTGAAATATTTCTCAAGTGTTGCTATTTGTGAATGTTGTTTGTATTGCAGTGGTTTTCCATGAAGCGGCAGCATGCTATCATGGTTACGGCAGACAATCTTTACTATAGGAAATTCAGGCTTTACTGCAAGGTAATCCATTTTCAGTCATGATCTTGTCCTTGCTTTTGTTATTGCTTGTTAGATGAAGAATCTGGTCTATTCTGCAGGGCATGCATTTGTGTTTTCCTCACATATCTCAATGTCTGTCTTGATCTAGGTTGGCAGGTCTTGATTCATTAAGATTAAAATATAGTGTAAATTAAGAGCATGGAGATCTTGACATGGTTGATGCAAGGAATCTTGCTTTTGCCAGGGATAGCTACATCTCAGCTGCAGAATTTTGATATTATTTTGCTCCTTTTTTTTTTTTGATAGGTAATCTGAGAAACTAATATTAATGAGAAAAAATGAAAAGTACAAGTTGTTCATGATGATGAAAAAATAAATAAATAAAAAACAGCAAAACAAAAGAAAAGGAAATCAGAAAGATAAACTAAGGGAAAACAAAAACTCTGAAAGAGACGAAGAATTAGTAAAGCCCCAACAACAAGCCCACTCAAAAAGACTTCGCTGGCATAAAACCTTTAACTTATCCAACGTCTTCTCCATATTCTCGAAGGAGTGACGATTTCTTTCCAACCAAACAATCCACATTAAGCACCCTGGAATCAAATTCCAAATATCCGAGTTATGCTTCCCAAGCCACTGATACCAACAAGATAACAATCCCGCCACCGATTTTGGCATAACCCAAAGAATACCAAAAGCTTGAAGCATGAAGGAAAATAAGGTTTGTGTAATAGGACAATGAAGCAGAAGATGGTCTATCGACTCCCCATCACCATAACACATACAACGCCGATTTACCAAAGGGCGACCCCTAAGCATGAGATTATCCAAAGTGAGAATCCGATCATGAGTAGCTGCCCACAAGAAGAAGGCCACTCGCTTAGGAATCTTAGGTTTCCACACACCCTTCCAAGGAAACAAAACATTCGGAGTACCCTGAATTGCTTGGTAAAAAGATTGGGTATCAAACTTACCATCCCCTTTGAGCCGCCAACAAAGAGTATCCCTCCTCACCCCCCAAGGAATACAAGGATGGATAAGCTGAAGAAGAGAGTAAGACGCAAGTAGCTCCCAATCTTCAAAAGCTCTATAAAACTTTAAGTCCCTCACTCTAAAAGTACCTCCTTCTGGAGTCCACAAAACCTCAGAGATGCATGCATCCTTAGCAGTGACCACATATAGAGCTCAAGATAGAGGGGGGGCTGTTGGGATTGGGACTTGGGAGGGAGCGAGTATGAGGATATCTTATCCTCTCTTTTCTTTCTTTCTTTTTTTCACCTTTTAAGGGGCAGGTAGGACAAATGATTGGATAATTTACCAACAAATACCTATAATTACATGCGCATTTATCTGAATTTTCACATATTGTTATGTATGCGCCTATGCGGGTTTTGTAGAGGTGTTTCCAAGGCATTCCAAAAGCACTCTATTTGTATAGATTCTGCAATCTCTCCCTTTTTTGGGGGGGATGAGGTCTTGGGAGGGGGAGGGGATTTGTAATCTTAGTTGGAAATGAGATACCAATATAATACACCAACTTTAAAAATACTTAGGTTTAGTAAAAAAAAAATTTTAATGTTTTTTATATTTTGGAATGTCTATGAAAAAGGGTCTATCAATTGAAAATACGATTAGAACCCAGTATGAATGAGCATTTAAGAATTACTAAACTGCATTACTTTCCCCTGCCTCACTCTTTGCCTTCTTTCTCCTCTTAAATGCTAAAATTCTGTTGTTTTTCTTTTTTCTGTAAGTTATTCTGTTGAATTTCTCTTTCTTTGAAAAATAACTCAGAAAAGTTAGTGTGGATTCTAGAGTGTTGAACCCTAACTTCTTCTTCTTAGTTTTTTTTTTTTTTTTTGAGGATCTTCTTCTTCTTCATTTCATCCAAGTGCTTTTAGCCAGATCTTTTCCTTTTAGGCTGCATGCATCATTCATTATTTTTATGTAAATTTGGAATGTCTATCGTGGTTTTTACCTGCAATTGGCTGCTTTCTAGTAAGCAAATATCATAACCTAGAATAAAGACATTATTTTATTGATGTTCTTAGACTGCTTTTTGGAAGCTCTACCCTTAGTATTACATTTTTATATGCTGCATTTAAAAAAATATATATTAATGTTGATATCTCATATTACTGTTGGAAGAGGACGAGGATCTAAGCAAAAGCTAATGTTGGACAAGGTTTAAGTTTCTCCAAAGTTATTATGGTCTGATATTTTTATGCATGCCATAAACAACAATGTTGAACACAACAAATTATTTTGCCATATAAACTGTTAAAAAAAAAAAAAGATCGTAGTTTGAATGGTTTGCTACTTTGGATTCAATATCTTTTCTTCTGTGCTGCCAATATTGTGTTATGGAAGTCAATGGAAAACGTGTGAACTGTAAACCCAGTTTCATTGACAAACATCTTGATGTTGGTGCTTTCAACTTTCTCAGCCAAATATGGATGGGCGCAACTGCTATTCTGATGAGCATTATTTGCCAACTCTTTTTAATGTGAGTCATCTTTTGTGAAGTATAACTCAGTTTAATCTCTCCTATTGGTGCCACTTTATTCAGTCTCTGTTCTTCAGATGATTGATCCCAATGGAATTGCAAATTGGTCTGTAACACATGTCGATTGGTCCGAAGGAAAATGGCATCCCAAAGCATATAGGGCTCGAGATATTACTTATGAGCTCCTAAAGAACATTACAGTACGTGAGAAAAATCTTAGTCTTTTGCTTTTAGTTGATTTCCTTGGTATTACATGCAACATTAATGACACCGTGTTAACCATTTCAGTCCATTGACGAGAGCATACATGTCACTAGTGATGGAAAGGTATTGATTTTATTACTTGAATGATGGTTTAAAGGCGTTGCTTAGTTTTTTGTTTTGCTTTTTGTTTTCCTGTGTTCTTGTGAAAAGTAATTATTCAGTACTCTGAAATTACGGCAACATATTCCCTTTTCTTATGTAAATTCCACTAATTAAATTCATAATAGAATCTATCAAGAGGAAGTACAAAGCTGTTGTACTCTTGGCGTACCTAATAATTTTTTTTCCATTTGGGAGAATGAAGATCTAAAAAAATGTTTGTTTTTGATTTCTGTTTGCAGAAAACTGTATTGGTCACACCTTGTTTGTGGAATGGGATGAAAAAGCCATGTTTTTTATTTGGCAGAAAGTTCTATCCTGAAAGTCTGGATAAATTGCTGCACTTTTTCTCCAATTATACAACAATTTAAGCCTTTTCTCTATCAGCATTATTCTTTGCTGGAATCAACAATCACATCATTTGATTCTAGCCCTCACCTTTGTTACCCCAGATAATGTTTGGATAAAGATTGTGAGGTTCACTTTCCAGATAATCTGGGTGCTTCACTATATATAAAAAGTTTTAGCTGAAAGGAGGCAAGAAGCTGAACGGTCAAGATTTTGAGGAGGCTGCCAGCTTGTCATTGATTTTTCCATTTGTCGCTGATTCATAGTTTTCTGCCTATTTTTTTGGGGTTATATATATTCTGAACATAAAATTTTTATTTTTAATTTAATTAATGGATTTTTTTTTTTATTTGGCTGTAAAAGAATATATATATGGACTCAATAATTTTGATTTTCGATTCTAGTTGTTTCATGAAAAATGATCAGCAGCCATGCACATTGTACTACTACCATACCAAATAATATCTACATGGATCGAAGCCTTGGGTTTTATTTAAGCCCTTGATTTTTCAACAAAAATAAAATAAGAATAAAGTCTTTTGTTATTGAATGAAAGAATACTTTTTCTTGAGAAATAATTATACTATGCTACTAATCTCGCAGTCTGAATCCTTCTCCTCCCTAGATCCCTTGGCCGATGAAAGAATATTTATGTTAGGCAAAAAGAATTCTTGATCTCTTGATGTATAGGGCAGAATCTTCTGTGTGTTAGCTCGATACAGTTTGAGGTATATGACAATAAGTTTAAGTGAAATTTCTTTCAATATTTAAATACTAATTAAATAATATTTATTTAATTTTCTAAAATATAGTTTTTTTAATTTAAAAACCATTTGTCCTGCTTTTTTTTTTTATATATAAGGCAATTAATCAATTTTTATTTTTACGTTTTGCTTTCATCTCTGTTTTAATTGATAGTAGTTGATCTATTTACTTTTCTCGTGACATAGTCAATTTTAATAATATTTATTAATTCTAATTACAAAATAAAAATTACACTAAGGAGAATATTTTTATAGGTCAAAACTTAGATACAGTACTTCAAGTACCCCTTTTAAAATTAAAACATCTGTCTACTTACTTAACAGTGATAATGTTGTTTGCTTCTCCGTTTAAAATTATGTACTCATCCCAAAGCCGTGGATAAGTGTTTTAATTTTAAAAGGGGTATCTTAAGTACTGTACATAAAGTACTGTATCTAAAATTTGTCATTTTTTATAATAGGGGCCCTAAGCCTAGGTCTAGAGACGACCCTAAGTTGTCCATTTAGTCTTTAGCCAACATCAACACTCATGCATAAAGGGAGACTCTAGTTATTTTGTGTGAACCAATACACAACACAATGTAAAGCACACACAACAAGCACATAAACTTCCAACATTTTATTAGTTTGCCACTTTGTCTCAACGTACAAAGGAATAGGAAAGCGTTTCCACCAAAACCTGTCTCTGCTCTAAACACACAGCCACCAAAGACTTAAAAGTTAAAACCCACGTAGTTAGAGCATTAGCATTGAAGAATACTAATGCTACATCTAAGGCCTTTTTGGTATTTCATAACTCAAAAACCTTTGCATCAAAAAATAGTAGACCTCACTATTGCAAAATTTTTTGCAATAGTGCTACAGTACAATTCTAAACTTGGTAAAAAAATATATATATATATATATATATATTTTTTTTTTATTCCACCCCTTTTCCATTGGAATCAGATCCTTAGCTGAAAAAAAGTGATGATGTGAAAGAAATAATAAAGAAATATTAAAAAAATAATATTTTAATAAAAAAGTAAAATAATAGAGTTTTTGAATATAGCCATATAAGATGTATTGTAAAATGGTATGATATAATTAATAAAGTAACTTTTTAAAATGGTAAGATAGAATAGAATAATATTCTTCAATAATGATGCTCTTATAATGTTTTCTCAGTGTATCTTTCGTTTTCCTGTCAATAGCTCACACAAGCTATTGACACCCACAAACAATATAGGTTTATAGGAAATCATAGCAGTTACTTTGGAAAAATAACTTTCCATATGTTTACTGCCACATCTTGGGAAACTGCTCTTGGAGCCTTTGTCTTGCTGCCGCCATTTCCAAAAAGTTTGTCACTGCTCAACGGCTTCGTAATTGTCACCCACCACTTATTAGAGCATTCTTATCAAGGATTGCAAAAAATTTAGCATTTACCCTCTCAAAACCCAAATTTATAACATATAACACACCACTTTACAACATTCGTTCCATCAAAACTTCTATTTTTTTTAACATTCCATTTAAATATTCTTTTTTTATCATTTTTTATTTTTCCTTCTCTCTCCTCTGTCTCTCTCTTTCTCAACCCAATTATTCTCAGCACCACCGGCCACCGCATCCACCCACGCATACCACAACCACCACATCCACCCACCATCGCCGCCAACAGCCACCAGCCAGATCCACCGCAACCACAAACAACAGCAGAGAAAAAAGAAGAAGAAAAACCTCCACATCCACCCACCACATCCACATCCACCGTAGGACCAAAAAAAAATCAACAGCAATCGGACCAAATCATCACCAACCACAGCAAGAAAAAAAGGAAAAAAAACCCACAAACCACGCCCAAATCGGACCACACCCCACAGCCAAAAAAAACCCACAAACCAAATCAACCAAATCGGACCACGACTCCTTCGATCCACACTCCGACCTGTGCTCCATGGTTGACCACCAAGCTCTGTCGCACGATCGAAGCCCAATCGGACCCAAGAAGAACCACGCAGAACAAAAAAAAAAAAAAAAAAAAAAAAAAAAAAAAAAAAAAAAAAGAAGAAACCTCCATCGCTGCAACCGGACCACAGCCATCGAACCCATGATCCATGACCACAATCACTGGACCACAGCCATCAGCATCCCACAATCGCCGAAGCACAATCATCGGCGGAGCCCATTCATCGGCGAACCACATCGGTGAAGCACAGAGAGAGAAGAGAGAAGAAAGAAGTGAGAGAGGAAAGAGAAAGATAGAGCAGAGAGAGAGCGTTGAGTGAATAAAAAAAAAATCAGCTTGGCTTGATACTCCGGCCTGGGTTTCGTTGGAGAGGGAGGCGTCGAGCAGAGGGAGAGAAAGAGCAGAGAAATGGTGAATGGGAAGAAACGGGAAATGAGAAAGACAATGACAAAGAAGAAAAGAGAGCGGGTCCCACTTGAATAAAAAAATAATATAAATTTTACAATGGGTGAACAGTGCGGTCTCATATTTGAGACCGCACTATTCATCAATGCCAAAAATTATAGCATTTACTTGGCTTGATGGAGCAAGCTTTTGGGTCAAAAATGCTAAAAAAAAGTATCTTTTAGCATTTAAAACCCTTAATGAGAATGCTCTTAGACACGTATATATAATTAAGAGGTGTCTTTAAAATAATTATTAATAAATAATAATAAAAATTTGACACAATTTTTATAAAAAGTATAACAAATTATTAATAAAATTAATTTTTTTATCGGCTTCTAAAAAAAATAATTATCATTTTTTTCATAAAATATTTCTAAACTAATGTCCTTAGAATATTTATTAATATTTTCCATTAAATAAATCTGACTAAAAATGTATATAAAACTTGTTTGAACCACCATGTTTTATTTAATACAGGTTGGGATGAAAATTCTATCCAAAATTTGTATAGATTTAAAGATAAATATGATGGCACTATCTTTAAAGCTCATTGGCATTAATTATGCTGTGTTATTTATTAAATTCCCCCTTAAAAAATAAAAATATAAAGTTTAGAGGCAAAACCAAATTTTACTCTCAACAAATGTGTCAAGTTGTGATGAGTACATAATTAGTTGAGTGTCAATGATGAACCCATACAAAAGCAATGTTATTTCTATTATAAATTGACAATTCAATAAAGGGTGAGAAATTGGGTGGTTTGTAGTCTCGTAAATGATTGAAAGTAATAAGTAAAAAATTAAATTATCAAAATTATAATTTAATGTGAAATAAATACATTCATTTGAATAATTAATGATAAATTATTCCAAAGCAAACAAATTAGAGAAATGATATGTCTACAATATTTTTACAACAAATCTTAAGTGGTAGGTTGTTACTGGTTGTTATAGATTGGGGCAAAAAAGTAATCTTAATGTTAGTTTCAAATTTAAACCAATAACAATTAACCACTTGTGATCTGTTGTAAAAATGTTGTAGACGTAACATCTCTCAACAAATTATGGCTGTTTAGCTTGCCTGGGATGCAAGTATGCAACACATGCGGATACAATAAAAAGAGTAACTTTTAAGTTCATAACTTTTCAACAAATGACACCTCTGTAATATTTTTACAACAAATTATAAGTGAAAAATTATTATTAATTCTAATTTAGATTCATAATTGAAGTTACTTTTTTGCACATCAGTAACAACCAACTAGCCTCGTCACACTCACTTTGAGCGTGTGATGAGGCTTTTTTTTTTTTTTTTTAGTTTATATGTTTTATTTATAATAGTTTTGTTTAATTTTTTATTTTAAGAAAAAGTTGTATTATTACTTGACTGCTAATGTGAGAGATAAATGTGGAGGTGGGACAAAAACAGTTTAGTGATAAAAAAAAAAAAAAGTATGTTTGTGGAAAAAAAAAACTGTTTTATTTTTTATTTAAAAATAATAATAACAAGTTGTATTAATATTTGACAACTAACATGAGAGAGAAATGTAGAGATGGGAGAAAAAACTTTTTTTTAAAAAAATTTAGCTAAAAATTAGGAGTTTTTAAATTACTAATTTTACATGTCTAATCATATGATTTAAGTCTTATTAATGGATGAATTTGATGGTGTTTTTGACATCTAAATTGAGGATTCCAAACAGGATAAACCCCTTAAATAATAGTATAGATATGGATAACAACATATCACTTCTGATTTGTTGTAAACATAGTATTTCTCTTGTTTTTTACTTTCTTTGATAAGACTGACTTTTTTTTTTTTTTTTTTTTTTTATAGTAATTATATGATTACATGTTTACATTCATTATCACATCATTGTTCACAATTATTCTATATAACACATACTATGACAGGCTACCAGTCACTTTTATATAAATTGGTTACTTTTTCTCCACCATTCATAATAACTAGAGAAATGATATGTTTACAACATTTTTACAACAAATCCTAAGTGGCAGGTTGTTACTGGTTGTTATTGTTAGAGCAAAAAAGTAATCTTAGTGTTAGTTTCAAATTTGAACCAATAACAACTAACCACCTGTGATTTGTTGTAAAAATATTGTAGACGTAGCATTTCTCTAATAACTATTCTATATGGCACAGACTATATCAGGCTATGAGACACTTCCATATAACCCATCATATTTTTTTTCCCCACCATTTGTAGTTTTATATCTATACTATTATTTAACGATTTTCCCTTTATTGGGATCTTCATTTTCATGGTTCAAAAATACCCCTATAGAATAACTTCCCACTCCAACTAATTACAAAAATTCAAATTTGCTAACATTACTCTAAGTCCAATCAAAACTAGTTACTCCCTTCTATTTGTTTGTTTTTTTTTTTTTTTTTGTCCTCACCTTCAAAACAAAAAAAAATGTTATTCTATAGTTAAAAAAAAATTAGACCACGACAAGTTAGTTTTTAAAATAAAAAACCCTTCATCCTTATCCCGTCATCCCTTGTAGTTTTTATTTTTTATTTTAATTTTAATGTAATTATCATATCTCATGTAGTTAAAATAATATTCAGTTATCCACCACTCTTTTTCACTTATCTAATATAAAATTATAAAGTTTAAAAATCCTAAATTTTAAATTACTTATAAAATCTCTCCTTTTTCTTTTTTTTCTTTTTCTCTCGTTCTCACTTTTTTTTTTGCACGTACAATTCTATCAAAAATAAATCCAAGTTTATTTTTTATTCTTTCTTTAAAAAAAAAGGTTAGAAAGTTCGTCCCCACTTTGTCATGTTAAGTAAAAAAATAAATTATAATTTGGAGCATTTTTTTTTTTTTGGGACAAAACATCTGGTGCAGTTACAACTTAAAGAGGATTCAGAAAAATAAAAAATAAAAAACCAACTCCTTCTGTTTTCCTCTCTTCCCTCCCACTAATCTACTTATTAATTTTCCTCTATCATAACATGTCTTACCACTTTTATTTAAAATTTAATATTAACCACAGTTGCCAAAATGACCATATACCATTGTTTGAAAAATATGTATAGATCTATCACTGTTTGCGAAATATTTAGTAATCTACCACATTTTTGAAACTCGAGTACTTTGAAAAAATAGCCTTCAAATTGCCATGCTATTTTTTATGGAACTCGAGTTACATAAAAAAATTTCAAAAATTTTCCATGGAACTCAAATACCATGAAAAACTCGAGTTTCTAATTAATGGTAGATCCTTATATATTTCATAAACGGTGGTAGATTGCAAAATATTTTCAAAAAATAGTGGTATTTGACCATTTTGACCTAACTACAACTACTCAAAGATAACTTCCACAAATTGAAGACTTATTCCATTAAAAAGTCACTTGCTGCACGCATTCATCTCTCTCTCTCTTTTTCTATTTTTACTTTTATTTTTTATGGACATCTATTTCTCTCTCTACGAGGAACGACCCATTGGTTCTAATTGATGCTTGAGTCCGTTGCATTGGGTGGTGTTGGTCACATTTTAGATGAAGTGCGAGAATAATTTTCATTTTATGTCATTTTTTTGAATTAACTTGTGTGAAATTAATTTTGTGCCAACTATGGGTTAGTTATGTCTTTCCATAATTCTATTTTAAATCTTTTATCTTATGTAATTTTTTTTTTCATCAGCAACCGAGATTACCATTAGTGACCCACTATTTGACGTATTTGCAGGTTGACCAAGTGGATTAAGTGTCTTTTTGGGAATAATTTATTTAGTTGAAATTGAAATTTTTTTCTTAAAAGTATTGTAGATAAAATTAAAAGATAACTGAAATAGTATAGTGAGACCCATAAATAATACCAAAAAGTACAATGTGACCCATGAATAATAGAAAAAAATAAGCTGAATAATAAAAAAAATAGTTTTTTAAGTAATACCAAATGCACACTAAAAAGAGTAATTTTGGTTGTGCTTCACTGGCTTATCAATGACATGTCATTCTTCTTCCTTGATGGGTTGATGTTGTTATATGTGAAGTATTGTTGAAAACATTAATTGCAAGGCTTTCACATTGTAAATTTATATATATATATATATATATATATATGATAATCTGTAAATAATTGATTAGATTGAAATGTGAAAGATTTATATGATTTTTTTGCATGTGTATTAGTTCGATGTTGTGATTCTTTTTTTTTTTTTTTTTTTTTTTGAGAAACCAATGTTGTGATTCAATAGGCTACATTAAAAGTGATATCCCCACCCCAACGAGTAAAATCATATATATGCGTGTATGACATACATACATTTGAAGGTGGTACTCAAATTTAAAATTATGAGTTATTGAATATATCTCTCATTTGCTGTAATTATGAATCTTAAAAAAAAAAAAAAAAATTAGAAGAACCTTATGTGCATTATTGAATAAATCTCTTATTTGTTAAAATTTCATGCTAACGAGTGTCTCTAAGGTATTGGTAATCGTTTTTGTTTTCTATTTTCAAAAATTTGTTTTTGAGGATATAAATAAAAAACAAATTTTTTGTATTTTTGAAACAAAAAACATGTTTAGTTAATTGAAAAAAAAATGTTGAAAAAAAAGAAAATACTAAAATATGTTGTTATTATAATTTGAACTCTAATGCTAATTTATTAAATAAGATAAATGCGTATTTTTATTGATTTTTGAAAATTAGAAATTGAAAATAGCCTTTTGCATGTTTTCAGTTTCCTTCACAAATTAAATTTTGAGAACAGTTTTTGTTTTCTGTCCATTTTGGATTGTCAAACAAGATTTTTAGTCTCAAAAATAGAAAATTGTTTTTGGAAACAGAAAATAAGAGGAAAAACAGTTACCAAACATTAATGTTTTGATAGTTTTTTTTCATTTTCCATAAAAGTGATGTCAAAACTTTCCTAAAATGAATTGTTAACAAATGTCCTAAAGACACTTGTTAGCATTTTTCAACTTATAATTATGAACTTTTTTAAAAAATAGAAGAGTTTCTAAGCACGTGTAAGTGCGTTCTTAGAAGCTAGTGGCATAAAATGTGTGGTCTTACAATTTTTTTTTCTTTTGATCTTGATGTTGCCCCCATATTAGGAAGGCGCATAATTAAGAGACTGTTTGGTAATTTATTTTGAATAACGGTTTTCAATGTTTAAATAATATTATATACATTTTTATATATATATTTTTTACTTATACGCATTTCAAAAAATACAAACCACATTATTAGAACAATATTAACGAAGAGACTTTAATTTGCAGATCCTATCAGTCATCTATATCCATGTAAAAAAAAAGAAAAAAAGATAAAGATTAATCAATACCGTCCGTTCAAAATCACCAAATAGTAGTAGTAGTACATAAATTTGGAGCGGGAAAATGAAAATAAATACTCACACAGCGTCTAACTATCACGCACACACTCACTGAAGCAGAGTGCGCGTTGTATACAAGTTTTTAGAGAGAGAGAGAGAGAGAGAGAGAGAGAGTCTGAGGAAGAGAGAAAGCAAAAAGCTTTTCTTCAATGGCGCCCAGGAAACGACGCGTTGTTGAGGAAGAAGAGAAAGAGAAACTGAAGCCCGAGTTGGCAACGCGGGTGACTCGGAGCGCGACTCGGAGAGATGCCAGTATTAACTCAGATAACTCGGTGGCTGAGTTGCAGAAGACCGAGTTACCGAAGGCGAAGAAGGCCAAGAAGGCTGTGAAGGACGTAGAGCTCAAGGTGGTGGAGGAAGAAGTCGAGGAAGGGACGAAAACCATTGTGATTGAGCACTGGTGAGTTTTTCTTTAGGTTTTCTGGTTTTTTTTTTGGGTACTTTGTCTCTGTTTGGTTGCAGAGAAAAGTGAAACAGAAAATTAGTGTCTTGATATGGTTTTCTTGCTGTTTTCGTTTGAAAGTTTAGGTTTTTAGTGCTTTGCTTATCATGTCTAATGTTTCTTGTTTGGTTGCCGAGAAAAGTGCAAGAAGAAAATTAGTCTCTTGTTGTGGTTTTGTTGCTGTTTTCGTTTGAAAGGTTAGGTTTTTAGTGCTTTGCTTATTATATCTAATGTTTCTTGTTTGGTTTCAGAGAAGGTGAAAGAAAATTAGTCTTGTTTGTATTATGGTTTTTATTGTTCTTTTGGTTTGGAATAGAAGGTACATCAAGTGCTTGCTTATACCTTATCTTATATTTGTTGTTTGGTTGCCAAGAAAGTGATAAAAATTTAGTCGTTTATTATTTGTTGTTTGGTTTTTTAGTTTGGAAAAAAAGCTTTATTTATTGTTTGGTTGCGTTGAAAATGGAGGAAATCAAAGCAAACTGAAATTTTGAGGCGCTCTCTCTACAAAAAGAAGAGAAATTTAATAAGATTTGAGGTGTTTTGAATTTTGGTTTTTTGTTCACGTGAGCAAAACTGTTGTATAAGCTGGGTTAGATATTGTTTTCCTTTTCTTGTTATTAGTAAGTTGATTAGGGTTTTCTATTATAATATGCTTGGTTCTTGGGTTCTAGGTTAACTTGGGTTTACATGATGAAAGATTAGAGTCAATATATTATGGAGGTTTACAGGTTGTGAAGATTCATTATTGGTAGCAGAGAAAACACAACATTGATAAAATTCCTTGTTCTGAAAATGGGTGGGTAGCATTTTGACTTTTGAAAGGTACTCTGCTTGTCACCTTTTTTTTGATAAGTAGTACTCTGCCTGTCACTTCCCAAAGACCCACACAGTTTGCTGCTTGAAGACTGTTAATTTAGTAGTTGGCTGGTTGTTCTTTTGGTTTTCTGTGGTTTTGTTCATTTCGTAAGATTTTGTTATCTTTTGATTAGCGTACAGACACACAAACATTTATGGTAATTCTGTCAGATTGTTTGCTACAGAATTGGTAGAAAGGTAGCAAAAATGATGTTAAGTGTTGTATTACTGTCATGGGGATCCAAAATAAGAAAGAGTAGATCAACTCAATTTTGACTTCTTGTATGTGTATAGGTTTTGAATGGTTCCCCTGTTTTTCAATTTTGGTGTTTGGTGTGACTCTCAGGGGACTGGATATTAAGAAGGTTGATGATTGAATCTGACTACTTTAGGGTGTGATATTTTTTATTCAAATTTTGCTATATTTATTTGCTGGAAGAAAGTAATTAATGGATTCAGTTCATATTTGGATAGCATGTATAAAATTAGGAAATACAATATTGCCGGCTTTGTAGAATATCTTGAATGAATCTGATCTCATTAGCAGCTTTTAGCATACAGGGGAGATATTATGTTTGGAATTGTCTCCTTCTCTTGCAATTGTCAGTTGAAGTCTTGTTATCTGCAATATATTCATTTTCCTTGATGCTTATGGGGAATATTTCCTCAGATGTTGTTCCTTGATGTCTTTTGCCCCTGACAACAGCCTGTATTTTTAGGAGAAATAAGCTTCCCATATTATGGTGTTCTTTTTAATTTATTTGTTGCTTTACTCTAGCAAGCAATGCAATTCATTCAAGACGAGGGCTATTCAGGTGAAAGAAGGTTTGGAGGAAGGTGTTACTGGTATCACAGTGCTGGTCAATCCTGATAAGGTATGCTCGGTGAATGTTATTAACTTTGTTGATGATTTCAGGAGTTGCATTGAACTTGACATCTCTTAACAGCAAAGCCACTAGATAACATGAGATTGACTACGAATGTGATAATTATGAAAAATAGTTTCTTTGTCTTCCATTCTCCTGTCAGGAAAAAATGAGTATTGGTTCAAACTATGAGAGCACCTTTGCAAAGCCATTGCACAAGTTATCCATACTGATGTTGATCTGATGGATTCAATTTATGGTTTATTTGATGCAGGGGAAAAAGTGTCAAAAACTGTTTTAAGTAATATTACAAGTTTTTAATTTTCATTTAAAGGTTTATTTATTTGATTTGATTCACTGAAACCATTTAAGTCATGTAGCAGGAGGGTTCATTACTTCAGTGTATAGGTTGATTCTTCATCTTTCTAAAGATTTTATTTTTTATTTTTTAAATTTTCATTTATTTGCTCCATTTTTATACTTTGTTGTATTATGCTGCAATTAAGTTTTGAAATTTTGATTGATATTTCATTTTTATTTTTGATTGTAATAACGGAATAGGAAATTTTTTGATGATGTACGAGTAAGTGAATTATGTAGTTAAGTATGAGTACACTCTTTGGTCAGATTGACTTTTCCCTAATCAGATATCTTAAAAATACACTCCACTTAAATGCAATAGAAACAAAAGGGTCATCTTGTACCTCAAAAGTGTCCCTTTTGACTTACTTTTTAAAGGTTAATTGCCATTTCATTATAGGCTTAGTGATGTGGTTCATTTTTATTTTTCCTCTTTTCAACAGCCAAGAAGGGGGTGCTTTGAAATACGAGAAAAAGGCGGCGAGACGTTCATCAGTCTTCTGGTAAACAATACAAATTTATTTGTGTGTGTTTTTTTTTTTCCATTGTGTTGACCTTTAGATTTGTCAAATCTGGTTTTCCCCAGTATGTTGTTCTTATGATGGCTGTTGATGTAATTAACTTGAATTTTCTGCCCCTTGGAAATTGAATGGGTTTTTTGTATTCTACACACCTTTGACTGCGGTAATGAATTACAGTTTTGTTGTTGAAAAGGCTGCTAGGGATTGTTCTCATGAGAATATTAGGTGATCATGAGTATAGGGAATTAGCTTCACTGTGTTTTGTCTTTGATGGCATGTGGAGGTACTGGCAATATAAATGGAATTCTGATTATGAAGTATTATTATATATTTTTTCTAATGAAAATGAAGAATGAGCTTCAATATTTTTGTCTTCCTGCGAAATATGGGGAGGACTCTATGTTTCTCTTTGAAATGAAATGAGTCTGTGTCATGATGAAGATTAGTTTTCAAGAATCTATGGGTGTACATGGTGTCATGTCATTTAAAATGTGTTGTTATTGATAAATTTTAAATGATGTGGCACCATATATACCCTCAGATCCTTGGAAACTAAATCTTGACCTTGAAATGGCGAGGATCCTGATTTGAAATATGGAGTTATTGGCAAAATAAATGGCAGTCCAGTTATCACAAAACATTCAGATGAAGTATTTGAAAACTAATTGCAATTGGTGTTAGATGCCTGAGAAACTTAGGTATGTTGCATTTAGCTTTCAATCAGTTTCCAGACCCTAAAATCTGTATATTTGTTGTACATTTCTTTTGTCTTTTCACAAAGATTTTTTTTTTTTTGATGACATGGAACACCAAGACAGGCCCCATTGGACCCAACCCTAGGGATTAAACCACGGATTACACAACCTCTCCTACCAGAATCAATCTCTTTTCACAAAGATTACTTGATAATGATAATAAAGTTGTTTGGCTATGACAAAAATTTTGTGGCCTGATCATTCTTTTACCAGAGGCAGGTGCAGGTCTATTTAGCGGTTAACTTAATACCAACATCTATCAAATTTTTTAGTGAACTTAAGTGGAAAAGCGTTGTGGAAAACCTTTGGCCATTCTCTCAGTTGCCAATTACTTTTTTCTTTTTGGGTTGTTGCAGGATATGAAGCGACCATTTACACCAATGAAGAATCTGGACATGGGTGAAGTTATCTCTGGCATTATTGACAAGATCAAATGAAGACCAACTGCTTGCAAGTGGATTTTGGATATACCGTGAAAGTCATTTTGTCGTAGTGCATGAAGTTGGCCTTGCTAACTTTCTTTCATGGTAGAAACTTCTAATGTCTGGATATTCTGCTCTGGTATCTGTTGCTTTTGAATTGTCAGTACTAATACTGTTTAAGATTGGGGTACTTGACATTGAACAGTCATTCTAGATATTGTTGATAGGACGAGTTGATGAATACAGATGCATTTAGGTTACTGTTGTAGCAGCCTTTTCCCCCTGTTTAAAGAGGCAAGGTTTCATTGTTAGTTTATATAAAAAAAAAAAAAAAAAATTGAAATCTTCCATAACTTTTGTGTATTCTCTCCTGATTGGTTTGATAGTCATTGTTTACAGCTTTGTTCTATGGATGATTTTTTTCTTGCTGCTTTGTCTTTCAGTTGTGTACACTCCCTTTTCACTCAAATAAAGATGATATGGCAGGCAACAATGAATAATCACATAATTTTGATTCGGTTAAATTGTATATTTGTTACTCAACCTTTGATATAATTTTTTAATAATTTCTAATTAAAATTAATCTGTATCTGGTTGATAGAGATCAGTGTTACTAAGAAATGATTTCGCCCTAGGAGGGGTGGCCTAGTTGTAAGGATCTTGCGCGCATGCGTAATGATCCCTCGTTCGAACCCTAGCGAGTACTGGGAATGGGAGGTGAGAGCACTCATGCGTTGTGCCTTACTGCTAGCTCCCTTGGGGTGCTAGGGTGAAGTCAGTGGCACCCTAGTCATAGTAGTTATGGCTAGGGGTGGCAAATGGGCAAGTTGGGTCATAAATGGGTTGGGTGTGTAATTACTCATTTATCTATTTATGACCCGTTTATATTATAAATAAATTATCCATTACTAACTTAACCCATTTAATTAGTAACCCACCTATTTAATCCAATGGGTGGAAGAAAAATTACAAGAGAGAGAGAGAGAGATCTAAGTTGGTTGAGATCAAGTTAAAAGAGAGACTGAGTTAAGAGAGAGAGAGCTCTGTGTTGTGGTGTCAAAAATTAATGGTTTGCTATTGTTGTTGAAGAAAGTTCGTATAGTACAACACACAAAAAGGACACGAAGAGAAAAGAGAGAGAGTTACAAAGCGATAGAGAGAAGATCCTAATCGTTGGATTAGATCCCAATCTCTAATACTCAGCTCCAATTTAGCCTCTCTCTTTCTTTCTCTCTAGCTTAGCTCAAATTTTTGGAGGTCTAGTGGAGAAAGAAAGCTTCACTGAAAACCGATCGCTCTCAAAATTCGAACTCTCTATCTCTCTAGCTCTCTCTTTGAGGTACTTTCTTGCATTCTTGTTCTACTTTTCCAATTTTAATTTAAGGGAAAATAAGGAAGTGAAATTTTTGTTTGGTTGCTCGAAAAATGGAGGAAAAGAAAATAAAGTGATGCTTTTTTGGGATCCTTTCTTTTTCTTTGCTTATATTATCAGAAAAATGAAAAATCAGTTATTTTTGGGCTTAGTTGAGTGGTAAAGTTTCCGATTTTGTTTGAACAATCTTATTAGATTCAAAATTCCTATTTCTATTGTTTTTCGCTACTTTCTTAGTAACCAAACAGAGAGAGAGATTTGGACTTTTTTGTTGTTGGTGAAAGTAATTTTGTAATCTTTAGTTTAGCTTTTCTAGAATTTTAGACTTTTTGTTGTTTATTTAAATTTTAGATGGGATTTAGTGGGTTTATCCATTAAGACCCATATAATTAAATAACCTAATGGGTCTTTGCCCGTTTAACCCAAATATTAAATGTGCTGGGTTAAGACTTATCCAAATAAAGTGGGTAATGGGTGGATTCATGGATTTGGATAAAAATTGTCACCCTTAATTATGGCTCAATCCAACATTCTCTAACAGGGGTGCTCTTATGGTCACACCCAAGGAGATGAGTCACACATGGTCCCCCCCCCCCCCCCTTTTTTCTCATTAAAATAAAGAAAAAAAAGAAAAAGAAAAAGAAATGATTTCCGTTTCAAGTGTCACATCTGGAACCAGAATAAATATTAGTTGAATAAAAGGCTAGGTTTTGGGTATTGGACATTTGGACTACACCAAAAGCTCAAAATGCATGTTCAAATCGCTAGGTATGGGTTATGACTGGTGTCATCACTGATAATATTGGGCTTGGCCCAAATTGGAAAAGGTAATGTTTATTCATATGAAACTGCAAAACACGTACTGGCGAACTTGTGTGTTCTGAGCTTTTGAGCACCTGATTATTCCTTGGATCTAGAGCACTCATTTTCTACGCAAACAACCAAGTAATTACCGGGAAGAATTCGTTGGATGTGGTCCCAAGATGGTGGTTAGGCATTTTGAATCTACGACTTACGGATCTCATGAGATTTTGAGAATCACTAGACCAATCCTTTAGGGTTTTAAATTTTTAATAATTCTCTTGTTTTTGAACTGAATCAACAAAATTATCACATAGACATACAAGATTTTCTAGAGTTTTCAATTCAAGGTAACTCTATCATGAAGAAAAATCCCTAATTATTTTTTAAAATTCTACAATATTCTAGGATTAGAGAAAAAAGAAAAGAAAGATAGACATGTTTGTACTATGTAGTAGCATAATAATATTGTCTGACTTTGTGTTTCATTTTATAGACAAGGCATTATAATTGATGGAATATAAAATAAAATGCACATTATTTTTATTCAAGAGGATTAGAATTGGTAGAGACTAAGAGATATAATCTTTTTATATCGTTCATTTTTCACAACTTGTAATTGTGACAAATTGTCATTAAAAATTTAGAATATCGCTTTCATATATGTCTGCTGCTAACACTATTTCCATTATAGATCAATCACAGTATGCCTCCTCATGAAGGAAAACAAAAGGAAACAAAATTGTATCTTGTTTTGCTAACTTCCGTATAAGTTAATCAATAACCATTTGCTCCGTGCCTACAGTTTCTGTCATAGGAGCCATTGCTTATTGTTATGTAAAACAGTAAAAAAGGACGCAAAATTACAACTGTCTAATTAATTGGCTGGTAAGACCAATTTCATACAAGGTTTACAGGAATCAGACTTCAATGTGACCAGAGATCATAAATAAATTTTCCATTAATTTATTTATTGCCCATCACATACATAAAGCTTTCCCTGTTTCCTCATGCATTTTACCTTAATTATCTGAGGCTGGAACCTTAACAGGCGAGCTTGCACCAATGCCTGGGGCTATAATAGGAGCAGTGATTTGAAGCACTGAAATAATATCGAGATGAGACAAAACCGGCTTAACGAGTTTAACAGTTAGACCGGAATCCAGTGCGGCGGAGCCAAAGGCAATCTCTCCCTCATTCACCATGCTTGCCTCCAAGAACCCTTTTAGGCTGACAGATTCATTATTATTGGTCTGATACAATGTGGTAAAGATAGCAGGCTTGGATGTCAATATCCTCACCAGCTTTTCAACGTCATAGTAGTCATGCAACACATGCAAGCTCAATATATTTTTGATCACTTTCATTGGTTTTTTAGATATAGAGGAAATGGCCTGGTTGTCAACTGCGAGGATTGTGATGTTCGGTTGTCGGTCGATTTGGCTTTGGAGATTGGTCTTAATGAGGTAGTGACTGTATGCGCTGAACTCAGGGTATTTTCGTAGGATTCTGGTAATGTGGAAGGCTGTGGTAACTGAGGAGGATATGAGGAAGAAGAAAGCAAAAATGAGGAGGGAAGTGGTTCTGGAACTCATCATTTTTGCTTTACTTGCAACCAAATTCTTGCTTAGAGGAGTTAGGTTTGATGGGGCCTACATAATATTAAGAGCATTTCTCTAAATTTGGACCATCAGATTCAACTGAAAAGCTATTTTCTTGGCCAAAAAAATTGTTGTTTTGACTGATTCACTTTATATTTTACCAATCATCATTACGCGTTTAATTATTTTTGTTCCCTAATGAAGTAACTAGAGATTTTTTTTATTATTGGTGAAGCATTTAGTGGAGCATCTAGAGTAAGACAAATAATTTTCCTTCACTAATATGGTTTGTTGGATTAAATTTAGACAATTTGAGAACGATCTTAATTGTCAAGTGTGTTGACCATGTGTCTAAAAAAAAAAAAAGTGTTGACCATAATTTGCAATACATCATGGCATTGCTTTAAGATTTCAAAGCCCTCTTCCCTCTATTTAGTAAAAATAATTTGTTAAACTTTTGTTAAAAGTTTTGTAATTTTAATGCCATTAAGTGCTCCAATTTATAAGGAAATTATAGTGTTCTCTATTTCTTTAAGGAAATCATTATCATGCGTCTAATTATTTTTGCCCCCTTATGAAGTAACTAGAGATTTTTTTTTATTTATTAATGGTAGAGTATTTAGTGGAGCATCTAGAGTGAGACAAATAATTTTCCTTCACTAATATGGTTTGTTGGATTAAATTTAGACAATTTGAGAGTGATCTTAATTATCAAGTGTGTTGACCATGTTTCTTGAAAAATAGGTGTCGACCATAATTTGCAATATATCATGGCATTGCTTTAAGATTTCAAAGCCCTCTTCCCTCTATTTACCTAGAAAAAATAAATTGTTAAACTTTTGTTAAAAGTTTTGTAATTTTAATGCCATTAAGTGCTCCAATTTATAAGGAAATCATAGTGTTCTCTATTTCTTTAAGAAAATCATTATCACGTGTCTAATTATTTTTACCCCTTATGAAGTAACCAGAGATATATATTGTAGGGTTAAGGGCCCAAAATCAAGCATTGGGTCTTGGGCTTTGTTCGAGGACATTGGATGATCTGAAGAGGAACAAATAGTTATTAGAAATTCCAATTTAAAATCTCATGATTAAGGAACAAATGGAAGGTGGTCTGAAGAGGGACTCCTCCTCGGATATGATGAATGCAGTTCAAGTATGTACTCCAGCAATTAGAGTGACCCTCCAGGAAACTCCAATGATAGGGACATACCTCATGAACATACGAGAAGGAAGGAAACCCAAAAATATCTAAGGAAAAGCTGCCACCACCACATTAAATGTACTGCAGCTACTTTTCTGACCGCATTTATGTGGAGAAAACCTTTGAACAGTACTTCCTTGGCTACCACAACTCACAGAAAACCAGAGAGGGTGTTTGATGGGACATGTACTTAAGTAAGGGCTCGGATGATCAACAAGTGTAGGATGAAGATGGTCCAAAGGGAGATATATAATGTGAAAGACCCTCCATGAGGAATGGATCAAGAAAGAGATAGAGAAAACAATATATCCATCTAAATTGTTCTTGTATTCAATTGTAACCAATTTATATAAGTTTTATCTCTTCGGACGGTGAAGTCGTTCAGCTTTACCTTCTTTGTTTTCGCTTGATCATCTTCCAAATCCATACTAGCCGTTGTCAAATTCATTAGGGCTTAGTTCTTCGACCCACTCTCATCAAATTTATTGTATTGGGCTTATTGGGCCAAGATCCCAAACATTTTGGGCTTGGGTTGTAAACCATGTCCCTACAATTGGCGCTGTCTGTGGGGAGAACTTGTGTGATAGTGAAAAATAACGGCCAACTATGGTAGGTTCATGTCCACACTAGGCAGAATCCATAGCATCTTAACGTGAAAATCCTTTCGCCAACCTTGAGCGTAGGAGAAATCAAAAGGGCAGCGTGCATGCTACGCAGCAAAAACCACTCTCGAGTTGGGAGTCACACTCTTAAGAGCAACATAATAAAGTCATGCAAAGGGAAATCGACCATCTAAAGAAGAAGTTACGCCATGCGCAACGAAGACAAACTCCCACCCCGTTTGATTCCTTTTCCGACGATGAGAAGGATAGCGGTTATCGACGTAGATCAAGGACTCCTCCTAGTGAATCCTTCTCATATGAAGAGGAGCACCACCATGAATGCAGATGCAAGAGCCCAACTCACAGAGGGCTGGGAAATGATGCGATGAGCAAAGCCTTGAACCAGATTTCCAAGTCGCCCTTCACGTAAAGGATTGAAAGGGAAACTCTTGCTCGGTGTTTCCATTAGCCAACATTCACCATCTACAATGGGCGAACAGACCCGGTGGAGCATGTGAGCCATTTCAGTCAGAGAATGGCTGTCTATTCTAAGGACGAAACCCTGATGTGCAAGGTATTCCCATCTAGTTTAGGACCCATGGCGATGAGATGGTTCAACGACCTGAGGACAGATTCCATAGGTTCCTTCAAGGAACTTACTCAGGCATTTGGCTCTCATTTTATTACATGTACTAGGGTCCCTTGGCCCTTGGACTCCTTACTGTCTTTGTCCATGCGAGAAGGGAAGACCCTAAAAGCATATTCGGACAGGTACTGGGAGACGTATAATGAGATAGATGGTGAATTTGATGACGTCACCATCAGTACCTTCAAGAGTGGCCTCCCAACCGAACATGGTTTAAGGAAGTCCCTAATAGGAAAGCCTGTCACCAGCCTACGCCAACTCATAGACCGTATTGACAAGTATAAAATGGTTGAGGAAGACCAACAATTGGGTAAAGGAAAGACTAAGGTTATCCCTCAAGAGAGGAGGGATTTCAGGTCGGACCGATTCAATAACAACCGACCTCGGAGAGATTTTGCTGGACAATCGGGATCTACCAACACCCAGACTGTTAATGCAGTATTTCGAGAATCGGTGCATCAGGATCTAGAGAAGATTAATAATGAGCCATTCTTCAAATGGCCGAACAAGATGGCTGGAAACCCTATGAGACGCAACTAGAGCCTTTATTGCCAATATCATCAAGACTAGGGGCACAATATAGAAGACTACAGAAATTTGTGGGACCATCTGGACCAATTGGTCCGAGAAGGGAAGTTGAAGCAGCTGCTGCACCATTCCAGTGGCCAAGCGGGGCAGGCAGGTTCAGATCCTCGAAGAGATGCTTCTTTAAGGCCTCCTCTGGGAACGATCAATGTCATCTTCATTGCCCCTGGTAGGACCGGTTCTTGTCCTTCCAGAGTGATGTCTGTGGCTCGACTATCCATTGAAGATAGCAATTCAGAGCCAAAAAGAGCTAGAATAGAGGCCCTGCTAGTTCTGGGCTTTTCGGCCGACAATAAGATCAGAACTATCCAACCCTATGATGATGCTTTGGTGGTCACACTCAGGATAGGGGCGTATGATGTGAAGAGAGTGTTGGTAGACCAGGGAAGTGCTGTCGAGATAATGTACCCCGACTTGTGTAGGGGGCTGAATTTGAAATCCGAGAACCTAACGGCGTACGATTCCCCTCTAGTAAGTTTCGAGAGGAAGACTGTTACTCCAAGAGGTCAGATTAGACTGCCCATACAGACTGGTTCGGACGTGGTGGAAGTGGACTTCATTGTGGTGGACGCTTATTCACCTTACACGACTATTGTGGCTAGACCTTGGCTTCATGCCTTAGAAGCCGTCTCTTCTACCCTACACCAAAAGGTGAAGTATCCATCCGATGGCTAGGTTAAAGAGATTGTGGGGAACCAGTCCATGGCTAGGCAGTGCATGATGGTGTTGACACCCTATTTTGCAATCCACATTTAACCTCACATGGAGGGTAAAAGGGTAATTTTACCTTGAAAATATGCATCTTGATTCTAGTTATTAGATCCTTAATCTCATTTCACCAAAATAATCTTGATGTTGTAACGATTAAATCGACTGGTCATAAGCCCAAATCAAACCACCAGATTGAAAGTTATCATCAAATCAAGTTTTAATGGCTGAAATGCACCATCACAAATTGAGTCCGACTATATGTGATTATGAATAATTGATTTAATTGGTTATAAGTATAATCAATTTGAGATCAATGATGTGTCATAATTTGATTGGTTAGGACTACATTATATGGTAGGGTTGCACACACCTAATTAACTAGATAGTTAAACATTAATTATTTAATCAGTAATTTGTGTAATTATCTTTTAATTAGAGTAAATTTGAAACCAGTTAAGTCTGAAATGGGAGTGATTGGAGCCATTTAATGTTAATTGGGAGCTAATTTGGGACCTATTAATGTTAATTATGCTGAAACCATTTTCTAACAAATGACCTCTGCTCACTATTTCATCAATATCTCTCAGAATATTTTGAATCTGTAAATGAGGTTAATTTTCCTAGAAACTAGATATCCGGGGCTTCAATTTGAGCATAAGAATGAGACAATTTCGATTAAAATTGAGTCAGATATGATTTTTCGAAGTTGGCTTTACAGGTTGTTACAACAGCTACGGGAAAACCGAACTTTGCTTGCTCCCCACTCTCATCAATCTCCACATTTAAAGCACTAAAGGGGAAAATATAACTAGTCGAACCTTCATTTTGAGAGGCAATAACGCAACTCCACCCATTCACGTGGGTTTGGCCCAACATCCTGTAAAACGGGTTGGGGGCACGGTCTCTCACAGGTGGCTGCCATCTTACATAGGCCCAATGCTGAGTCCTCGGCCTCTGCTGAGAGGGACTTAAAGCAATCAAAAACTCCGGTATTGCCCAATAATGGATCAACCGAGGAAGCGAAGTGCGAAAATTTAGAAAAGGTCATTGTTGGCGATGATCTGGAGAAGTTCTTCCAGGTCAGCTCCCAATTACCTCCCCAAGAGAAAGAAGAGCTAATTGAGTTCCTTAGAAAAAATGTGGATGTATTCGCGTGGAGTGCTTATGAAGCTCCAGAGGTGGACCCAAATTTCATTTGCCACCATTTGAATGTCAATCCATCTATTACCCCCAAAAAACAACCTCCTCGGCACTCATTTAGAGATCATTTTGATGCTGTCAAAGATGAGGCGACAAAGCTTAAGTAGGTAGGGGCTATCAAGGAAGTTTTCTACCCTAAATGGCTGGCCAATACTGTGGTAGTGAAGAAAAAGAATGGGAAATGGAGAGTATGTGTGGATTTCACGAATTTAAACAAGGCTTGCCCAAAAGATCCCTTCTCTATGCCGCGAATAGACCAGCTGGTGGATGCCACTATTGGCCATCCTCAGATGAGTTTCTTAAATGCCTTCCAAGGATACCATCAAATACCACTAGTCCTGGATGATCAGGAGAAGACAGCCTTTGTTACTCCCACTGGAAACTACCATTACAAAGTAATGCCCTTTGGCTTGGAAAATGTGGGATCTACCTATCAAAGGATGATGACTAAGATGTTTGAGCCACAGTTGGGCAAGAGTATTGAGGTCTATATAAATGACATTGTGGTGAAAAGCAAGGTGGTGTCTGAGCACGTGGGAGACCTCGGAAACATTTTTGAAATTTTGAGGAAACACAAGCTACACCTTAACGCTTCCAAGTGCTCTTTTAGTGTGTGATCAGGCAAGTTTCTAGGCTATATGGTGACTCACCAGGGGATTGAGGTTAATTCCGACTAGATTAAGGTAATAAACAATCTACAACCACCTCGGAATCTAAAGGAAGTTCAGAAACTGACCTGAATGACTGCTGCCTTGAATCGGATTATCTCCCGGTCCGCGGATAGATGCAGACCCTTCTTCCTGTTGATGAATAAATGGAAGGGATTTGAGTGAACCTAGGAATGCGCTTTAGCTTTCCAACAACTTAAGGAATATCTCTCTCATCCACCTATCATGTCCAGCCCTAAGGTTAATGAAATTCTATTTGCTTACATTGCTGTGGCCCCTCATGCCGTGAGTTTAGTGTTGATACGAGTTGACAATGGCATACAACGGCCAGTTTACTACGTGAGCAAGTCACTACACGAGGTCGAGGTTCGTTACCTACCACTGGAGAAAGCCATCCTGGCAGTAGTGCATGGTACGCAAAAGCTTCCCCATTACTTCCAAGCATATACAGTTGTCGTCTTAACTCAACTTCCACTCAAGGCCATACTTATAAGTGCTGATTACACAGGGAGGATTGCTAAATGGGGCACAGTTTTAGGGGCTTTTGACATCAAATACATGCCTCGTACCTCGGTCAAGGGCCAAGTCCTTGTAGACCTAGTGGCCGAGTTCGCTGAACCCCCATTAGAAGAAGTAGCAACGACACAGAACATGGATGGAAAATCGGTTGGCACAATCTCCCTGCAAGAACCTTTATTCTGGAAGGTATACGTTGATGGTGTGGCAAATCAAAGGGGTTCTGGAGTGGGACTAGTTCTGGTCTCACCTGAAAAGCTCATCATCAAGAAATCATTAAGATTAGGCTTTTCGGCCACAAATAATGAAACTGAATATGAAACTTTGTTGGAGGGAATGTCCATGGTTCAAAGAATGGGAGGAAAGGCAGTAAAGATGTTCTTGGACTCGAGGCTAGTCATCGGCCAGGTGAAGAGCGAACTAGAAGTAAGAGATGGGAGAATGCAAGGGTATTTAAGTTAGGTTAGGCATTTGCAATTAGGATTTGAATCCTTCAGCCTATCGCATGTACCCAGGAGTGGAAACACACACGCTAATTCCCTAGCCACGATTGCAACCTCCTCGGCGCAGAGCTTACCTCGGGTTATCCTTATAGAAGACTTGTGCAAACCCACAGAGGTAAAAGGAAAAGTGGTTCATGTTCACCAAGTCAGAGTAGGGCCCAATTGGATGGATCCCATAGTACTATACCTGAGAGAGGACATCTTGTCGGAAGATAAATTAGAAGCTAATAAGGTAAGGAGAAAGGCGCTTTGTTTCTAGCTGTCCAAGGACCAAAAATTGTACAAATGCTCTTTTTCTGGGCCATATCTACTCTGCATCCACCCAGAGGTATCAAAACTACTCCTCAAGGAGTTATATGAAGGGATTTGTGGAAGCCACATAGGAGGCAGATCTTTGTCTCAAAGAGCCATCACTCAGGGCTACTGGTGGCCAAATATGCAGAAAGAAGCACAAGAGTATGTGAAGAAGTGTGATAAATGCCAGAAATTTGCACCAAACATACACCAACTAGGAGGAGTTCTTAACCCCGTATCCAGCCCTTGGCCATTTGCTCAATGGGGCTTAGATATAGTTGGCATTTTCCCCAAAGTAATAGGGAACAAGAGGTATTTGCTAGTCGGCACTGACTACTTTACTAAATGGGTTGAAGCTGAGCCCTTGGCAAACATCAGAGATGTGGACGCCAAGAAGTTTGTTTGGAAAAATATTGTCACCTGGTTCAGGGTCCTTCATACCCTCATTTCGGACAATGGCCTTCAGTTTGATAGTAAATCCTTTAAGAGTTACTGCCGTGAATTGGGAATTACGAATAGATATTCTACTCTAGCTTGTCCTCAGGGGAATAAACAAGCTGAGGTTATTAACAAGGTCATAGTGAATGGACTCAAGAAGAGATTGATGATGCGAAGGGAAAGTGGGTGGAAGAACTGCCACATGTCCTATGGACGTATTGAACCACACCTCGCAGATCAATAGGGGAAACTCCCTTTTCAATGACTTATGGAGCCGAGGCTATTATTCCTTTAGAAACAGACTTCCCAACATTAAAGACCAGCTCTCAGTCCGAGCAGTAACAATGAGTTGCTAGAAAAGAGCGTAGACTATATTGAAGAAAGAAGAGAAAGTGCAATGGTCCAATTGGCATACTACCAACACAAACTCAAGTAAGGTTAAATGTTAAGCTGAGGCCATTAGTGCCTGGTGACTTGGTATTGAGGAAAGTTCTAGGCACTGCAAAGAACCCAGCATGGGGAAAGCTAGGGCTCAATTGGGAAGGACCATATCGCATCACCTCGGTGGCTGGTATAAGAGCAGACTTTCTTGAAAATCTAGATGAACATGTAATACCACGCCCGTGGAATGTAAACAACCTGAAAATGTATTATTATTAATGAAAGTCCCTTTTTGTCAACATGTTCGTTTATTAAAGGCATTATACTTCCTATTATTCAGTCTTTATGAGTGTTAAACAGATCCCAAGGCATATCAGGTCTCTCGGACCACATACTTGGGTGAAATTAACTTTCATTGGCATCTTTATAAGTGTTAAACAGATCCCAAGGCATGCCAGGTCTCTCGGAACACAATCTTAGGTGAAATTAACACTCATTGGCATCTCTTACTAAACGTTAGAATAGATCCAGGATTATGCACAACTCCTCAGACTGATGACTTTGAATGAGTCATTTCATAGTGCAAGCATGGGGTAAATCTCTTTCTTACTGATACATAATTGTTTCCAGTTTTTATTAAAGTTAGAGTAGCAACAATTCAATACTATTTATGACAGTAATAAGCTTCGAAACATACAACAATAAAGGTACGAAAGATAAAAAGAAAAACACTTTTCATTCAACAAAAACGGAATACATTATCTGAGGGCATAATACCATTACAAAAGTTAAAAAAAAAAGGGCTACGAAAGAAAATCCTACATCTGGGAGTTTAGGCCTTGTTTTGGAGAGGGTCTTTCTTGGAATTAGTAGCCTTGGAATGGACATCTTCAACTTTAGACTTAAACTCCGCGTCCTTGGCTTGGGAGACCACATCCCTGATTGTGAGGGAGTCCTCGAGGGGCTTATCCTTCATTGATGGTTGAGCTTCCTACCCACTCTAGCCCTTTCAAGAACTTCGGCATCAGGAAGGGGAGCTTGGGTAGAAAGGAGCTGCTCGGGAGGAGGGTTCGACTTAAGGATTTCTCGAATATCCTCTAGGAAGAAGATATTCTCGGTCCTCCTCAGCTCGGAGTCTGTAGGGACTCTTGCTCGGTCCATCACCACTCCCCAGGACTCGGTGCAGTAGTCCCTGCATACTACAGCCACCTCCTCTGACAGACGGGCCTCCATATCCTACACCCCACGTTCATAGGATGCCTTCACTGCGGTCTCAGCGGCTTCCCTGGCCACCCAAGCTGCGTATTTGACTTTCTACAGCTCTGCCTTAAGGTCCAAAACAAATTGTTTCTCGGTGGCCAGGTTTATCTTTGTAATGTGCAGCTGTAGTCGCATATCCTCGGCCTGCCTCAGCACTTTGGCGAGCCTGGATAGCTTCCTTAAGCTTCTCAGACAACCCTGCCTGTTCTTGTTTGAGGGCTTCAAGAGCCTTTTCAGTTTCGAGATGTGAATTGGCCTCAGCCCTAACCTCATCATGGGCGTTCCTAACCCCCTCCTCGGCTACATATATTTGTTGAGTAACCTACATAAAAATTGCAAAGGGGTTATGAAAGTAAATGCATATATGAACGAACATATGACTTAGTATTTAGCGAAGAAAGATGTTGGTTAATTTACCATCGCAAGGTCACTCTTCAATGACATGAAGAGGTCCAGTTGCTTGGTACGCCTAAGGCCCTCCATGTCTCGGGGGAGGAGGAGAGGTTGCTCCAAAGCCATGGCGAGGTAGGTGGCATACCCCCTCTGAGACTCCCAAATCGAAGTATCCCAACTAATGGAAGCACCGTCCATCTCCAGTCGAGGGGCCCAGGTGTGCTGCCCTCGGTGTATTTCGGCTTCATCTCGGCTGTCTACCGATTTTGCCCTCTTGTCCTTAGGGTCCTTGGACTTCTTCTGTTGCTTGGTGCCCTTTTGAGGTGCCACTTCACCTTCCTCCAGGTCCTCTGCTGGCCTCTTCTTCCTTAAATCCGAAATGGATTTCAGTCCGAGGTCAGCAGGGAGTGAAGGGGGAGGAAAAGGAAGGTTGGGAGCAACCTGGGTCTTAGGGGCTCTTTTAGAAGTTTGTCCCTTGTTCCTACTGGCCATCAAACCCTTTAAGCTTGTCCTTTGCTTCAGGTCCATGCTTTCTCGTTCCTTGGAACTAGTATCTGGCTGAGCGACTATTAATCTTGGATGATGGACTGTAGAAAACTTATTAGACTCGGTCTCGGAATCCGAGAGCTCTACAAGCCTTTCTGGAGCCCCTTCCTCTTCTCCAAAGTGGAACTGGTTGATCTCGACATCTAAAGAATGGCAGGACGAGGCCGACTCCTCTATCAGAGCAGCTACTTGCTGAAGAACGTGTTGGGGTGGCAACACAATCGGGGGAAGGTCTCTTCAAGCCAAGAACCGAGGCTTGGAGACGTCTATTCGGGCAAGCTTAAGGTTACCTGCTCTCAACACTTGACTTGCGTCCTGAAATATGCGCGATATGGGCTCGTAATCTAAAATAAGGTGGGTAGCCTGTAGTTGTCCGTCTTCACTCATGAATATTTCCGACCTTAGCAAGTAATTAAGTCCTGGGATGTTAACAAGGCTGAGTTTTGGAGCGACGTGATCTTTATCTGCATAAAAAAAATAAAAAATAAAAAATCCTAGAGGGAAATTGTGGTCAAATTATTGACAACTATTATGCGAGGAGACAAATGACTTAGAATGAATAAAAGAAAAGCGTAGAAAACTAAGGTCCCTACCAAGGGACCTAATCCTAAGGTACCCCACCTGGTGTTCCTGCCCTAACTGGGCAATGAAGACCGTCATGCCACTCCTCGGAGACGACCACGTAATCGTCCTTCAAGCCCTTATTGGACTTGGGAAGGCAGGATATCAATCTCACTTCCTCGGATCGAGATTTGAGGTAATACCCCTCAGCGAGAGAATGACACTCGTACAAGTGAGTGACGTCATGCCATGTAAGCCCAAGATTCATCTGATCGTTTAGAGCATCTACGCACCCTAAGACTCTAAACATGTTGGCAGCGCACTGATGGGGGTACATTATTCTACCCATAGGAAATGTCGTTCCTCCCTCTATAAAGGCAATCATTGGAATGAAAACTTCACCCACCTCTCTATTTGTGAGCACCCCGCCGGGGGAACAATGTTGTAGGCCTACTCCTTGTGGGATATGGTATCTGGCCCTAAAACCCTCCATACCAGCCGGAGAGTCTACTAAATGCTTGAATCTACCCATCTATGTAAATGGAAATGACGTGAAAAAAGGTTTCTAAAAAAGAAAGAAGTCCGAGGAGAAAGGCTGAGAAGAAAAAGAAGAATATAAAGAAATAAAGACTTACGAGAACAAGTATGTTAATCTCTGAAACCTTTAGGAAGATTTTCAAAGAGTTCTTATAAGGAAGGAGTTAGGGAAGCTTGGAAATTTTAGAGCGTTTTGTGAGTTGGAGCGCTGGAGTTCTCTAGACCACTTGAAGATTTATGAAGTAAAGAAGGGAACGAGTACACTTAAGGCCTTATATAGAGGGAGAAAATGGGTGGGAATACTCCCGCTCAAAATTCTAGGAAAAACATCAGCCGTTGGATTGGTGTCTCACCGTTGGATGCGAGGAACATAACGCCGCCTGGAGTAATAAATGACGCCTCGTGAGCTACGAAGCGTCAGTAATAATTATGAGGCGCATAAAACGATACTCCCGCACGTGTGGATCAAGGAATCAATTGATCTTATCCCTTAAAAATCAAAACCCCACTTTTTTTCCTCGGATGAGAGGGAAAAACCGGAGTTTTTAGGAGCTATTGTAGGGTTAAGGGCCCAGAATCATGCATTGGGCCTTAGGCTTTGTCCGAGGATGTTGGATGATCTGAAAAAGAACAAATAGTTATTAGAAATTCCAATTTAAAATCTCATGATTAAGGAATGAATGGAAGGTGGTCCGAGGAGGAACTCCTCCTCGAATATGATGAATGCAGTTCAAGTATGTACTCTAGCAATTAGACTGACCCTCCAAGAAGCTCCAATGATAGGGACATGCCTCATGAATATACGAGAAGGAAGGAAACCCAAAAATATCTAAGGGAAAGTTGCCACCACTGCATTAAATGAACTGCAGCTACTTTTCTGGCCGCATTTATGTGGAGAAGACTTCTGAACAGTACTGCCTTGGCTACCACAACTCATAGAAAACCAGAGAGGGTGTTTGATGGGACAGGTACTCAAGTAAGGGCTTGGATGATCAACAAGTGTAAGATGAAGATGGTCCAAAGGGAGATATATAATGTGAAAGACCCTTCATGAGGAATGGATTGAGAAAGAGAGAGAGAAAACATTGTATCCATCTAAATTGTTCTTGTATTCAATTGTAACCAATTTATATAAGTTTGATCTCCTCGGACGATGAAGTTGTTCAGCTTTACCTTCTTTGTTCTCGCTTGATCATCTTTCAAATCCATACTAGTCGTTGTCAAATTCATTAGAGCCTAGTTCTTCGACCCACTCTCTACAAATTTTTTGTATTAGGCTTATTGGGCCAAGATCCCACACATTTTGGGCTTGGGCTATAAACCGTGTCCCTACATATATATATATATATATTATTGGTGGAGCATTTAGTGGAACATCTAGAGTGAGACATATAATTTTCCTTCACTAATATGGTTTGTTGGATTAAATTTAGACAATTTGAGAGCGATCTTAATTATCAAGTTTGTTGACCATGTTTCTAAAAAAAAAAAAGGTGTGTTGACCATAATTTGCAATACATCATGGCATTGCTTTAATATTTCAAAGCCCTCTTCCCTCTATTTACCTAGTAAAAATAAATTGTTATACCTTTGTTAAAAGTTTTGTAATTTTAATGCCATTAAGTGCTCCAATTTAGAAGGAAATCATAGTGTTCTCTATTTCTTTAAGTACATCAAGTTGGATTCTTCTCCTACTCGTATTGAATAGAACATTCTGAGTCAAATTTTCTTTATGTAAAACCTACTTTATTTAGATTGAAAAAATCGTACAACTTTATTGTCAATCCTATTTCTGATAGGAACAGTTGACAATTGAATCCAATTTTTCTCATTATTTCTCTCTCATTTTTATAACTATGGAATTATCAAAAACGTAAAATAAAAATTTTAAAATGAAAGTTTTAATGGCCGATGCTTTATTATAGTGTCAATCTGAAAGGTTGTAATTTTCCTGTTAAGATTTTACTTTTTGAAAAGAGTTGGGCATACAAATGTATATTAGGTCATATATAAAATTTAAATTTCGATATAGAATTCGAGTAATCCACCAAGCCTATGCTTTCGATTGGCCATGCATGCAATTAAAATCATAATATAAACCTCCCTACAGGTTTGGTGAAGAAACACTCTTCCCCAAATCTTAAGGAAAATGGCAATCTCCTCCCTTAAGGTTTGGAGAAATCAATATATTAGTCTTTCAATTATTTCCATCAATAATAATAAAATATTCTAAAATTTAAAAATATTCCTTGAACAAACTCTAATATTTGGTGGCAATGACAATATTTAACCAAGAAACTTTCACTAACCATGGTTGGGTTTGGACAATGGAATTTTTTCAAAATTTAGAATATTGCGTTACCATTATTATTAGAATGACTAATGTGTTGATTTACTTAAAGCTCAAAGGAGAAAAGTGTCAGTTCCCTTCATGTCTGTGGTAGAGTGTCATTCCTGTAAATTACAAGAGATTTGTGTAATTTACCCTCTTTTTTTTTTTTTTTTTCTAATACTCAAGTAGTAGTTACAAAATTATGCTTTATTAGGAAACTAAAGACATGTTTAGTACACTGAATGAGAATTACGATAGAAATTGTAATAATTATTATTGAGAATAAAATTTGTTGTAATGAAATAACTAAACTTATTCATAAATTTGGCTGTAAGTTGTAATTTAGAATAAAACTTAAGATTTATTTTATTTAAGAAAATATCTTACTCATACAATTATACATATATTTTTTAAATAATTTTTTTATTTATAAATTTGAGAGAGAGATGGGTTATTTTTTATGATTTTTTATTTTTATAATTGTTATGTTTAAATAGAAGGTTTGTTTATTTGGAAATATATTAATTTTAGAAATTATTGCATTACTAAGAAATAGCTATTACTGTCATTTTAGAGAGAAATAGTACTAAACCTTAGGATCCGAATAATTATTACATTACAGTGTCTATTACATTATATCAAACGTGCCCTAAGACAAAATTACAATTCAATGGTAGTTAGGAAATGAGACTATGAATTATCTCTCTGTCTCATAGTTATACTTATTCTCTCTCTCTCATGAATGTCTCATAGTTATACTTATTCTCTCTCTCTCATGAATGGTGAACTACATAAAAAATTTAATTAGTAAGACTTACTAATATGTTAGAAAAGAAAAAAAAAATTATGTTTTTATCATACCAAGTAATTGCTTCTTTTTTTAAGGTATATAACAATTGTCTATATAAAGTTTTGGACTTCCTTGAAGGTATATGAAATATAAAACTTACAAGGCTATCTTATTTACATTAATTTTCCTTGTATGTTCTAGGCGTATGTTAAACACAGTTAAAAAAAAAATTCCATTGTCCCCCACACTCTACAAGTACAAGTGTTTGTGGAGTGATCATCGCACCAAGAGTGTGCGGTAGTACAATCAAACTTTATTTATTTATTGAAGAACACAGTTGAATTTTGTCCTTCTATATATGTGTATAATAATTGATTTGTAGGCTTAATTAGGAATGATGCAATAATTGGATGAATTACGGTTAGAAGAACAGTTAAAAGAGAAAGCCCAAGGATGAAAATTTGACTAAACTATTTAAAGTAATGCTACTGTCACAAACTATTTTACAACTTTTTTATAAAATGTTGATGTGGTCAATCTCTTATTGGTTTCTATTTAGACCCACCATTAATATCACTTTTTCATTTACCAATAATTACTTACCATATAGCAGTTTGTAAAAAATTTTGTAAAATAATTTCTATCTCTAGCATCATTCATCTATTTATGTTTTGTGTCAAATATTTCACTGTATATAGTTTCAAACAACAATTATGATTAAATTCAAAGCCCCTTTTTTTTTCCACTATTATTACTATATATCAGCATCATGTAACTGAAATCATTGAACATGCCACCGGTTAGAATATCTATATGTGTTTGCTGTCAAATTAAGGCTTTCTAACTTTAGTTAAAACCGTTTCATCATAACTTTCAAAACCAATCCATTCCCCAGAAATAGGCCACATATTATTACTGAAACCCCATAATTTTCTCCACAATGTCCACCCTAGCAAAACCTCCTTTAAGCTTTGAGGCAGAGAGAAATTCACTCATAACCCACCAGTTTTAACACGATCTGTTCCATTCCTATTTTTAGGATTAGTAAATTGGAACTCTCCCTCTCCCTATACCTATAAATCCTAAAATCCATATACATAAAAGCCAAGCATCAAAAATCCTTTTGAAAACAGTAAGGGCTTGGGTTTCATATTTGATATACACTCACAATTATCAAACATGGATTCCAAAGCCTCTTCCCTCCTCTTCTTTGCTCTCTTCCTCGCCTTCTTCTCCGCCGCCTTGGCCTTCAACATCACCATGCTTCTCGATCGCCACCCAGATTTCAGTTCCATGAATGACTATTTATCAAAGACCCAACTGGACAAACAAATCAACAGCCGCAACACCATCACTGTCCTTGCAGTAGACAACAAAGCCATTGCTGGTCTCTCTGGACTGAACTTGGATGAGGTCAGGAAGATCCTGAGCGTCCACGTGGTGCTTGACTACTATGATGTTCAGAAACTCAGCACTCTAACAAAGAAATCCACCCTCCTCACCACCTTGTTCCAAGCCAGCGGTACTGCCATGAACCAACAAGGGTTTGTGAATGTTTCAATCATCAATGAGGGTGAGATTGCATTTGGGTCAGGTGTAAAGGGCTCTAAACTTGACTCTAAGCTCGTTAAATCTGTGGCGGCTCAGCCTTTTAACATCTCTGTGCTTCAAATTTCATCTGCTATTGTACCTCCTGGTATTACTGTAGCTAACCCACCAGGTGCTTCACCGCCACCAACAAATGCTCCCACACCTGGTAAGGCTCCAACACCTGGTAAAGCTCCTGCACCAGCTGGTAATGCTCCTGCTCAGTCTCCATCAAATAACCCAGTGCCAGAGGCTCCTTCACCCACTGGAGCAGGTACTCCTGAAGAGTCACCTGCACCAGTGGCTGATACACCAGCAGAGGCTGATACACCAGCAGGAGCTGATACACCAGCAGAGGCTGATACACCAGCAGGAGCTGATTCACCAGCAGAAGCTAATGCTCCTGCAACCGCAGACTCTCCAGGATCTGAATCTGCTGAAGCTCCAGCTCCAGAAGCAAGCACAACCGCATCAGCTTCTTCACGCACCACTGTGGCTTCTGGTGTTGTATTTGGGGTGGTGATGGGTTTGGTTTCATCTTTGGTGGCTTAATTTCTTACTGTTAATTTTTTTTTTTTAAATAACAATTTTTGCAATTAAATTCATGCATGTACGTGAGACTGAGAGAGAGAGAGAGAGAGGGGGGGGACGAGAAAGGTGAAGTGCGAACAAGCTGGTTGGAACTTGGAAAGATGGGAAATTGGGAGGGTAGAAAGTAAAAACTCTTGTACCCAATGTATTACACACGCTTAAATTTTTATGACCGATAATTTGATTTAAAGTTACAATTTTAATTTATAAAAACACACATTGTGTAAGAGAAGTGATACTCTTATAATATTTTTATAGCAAATTTTAAGGGGTAAATTATTATTGTTTTTAATTTGAACACACTACTAAAATTCATTTTTTACTACCAGTAACCGCTAATATTAATCTACTATTTAAAATTTATTGTAAAAGTATTATAAAAATATAGTGGATATATCATTTTTCGGAAAATATACCACCCAAAGAATGACCATATGTACCATCATCTCATGACATTGAATTGGAATAGGAAGCGTAACTCGTTATTATCTGTTGTGTTTATATCATTTGGCTGATTATTAATTCCTTAAAACTTACGTATTCCACCATCTTTATATTTACACAGGTTTATCTATTTGTGAGAATATGGGTATATAAATAAAAATACGAATAAAAATAAACAAAGAAGGGAAATTTCATTTTATTAGATTCTAGCTAGACGTATAGTGAGAATATAGGTATATTAATTAAATTATTAATTGTCCTGAACACTTATAAGGTTTTAAGAGAGATCTACCTCTCTCATAGCCTAATTTATAAATATAAGAGCTTTCCGATCCGGCAATACAAATAGTATTTTTAGTCAGATTTAGGATTGCCTCACAGTGCCAAAATATGTGGAAACTACATTAGTACCTCGCCAGACATTATATAAAACTTATTTTATCATTTTGATATGATGGTGAAAAGTAAAAATCATGGAGCAAATAATATAAATTTTAAATCGTATTGTATCTATAAGTAAAAATATGATTTCGTTCCACAGTGAAAGCAATTTGTAGCCACTGGCCATCATGAAGTATTTCAGGGTTCAATTTAGCAAGAGGGATGTTCAACGGTGGTGGTAATGCCAGAGTGTTGTAAATCCATAAATGGTTCTGCCTTTATTTCAATTTTATATTTATGGCCTGTGGTTAGCTTGATCTCAATTTAATTAGCTGTTTACCAAAAAAGTTTCTCTCTGCTAGTGAAGGGTGGGTTTCCATCTCCTCCTAGAGTGTAGAATATTTGTCCCTTCTCTTGTAGGTGTCTCTATCCCCCAAGGTAACAGGTTTACCTTGAGGCTTTTTTGGTTTTTTCTTCAGGGATTTTGGGAAACAAATACTAGTATAGGATTGAAGAGCTCACAAAAACCTGGAACAATCTAACCCTCTCGGAATATGAAGGATCAAATTTTTGCATCAAGGAGGAACAGGCGAAGACCGAGTTTATTTTAGCAGCTAAATTCTTGACTAAGCGAGCTCTTAACATAGACGCTATTGCTAAGACTTTCACACCCATTTGGAGATTGAAAAATGGATTCAAAATAAAAAAGGAGAGTGATCACGTGGTATTGTTTACGTTTGATGATAAGAGTGAGATGGAGAAAGCCATGGCAGTTGAGCCTTGGAGCTTTGACAAATGTCTAATGGTATTGCAATGGTATGGTAAGGAAACGGACTTGGGAGATATGGAGTTTAATAAGGTGACATTCTGGGTGCAAGTACACGACCTCCCAATCAGATTTCGAACAAGGAAGATTGCTAAACAGTTGTGTGAAGCAATTGGAAAGGTGAACGTAGGAACTGATGAAGCAAAAACAGAAGGAGATAACTTTATGAGAGTTCAAGTTACCATTGATATCTCCCAACCACTGTGCAGGGGGCGAGTTATCTCGCTTGACAGTGGTAAAGAACTGTGGGTGCCCTTCAAATATGAAAGACTTCCAAGCCTTTGCTTCTGGTGTGGATGTATGACGCATGATGACCGTGACTGCGAACTTTGGGTTGAAAGTGAAGGAAGCCTCTCACATGAGTCCCAACAATTCGGTCCTTGGCTTAAGGCAATGTCATTTATGCCGACCCGAAGGTATATGGTAAAAGTTCCGGATTTTTTTGCTGGAAAAAAATCTGAAGCGTTGACGGAAAAATCCAGATTAGCGAAGAAGTCGCTGGTGGTGGTGGTGTGCTCTGGGAAACCATTACTGGAGATTTTTAGGCCTGAAAAGGAAAGCCTCGAAGCCCACGATGGAGAAAACATAGCACCAAATTTCCATGAGGTGAACCAGTAGAAGTCAAGGCTGTCAACTGATGAGGGAATCATGGAGGACTTGATGCTACACCAACCCGAGTTAGCAAAGAAAAAGGTGTCAACAGAGTCTTTTGAGGAGGTAATTGGGGAGATTGATAAGGAAATTAAAAAGTATGACTCAAAACTCCCAATGTCACCTGGTTTTGGAGTTAGTACAGAAAAGGAAAACTTTGTGGGTCAACCTAGCATTAATGAACCAAACGTGTCGTGCCCATCAGTCCATGCAGCCCACTTGTCTCCATCAACATGCGTGCCATTGGCTGAGATACCTAGCTTTCTTGTCAATCATGTGCATGTTGAAGGTACTTGGAAAAGGCTCACTAGAATAGGGGTGGTATTAGATGTGGGTATGTCTGAAGTAGTGGGAGAAAAAAGAAGTGCAGGAAATACAACAAACCAAACTAAGTTACCAAAAAAAAAGAAGGGTTTCTCAGGGAGGTGCAACAAAAAATAAGATATTGACGGAGGCTGGTTACCAACCTGGCCAGAAGCAATGAGATTATTATTATGGAACTGTCGTGGGCATGGGAACCCACGTACATAGAATGAGCTTGTTAGATTGATACAAACAAAAGATCTCTCTGTCGTGTTTATAGCCGAAACATGGAAAGACGAAGTAAGGCTAGATCGTACTTTGAGCAATATTAATTTTGACCAGAAGTGGGTGGCTCCAAGGTTGAATAGAGGTGGTGGACTAGTATTATTTTGGAAAATTTCTATTAACATTGATGTTGTTGATTCCCACAGGTATTTTATTGATACGATCATCAATGGGAACACTGAGAATGCATGGCAATTCACTGGTTTTTATGGAGAGCCCGAAACTCATAGGAGGAATGATGCATGGAGTAAATTGAGAAGCTTAAATTCTAGAATGAACATTCCTTGGATTTGTGGTGGTGATTTTAATGAAATTGTTCGTTAAGAGGAAAAGTGGGGTGGGGCACCTAGAGACCATAATCAAATGCAAATATTTCGAGATGTGATCAATGAATGTTGTTTCATGGACTTGGGATATATGGGGCCTAAGTTCACGTGGGCAAAACATTATGTTGATGGGCATTCCATAAGAATAAGATCGGATTGGTGCATGGCTACAAATTCTTGGTTTCAAAAATTTCTAGGAACTAGGGTACATCACCTTAGTTGTATATCATCAAATCATTCTCCTCTATTGATCAATTTGTCGGGGTTGCCTGAACCTAGGAGGAAGAGGTGTTTCAAATTTGAAGAAATATGGTTATCGGATCCAACTTATGGTGAAACGGTAGAGGAAGTGTGGAGTAGTACAAGGGAACCAAATCCAAGCATAGCCATTCTGAAAAAAGTGGCTAAATGTGAGCAAAAGTTAACTTGGTGGAACAAACACAACTTTGGGCACGTGAGGAGGGAATTAGAGATTAAAAAGAGTAAACTTGCTTTGGCTTAGAACGAGGCTATGGTGAGTGGGAACAATACTCAGATTAGAAGCTTAAGAATGGAGATTAACTTGCTGCAAGATCGGGAATCAAGGATGTGGTGTCAAAGATTTAGGGTGTTGTGGCTAAGTAAAGGTGACAATAATACAACTTTCTTTCACAGTAAGGCTACAAAGAGGCTTAGGAAGAATCTGATTAGAGGAATAAGGGACGGGAATGGAGCTTGGCTGACCGAACAAGATGATATTGGGCATGTGATGGAGAGTTACTACAAAGAACTTTTTTCCACCTCCAACCCGAATTTAGAAGTTGATTCTCTTGAGAAAATCCCATGCATGGTGACTGATGAGATGATTGTTGATTTGGTGAAGGAATTTACAAAATTGGAAGTAAAGGAAGCCTTGAATCAGATGGCACCTCTAAAAGCGCCGGGTTCAAATGGCATGCCACTGTTGTTCTACCAACATTTTTGGTCAATGATGCAGCATGATGTTACTTTAGCCATTCTCTCATGGCTGAATTTAGGTATCCTACCCGAACCCATCAACCATACACTCATTACTCTTGTCCCAAAAATAGATAATCCTGAACTTGTGTCTGAATTCCACCCTATTAGTCTTTGCAATGTCCTATATAAGATTTACTCTAAGGTCTTAGCAAATAGATTGAAGAAATTTTTACCTTCCCTAATTACGGAACATCAATCTGCCTTTGCTAAGGAAAGACTTATTTCAGACAATATTATGGTTGCATTTGAGACCCTTCATCATATGAAGCAACATAATTCAGGAAAACATGGTTTTATGGCTATCAAATTAGACATGAGAAAAGCCTACGATCGGGTGGAATGGGTGTATTTGGAGAGGCTTATGGAGAAAATGAGTTATTGTGCTAGATGGGTCGCTTTTATGATGAGTTATGTGAAAATGGCGTCGTACTCTATCATGGTGAATGGGGAGCCCATTGGAATGATCTACCCTAAAAGAGGAATTAGACAAGAAGACCCCTATCTCCTTTCCTTTTCCTTTTATGCACGGAAGGCCTTCATGCTCTCATTAAACACTCGGTGAGGAATGGGGATATTAAGGGCTTTTCCTTGTGCAAAGGAGGCCCTAAACTAACCCACTTGTTTTTTTGCAGATGATAGCTTGCTTTTTTGTAGGTTAATCACTGAGAATTGCAATAATGTCTTGAAGTTGTTGTGTGAATATGAATCTTGGTCAGGGCAAAAAATCAACCAAGATAAGACCGCGATCTTCTTTAGCAAGTCCACCACAGATGAAGCAAAATCAAGCATAAAGAATCTCTTTCAAGTTCAAGAAGTGAAGTCTTATGAAAAATATTTGGGGCTTCCCTCCTTTGTGGGTAGGGGGAAAAAGGCTAGTTTCAATTACATAAAAGAGAGGGTTTGGAGAAAACTCCAAGGGTGGGAGGGTAAATTGCTTTCACAAGCCGGGTGAGAGGTCCTAATCAAATCCGTGATCCAAGCTATCCCTACTTATGCTATGGGGTGCTTTAAATTACCATTGGGGCTTTGTGATGACATTGAGATAATGATAAAGAAGTTTTGGTGGGGGCAAAGGGGTAATAGAAGGAAAATTCATTGAATTCGGTGGAGTGAATTGACTAAGTCCAAAATGGTAGGTGGTATGGGTTTTCGCGACTTGGCTCAATTTAATGACGCCCTTTTGGCGAAACAAGCTTGGCGGCTCTTGCATAATAAGGAAACTCTCTTCTACAAAGTTTTCAAGGCAAAGTTTTTCCCAAATCACTCTCTCCTAGAAGCTAAGGAATCAAGTTCGGGGTCCTACGCTTGGAAGAGTATATTACAAGGCCGTGATGTTATCCTAGATGGTGCGTGCTGGAGGGTTGGGAATGGAAAATCAATAAAAATTTGGCAACACCATTGGCTGCCCGAAAACATCCAACTAAGGTACTCTCCCCAATGGTGGAAACAATGGAAGAAGCTACAGTGGATTGCTTAATTGATGAAGGCACTAGAACGTGGAATGCAACGATGGTGGATGGGATTTTTGCACCACAAGAAGCTGAAGAAATAAAAAATATTCTGTTGGCTAGAAAAGATATGGAGGACACTCTGTAATGGCCGTGGGAGCATGATGGGAGATATAGCTACAAAACGGGCTATAGGTTCTTGAAGGAAGACGAAGTTGGTTTTCAAGTAACAGAGCATCAAGACCATGAGAAAGGGCTTTGGAAGAAGATTTGGGCTCTTGAATGCCCAAATAATGTAAGAAATCTAATTTGGAGGGTCTGTCGTAAGTCACTCCCTTCAAAGTGTAACCTATTGCGTCAAATAATTATTACAGAGCAGAGGTGTGATCGATGCAAGGAAGAAAATGAGGACGTTGTGCATGCAGTGTGGAGCTGCAAGGAGCTGGACGGAGTTTAGGGAGTGAATAATACTTGGAGTTTTAGAAACCAAAGAAGCTTCTCTAGTTTTAGCGAGCTCCTGACCTGGGTTTTCGAACACCAAAGGAACCCGTTCCTGTTTGCCTTCACCATTTGGTCCATTTGGTACTAAAGGAACCAGGTGAGAACCCAGCAAGCCCATCGACCATTAAACCAACTCTCCCAATGGGCTCATGACAGTTACTCGGAGTACAAGGCACTGAAACTACATCGGTTCCCAGTAGGTCAAAGAGGAGAGTCTGGTGGAAACCACCTGATCCGGGTATGTTTAAAATTAATTTTGACGGAGCCACTTTCGCCGAAGAAAAATGTTCCGGTCTAGGAATCATCGTTCGAGACAAGGAGGGACTGGCTATTGCATCCATGGCTACTCGGGTTCCCCAACAACTCCAGCCAATATAGATTGAAGCCTTGGTTGCCAACAAAGCCCTTGAGTTTGCACGAGAGATGGATATATCGGATGTTGTATTGGAAGACGACTCTTTACTGGTGATGACGGCTTTGAACTCTAAGAATCATGGGTTGGCCCCTTTTGGCTTGATGATACAAGACTCTTTATCTCTATCTTCAGATTTTTCCAAATTGTCCTACTCTCACACTAAGAGAGAGGGCAACACAGTTGCACACAACTTGGCTCAGTTAGCAATTAATTTTTCAAATTGTGTAATATGGATGGAAGATGTTCCATTTGATGTACTGTCTTCTTACCAGGTTGATTTAGCTGGTATTTCTTAATTATATGCATCACAATTGCTGTTTCTCAAAAAAAAAAAAAATAATAATAATAATTAGCTGCCATGAATGACAAATTCTATGGAGGTTTTTAGGTTTCAATATCCCATGAATAAATCCTAGGTGCTACACTAGATTTTTTTTAACGTACCTAGATTCCCAGTAGTCATGGAATTTTCTTATCTATGATTATCAAGTTTCAACGCTATACACCCATAATTTAAAGGACTTGCCACTCTTTCATTATTTCCAGAATCTTTGTCAAGGTATCTTTCATAAGAACCTTATGCTTAGGTTAATAATGAATATATAATCTCCAGAGAATAGTGATGAATTGCACTGCAACCTCAAGCGAGTTTGGCATCCCGCAGTTTCTGGAGGTGTATTTGTTGAAAGCTGAGTCAAAAAAGAAAAAAGTTTGTTTATTTATTTATTTGGTAAAAGGTGAGACCAAAGTGGAATTAAGCAAAAGGCTAGGCTGTAAAATGGACACTCGTCATCTAAAAATTCTAGCTTATCAAGTTGGTTTGATTCTGGAAAATTGAGTGTGTTATAGGGTAACTCAATACAACTTTTTATAAGTGGGTTCTAGTTAGCTCAATTGGAAAAGTTTCTAATGTTTGTATAAGAGATATGGGGTTCAATCCTCGTCTAGTCCAATGATAAAAAGCTATCATCAGGAGCGGACGTATCATCAGGAGTGGACGTTATAGGTTGAAATTTTTTCAAAAAAAAAAAAAAATACAACTTTTTACAAATCAATTCAATTTTTTTCCCCTAAGATAACAATTCAAATTGATTATATATTTGTTATAAGCAAATAAGTTGTTGTAACAACTTATTTGCTTATATATAGCTTCTTCTTCTTCTTTTTTTTTTTTTTTTTTTTTTGGAAAACTTATATATAACTTTTTAAAATATTACCTTTTTCGAACTTTCAATAAATAAATAAATAAACTTTTAGTATAAAAACTACATCCAAATGCACTTATAGTTTGAGATATAAGGCAATACCTTTAAGTGGAGCAATTTCTCTTGAAAAAAAAATGGAGCAATTTTTATATCCAGATATTAAAATAATATTCATTTAACTTTCTATGTCATAGTTTTTTATTTTAAAAAAATTCTTACTTTCTTGAAATGAAAAATTACTAATTAAGATTTATATTTAGGTTTTATTGACATCTCATTCTCAACTGATAATATGGTTAATTAACTTAATCTTCATATGACATAATTGATTTTAAGTAAGATTTTATAAATTTTATTGAAAGCACTATTACAATTTCATTTAATAATATAACCAACCAATAGTCTCAACCTGTCCAAGAAAAAATGAGTTCAACAAATTTGATGAATCTAACTAAGCCAAGATTAATTTCATATAGAAAATTAAATATCATGGTTTAAGCGTAAAATTTTAACAAAAAATGATAAAAATTGATCAATTTAATTTATTTATTTTTTAAAAAAATAATTTTTATTTTAACTTGAGTAATAATGTAAATCTAAAATTTAATTTTCAATTTTTTAATCTTGGGTTGAGAGAGAGAGAGAGAGAGAGAGAGATTATTTGTCTTGTGACCATGTGGGAGATTGGGCAATTTAATGTTGACAAGCTACCACATGAAATACGAATTTAATTAAAAAAATTCTTAAGCCATTTTAGGAAATTAATCGACAATGATGATTTAGCACACTCACAACTTTTTTTTAAGAAACATCTTAGGGTTTAAATTGGTTGAATTTCTTTTAATTTGTCATATAATTTAGGAAAGCTTGTTTGGGTTTAGGGAGAGAGTGCACATCCCACCTATATTTTTTTTAATAATTTGTCAATTTTTTCCAAATGAAACCAATTATTGACCACAATTTTGTAGTATTTTTTTAATGAGGGGCCTTAAGTAATGGTCTAGACCTAACGCCGATCCTAATGTTGACCTCTGACATTTTCGAAGTGAAATCAGCAATGATTTTTTTTTTTTTTTTTTGAGAATAAAATCAGCAATGATTTATGTGAAAATTAATCACTTTTAACATTTTGTGTTCTTTAGATGCAATTTAATGGGAACTTTTATCCTTAACTTTAATTTTAATAATTTTTTTTACATGAATAAAGTTTTTTAGCAGATCAAGCTTATTTGAGCTTGTGTTTAGTTTGAAACTTAACAAATGAAACATGCTGCACTAGTCAAGTTCAAGTTAATTATAAACTTTTTTTTTTTCTTTTTAATTTGATAATTGGGGACTCAGGGATATCATCCATTGATGGCTTCAGTCCACTTACTAGACTCTCCTTCCTATCTTCACATTCACAGAGGTTGAATTACAATTGAACTCTGAACATTTATGTTAGAAACACCAAAAAATCACCTATTGAACTAAAATGTTATTGGCCTACTTGAACCTTTAAGAAGCTCCATATATGGTTTAAACTTTATAAGCGAGCTCAAGACAAATTCGAGCTGAGAATGATATACAGCCCAATTTGAATATTTAATACTCAACTCGATTCAGCTATAGTTTGGTCTTAAAAATATTAAAGTTGAGCCCAATCAGACTATCAAAATTAAATACCCGTAATTAGCTATGATTGAACAGATGCCGAATAAAGAAACATTCCCACGCCACTCATGTCGGCTTAATGTGTATGGTCCACTGTCTATCAATTTTTGTCTTTAAAATCACGTTAGTTACAAGCAATTACTCTCTTTGTAGCGTATTTCTCCCTTTTAGGAATGGGAATACAGAATCACCAACCAAAGATATATTATCTAATAAAATAGAAAATCCTAGCTTAATTTTTGTTTCTTTTCACCTTCAACTTTGAGAAAATTCCTTTGAGCTAGATTTCATCAAGGTTTTATATATATGTTGGTAATCCTACATTATTCCACTTTATAATTAAATTCAAATTAAAAAAAAGGGTTATTCTACTTTAAAACACATTTAAGTTTAGTATTATTCTCCTAATGTTGCATTTTTGTGACTAAACTAAATTAAATGTTGATTAGTATAACACCCTTTAGATTGTCTATGCAATTAATATGTTATAATGGGGTACATGTCCATAAGGAAAGGACGAATCGGTAAAAAACTTTTAAAGAAATTTTTTTATTCAAGGAAAAGAAAAAGAAGGAAGAATCAATGAACCCCCACTTGCTAAGAATAAGACAGGGAAAATAATTAAAAAATGAAGTGGCTCCCACTTCTGTCTTCCTTTCTCATCAACCTTCTTTTCTTTTCTTTTTTTTTTTTTTTTTTTTTTAATGAAAAAAAGAATTTATTAAAACAAAACAAAGGAACTACCAAAAAAAAAAAAAAAACAGGGTTGTTTGTCTTGACATTGATAATAGACTCAAAACAGAGGGGACAATAGCCTATATTAAAAGAATCAAATATATTATGCTTAAGAGATTGTTTGGCCAAGGTGTGTATAGTGTGTGTGTCTATATATATATATATATATATATATATATATATATATATATATCTATCTCGAAGTTGTGGTATAGGACTTTTAGGCATCAAGTGCAATGGCTTGGTCTGGAATCATTGATCTGGAATCATAACATGGTATTTTAAATTAAGTTTAGAACCCACATACAACACGCATCCAATTTTGGTATAATGGACTTCGAGTGAGTGCTCATTCACTAACATGTATATTAAATATGTTCACTATTGACATAATGTATATTAAAACAAGTATACCATAATAATATACTAAGAATATATTGAGAGAGAAAAAAAAATAGTTTAGTATCTTTTTCTTTTTGGTACTATAAAAGAGTATATCTTTGGTAAAGAATAAATAGGTTGGGTTGTCGGTCCAGCCGTCAATGAGTTAAAAATGTTATTGTAATCAACAACTTTAGGGCCGTTGGTTTGGGAAAAAATATCGCGGCTTTGCAAATTTCCAATCCATGCTTTTTCAAACTTAATTCTTAAATTAATTAGTGCATATGTGAGTTAGATAGAGACTAGCATGAGTGGAGGCTGCTTTTTTTCCTTTGATTCTCATTTCAAATGGGATAAAAAAAATAAAAAAATAAAAAAAATTTTGATAAAAAATTTGTGGTGAATAATGGAATTTGGAGATTCTCCCCCCAAACCAAACTCCTTTTTTTGTTATTGAAAAATTAAAAAAGGAAAATAGATAAACTTTATTATGTGATGGTTTTATAACTTTTGTGATTTGTCATCCTAAATTCGAACACTTGTATGAATTGACAAATTAAATCATTGGCCTTATTCCTAGTTGGAAATGGAAAGTGAATCTGCTGGCATGGGTGCAATGACACTTATCTTTCATTCGCAATATTCTATTTTAGAGTATCAAAAGCTTGCGGTGTGTAATGTGTGCTATCACTATGAGTCTCTAATTTTTATGCCCACCATCCTTTACAGTCAAATAGTATATGAGTAAATATCTTTCTTTTTCCTCTAAAAAGATTGGCGCTTTTTTTTTTTTTTTTTTTATTGAAAAATAATTATTAACTTTTACTCACTATGAATAGGAATTTGTATTCATAAAATAAAAAATCAAAGTTATTGGAATAGCCGAATAGGAATATTTGCATATATAATTTTCCTGTAGACAAGAAATGAAAACCATGGGAAAAATTGGATGACATCTTGTATATTGTTATTATTGTTTATATCATCACTATGTAGTTCAATAATCATTTTTATATATTGGAAGCTGTGCTAATTATGCATCAATTATTATGAAACATATTTATTTTGTGTGGAAAAAGTTAATCGGTAGAACATTAGTTTAGAAACTATTTTTAGAAATTTTTTATGGGAAAATAAAAAGTAATTATATTTTTTGACTTTTTTATTTATTTATATTTTTCATAAAAATAATATTAAAATTTGTCTTAAATGGTCTATTAACAAATGTCCTAAGACTACCCATTTACATGATTTTTTTTTTTTTTTTTTTTTTTTTTTTTTTTTTTTTGTTTAGGAAGATACAAATTTTACTACTTAAATCTTATAAAATAAGCTACCTAAAAATAAATTCTTATAAAATAATATGACAACTTTTAAATACAATACAAAAAAAAAACTAATTAACAAATCTATTTATTTCTCATCATAAAAAAAAAAAAAATCTATTTATTATGTTATTGACGTGACATTAATTGCACTTATTACCGCATCAGTTTATTGACACTTTGTATTAATAATAATTTTAGCATTTAAGTGTAATTCTAAGGAAATTTTTTAATGAAATGGTCCTGTTAATAGGTTCATACAAGGCTACTTTTAATTTAAAATGTATTTGTTTAATACTTCCCAATATAGATAAGACCCTTTTAAAGCTTCCTTAGCTAGTTTACAAAGACACCCATTAATTAAAGCTAAAAGCTTCTGTGAAAAGAACTTGCTATATGTTCGGCAGGTTCGTACTAACAAAAAAGTAGAAGCATGAATCTATGTATGTGGGTGTCGTGAAGTTCGCATGAATATACACGTGCATTTTCAGAGGCATGTCCACCTTTTCTTGTGTATGAGCGTGCCCTTCAATCTTGATCACAAGTCACAACCATGGTAGGAGTATGTATGACTTAATGGGTACCGATCGATTTCAAGGCTTATCCCTTTACTTCGATATTGGATAGAATTACAACTTTCCATGATATGTGCGCTAAAAAGCTGAATCTTTATCCAAAACAAAAGAGAAAATGGCAGCTGGAAATTTTAGGAGTTGATATATAGCGAGATCTGAAACAACATAATTAGCTAGTATGGAAGTTTGGTACCACTAAAGGATTTTTTTTGAAATCAAAGGATTGTGATGGGTCTGTCATTGGGATCTAGAGCATCACATAAAGAGGAACATACAGAAACATAGGCAGACCATGTGATTGAGGCTTGAATGCCTAAAGGCATGCAAAAAATTTGCATGGTCTCCTTGTTATTCTGGTGGAGCTAGATATGTTTGATCATGAGGGAGAATAGAATCACCGTTCAGCGCTTCAGGAATGAAAAGGTGAGGACCACCATTGGCTCTAGTCCACAATGCCGTACATTTTTTTTTTTGGTGCTTTAAATAAAATTACAAACACGAAAACAACGACAGTCATTATCATTTTTTTTTTCTTGCTAGAACAAAATCAATATCATGATTATTAGTATTAATTACTAGTACTATTTTTATAATTTATGTACCAATCCTTGCAGTGTCTCAAAGATATATGCATTAGGTTATTGACATAGAGACTCTAAAACAGTGCAAGCCTTAGAGTTTAAGTACACATTAATGAGTCCTATATAAATAATAGATGTTTTTCTATTGAGGGGAAAACAAATAGAAGTTTTGAGGGAATATTATTTTTAAGTTCGCCGAGCCAAGTCAAGTATTATAATTTTGGATTGTTCATTTAATTTTATTTCATGCATAAATTGAGGTTAAGCTCATTATTAAACTAGATTACATATTCAAGCTTGATTCATTTTCTTATCGAAAATGTTTAAGTTTGTTCACAAGTTACTTGAGTTAATTAGATAGAATTATTTTCCTTTATAAGCTTATAAAAAATAGATTCACTAATATTATCTATTGTTAAAATTATATATATATATATATATAGTTTTACTACAAAATGGACTTTTAATATTATCATTAATACAAATAGTCATTTGATATGTTATAAAATTATTTACAAATTTATACAATCAAATACAAATTATATATAAGTATATTTATACATGTATAACATAATCCTATAATATTATATATGCTTGAATCCAACTTTATATTCATGAGTTTGTTTAAGAGTATATTATTATATTCGAACTTGATTTATTTAATAGTTAAGTTTAAAGTTAGGCTTAAGCATAACTCATTTACTAAATAAGTTATAAATAATTATAATTTTTTTTTCTCTAGTCAAGTTAGAGTTCTTTATAAACAACTCAATTAATTTATAGACCTATTTGTAGTATATTTTGTGTCAGTTTGAAAACAATTATTTTAGTTTTTTGTTGAAAGTATATTAAAGTATAATTATATTTAGAAAAAAATTTAAAAAAAGTAAAAAAAAAAATTAAAAATCTATATATAAAAATTAAAAGCTAAAATTAAAAGGTGATATATGAGTAGATGAATTTTTGACAATTCCAGTAAGCGTCTGCAAATGATAGATTTTGACAAGACGTGTGATTGCTAAAAGGTCCTATAGATGGAGGACCAGAAAACCCATGTGATGCCATGTGGGCAACATTACATTTTATGCAACAAAATATTCTAAACTTGTAAGTAGAGAAAGCAAAAATTATAGGACTATGATGATTGAAACCTAGCGTGGTGGTCCTTTTGACAATTTAGGTACTCGAAAACTCAATCAAATTATCAATCATGAATTGACTATGATATCAGAAGTCTCTAATTGGATTAGAAGTTATGTATGGCTACTATCAAGCCTTAAAAAAATGGTGTTAAATTCGAAACATAAAATAAAAAGACAATTAATAAATTAATTTATTGTGTTGCGAACTATGATGTGATATCAATTATATTCATCATGATATGAATAAATTTCATGATAAAATTAGTAATATTTTAGCATTTTTTCCCAGATTATTCACAAGTTGAGGATAATCTAATCATAATACTCATTATTTATCATAATTGATTGTCCCAATCACCAATAATGATTGAACTGCATGTACTAGTTCTTGTAACTCTTATTCAAGTGACTCTTATAATCAATAGTCATCATGTGCATGGAGAATATGTTGAAATAAAGCAAAAGTGCATGATATCCAAAAATAAAATTTCTACGATTTTTGCTGCTTCTTTTTTTTCTTTTTTTGTTTATTTCCTTTCTAGTTTAGAAAATATCTATTCTAAGACATCTCGCAATTTTAGCCCTCTCTTTTTTTCTTTTTTTTATCACTAGAGCAAAGATTAAGAACTGTTGAAAATAAAATTGTAGTAAAAGAATAAATCCTATCCACCAATAAACTTTTTCATATTCAAACATTATACATATTCATCAGTATGAAGAACAACAGTTAATTAAAGCTTTTTTTTCATAACAGTTTCAGTTAAATGGTGCTTGTTTTTAGATTTTGAAAATAAAGTTGTAAAAAATAACTAAAGGATAAGCACTAAATGAGATCCCTATTCCCTACTCGGTAGTAGATATTTCATTATTTTAGCTATTTGGCTTCATCATAAATTACTTTATTAATTTTATCTTCTCACTTTACAAAACACCCAATATCAGTGGATTTATTTTAGCTTTCAACACAATAAAATAATATATCTACTACAATAAATAATTTATTTATTTATTGTTTATTTATCTATTCTTCTTTATCTCTCTTTTTCCCTCTTTTCAATCCACAACCAATCCTCACATCAGATCGTAAAACACTACCCACAACAGCCACAAACACAAGTATTGGATACATATGATCACTCAGCCACAACAGCCACAAACACTGCCTACAACCACTAAGAGTCTGTTTGGGATCCGTTTATTTTACTGAAACTGAATTTTTTTGGCTAAAAGTACTATAGATAAAAATAAAAATTAGCTAAAATAGTATAGTGAGACCAATGAATAGTACTAAAAAGTATAGTGGAGCTCATGAATAGTAGCAAAAATAAGATGAATAGTAAAATAAGTTGGCTTTTTAATTGGTAGCCAAACGCACACTAAGCTCAAGAACAAAGAAAGCATAATCAATGGGCTTGACAAACAAAATCCATTATGAACACAACCATTCCCAACCAATACTTCACTAAAATGCCTTAATTAAACACATAAATAAAACACCAAAGACACAAGAACCCACAGCTCTTGAAGTAACCTTGTAAACAAAATACCCTCGAAAATTTCATCAATTGCACCAAAATGCCCACAGATTGGAAAACACAAGCCCACTGCCCACGACAATGGTTGATTGAATAGAGAGCTTTGGTGAGGATGATGGATGAATAGGTGAGTGGGTTGGTGATGGTGATGGTGCGTGGGTCGGCGATGGATGAACGGTGTGTGAGCTTCAGCGATGGTGCGTGAACATTGGTGGCGACGATAAGGAGGATGATGAATCGATAGAGGTGAGAGTTTGATGAGAAGGATGAGAGAAAGGTGAGAGTTTGATCTATTTGAGAAAGGGAAGGAGTGAAACAATAGAGGAAAAAAGAAATAGAAAAAATATAAAGAAAGAAATAATATTTTAATGTGAGGAGGGTTTAAAAAATATTTTTTGAGTTTAGATTTGAGCTACAGTGCACAGCCATTTATGGTTGTGCACTGTAGTTGAGTAGGTAAAAATTTTACCTATACCACCACCAATGTTGCACCTTTTTTTGTATATGGTGATGCTAAAAATAGCAATTTAGCTTTTTAGCACCTCCAATACTAATGCTCTTATAAGTTCAACTTTTAGTTTTAGTTTTTTTATGTACAGTTTTTCAAAACTTCACTTTTTTCAACCCTTTCTTACTTTTCAAATTTTTTCAAGGTACAAGTATACTTTCATAAAAAAGTTTTCAGCAAAAAGCTAGATAAGTTGTTCCCAAATAAATATTAAGAGATTTAAAACTTATGTGATCCATTCCATGATGAATGCATCCACTATTCTTATGATAATTAACAAAAGAATATGTTATATTTGTGTACGTTTTTAGACCCCTTAAACACAAACAAGATTAACCCAGTTATTTAGCCAAGTGATTAACTTAGATAAATTATGCAGATCTAGGTTAACACAGATAAATCATATCATTGAAACAGTCCGGAAAATAAAGAATACAACGATATGATAACTCAAAAAAACCAAACCAGTAAAAAACCTGGGGAGGATTTAACCTAACTATCCTTAAGGTAAAACAGATTCACTATGAAAGAATTGAAGTTTAACAATAGCGACTTAGACCACTAGCATCCTATTACTATCTCAAGTAGAAAACTTACTACCACGACCACGTGATAGCTCCGAGTCCATGGACTACTTCTTTCTTGGATTCACAGCAACCACAAGTACTCCCACTTGTGTTTCTCTTTAAGCTCTTTATGCAGCAACTGAAGCGATCATCAAGCTCTTAACATGAATCTTGATTCTTGATAACCCTAGTATGAATGAAGGCAAACACATCTAGATCTCACAAGAGATTCACACATACAACATAAACAACAACAATAAAACGTGGTTAGGGTTTTTCCTTTTTATATTTAAGGCAAAACATAAAACCTTACACGTCATACGGGCTAGGGCTGAGTTGAAAATTCTGCAAAAAAACAATCTACACGAGCTTCGATCGATCAAGCTTTGCAGATTTACACAATAAATTCTGCAGTACACTTGATTCCAACTTTACACAAAAACACACTTTGAGCAGCCTAAATCTAGACTAAATGTTTTGATCATGGTTTGCGAACATTACACATTGAAGTTTTAATACATTAGTTCCTAATTCCTTAGAACCTAACAATTTGTAAGCACTTTATGGTTTTTATAACGAAAACATTCAGAATTCAAATCTCCCTTTCAACTTAATTATAATTAAAAAGTTAAAAATAAAATCAATTCACTCTACTAAATCAAACTTTATAACCAATTTATTGGGGTCAGTTACTTGGATTTTATTATTATTTTATACTATCATTAACCAAATCCAAGCACAGTACAACAGGATTAAGCATTACTAAAATCAGAGTGTACCCAATCCAATTGCGGTGAATAGGCATTATTGTATTTGTGGCTAAAGGAGGCCATACCAACTACCAGGAATGAAAGCCAGCATGATGATTGTTACTTGGATATTATTTAACGATGCTGTCATTCCTCGTAACTTCTATTCACATCATTTTGGCCTTTCTTTTGAACCCTTCTTCGATAATGCCTAAACTCGCATTTCATTAGAGCCATTGTTCATAAAATATGACAAAATTTTTATACTGATGGTCAACCTAACAAAACCCTTCTTTATTTGAATAGGACACTACATAGAATGACATACATAGCTGGAGTACACCTTACCCTACGAAATAATAAAAGGGCTAGAGTTTGTGGAGTACAGATTTATGCAATTTCTGCCCATAGATATTTTCTCTTTAAGGCTTGGGAATATCTTTATCTTTTTTTTTTTTTTTTTTTTTTTTTTTGTCTTTTTCTTTTTTCCACCAAATATCTCTAATCTATTTCGTGCATATCCTTTCCTGAACTCCTGCAGCCTCACAAAAGGGTAGATTTCCAGGACCTCAGGTGAAGTGTAATCTTGCAATGTATCCACAATTTTTGTTTGGCTAAGAGGATCCACAAATAATTGGTGCTATACATGTATGCTATCGAAAATATAATGTGATGTGATGCATATTATACTGCAAACAGTGCTAGCTAATTGGATATGAGAGGGCGTTATTAATTTTGTTGGGCTTTTTCCTCTTCTAATAAATATAATCATTAATCTCATATTTGATTTTATAATTTGTTGTTTTGTGTAACTATGTGATCGACCAAAAATGGTAGATCACACAAGTCAATAGTGGTCATAAAACTATCCATCATTTACACAATCACACAAGTTAATAAATTGTAAAATTAATTGTATGATTGAACGTGTTTTTATGTTTATTCTTGAGACAAAGAGCACCAGAACTCATCTTATAATCATCCACAACACAAAGTGACTAAATTTACCTTTAAGATTTTGGTTTATTCCCAATGACGAGTACCCAACAAAAAGAAAACAAAGACGCATATCTTTCACTCACCAAACCCAACAACACCTATGACAACATATTTCCCAATCTCTCACACTCACTTCACGTGGATAACTCGTGATGTAAGTGGGAACAACTTCTTTTATCAATTGACTTCTTCAAATATATAAAACATTGTGTCCCCTAAAGATTCCCCATTGAAAAAGCAAAGGAAGTTAAAAGCTTCGCAAGAACACAAAGATAAGTCCTAAACCCAAACCACAGATATGGTGCCTGTGCCCTAATTCATATTGTAGATGGGAACATGAAGCATCCATGCACCCTCATATTTAAACCCATTTGGACCCACAATATCTAGATTCTATGCCAAAGCCAAACATGCCTATCATCACCCTCCTTTAAACGCCCACTTCCAATCCTAGAGTATTTTCCTCTTGTTTTATTTGCCCCCACGACACTTATATATACCCCACCCTTCCTTTCCTTCCTTCACCAACCCACTCTTAGCTTTCTTCTCCTCTATCTATAGCTCCCACAAAACACCCAAAATCTTAAAACTACAAAAGCAACTAAGAAAATGGCTGGGGTTTGGACTTTCGGATCAAATGGTGTATTTAGCCTTGATCAACTTCCAAGAGGGAAAAAGTCTCTTTTGGTGCACACAGCAACTAATCAAGTGGTATCATCTTACACTTCCCTTGAGCAAATCTTGAGGCAATTAGGGTGGGAAAGGTATAATGGAGGTGACCCTGACTTCTTGCAATTCCATAAGCCTCCCACCATCGACCTAATTTCTCTCCCTCGGGACTTCTCAAGGTTCGGCTCTGTTCAAATGTTCGACATTGTCGTTAAATGTCCCAATACCTTCCATGTCAAGGATGAGTAGCTCTCACTGTCTCTTATTAGTTGTTGATATATAAATAAAGTAGTAGTTTGCTTGTGGTTCCCTTGTTTTGTCCTAGATTTTAGGACTAGTGTGTCATGCAGGCCAATTTGGCTTCTTAGCTTTGGTGTACTACAATAAAGTAGAAAATGGTGTCTGTGTTTGTTAGCTAATTACATATGTGATGCTTTATCTTTGTAAGTTCATGAGAGTGGCCTTGTAATATATGGGAATAATATTAATGCATGTCATGTGGACTGCACATCAGCTTGACGAATTTGTTTTCTTTATTTTGCTTAATTAGTATTTGTTACAACAATTTTTTCTTTTTAACTTGTATTTGTTAATATACCACTTTTTAAAGCCTCACTTTTATTATGGACATTTATACTTTAATTAATTTTCAACAAATATATATATATATATATATATATATAAACTTTCAGCAAAAAGTTACATGCAAATTCATTTAGTGAAAGAAGGGGAAAAAAATGTTATGCAACATTTCTATGTAAAAAGGTTGCTAACATCATGACCATGTTTGTGCCATGTCAGCAAACTAATAATGGTGTGTGTTGCTAATGAAGAGACAATTGGCAACTCTGCAACAATGATTTAAAAGTTAATAATCAGTATGATGGAATGATAAACTCTTATGTGAATTTTGTAAAAGGTTCAGATGGGGGGCTTGGTTTGTCATTTTTGACTGCTTGGGCTAAAAAGGCTAGGTTTAAAAATACTTCACCGACTTGAATATAACAGTGTGCAATAGGGTTGTCAAAATCAGGATTCTACGTAAGTTTGTGAGAAATAGGTGAGATTGTGAATTGTAGGTAGTGGCGGCTCTAAGAATTTTTTTTTAGGATGGTCACTAAGAAACTTAAATTATACAAAATTTAATAAAGAGACAATTTGAATATATCAACGTCACAAAAAAAAAAAAAACACGCAAATACATTAAATATTACAATTTTTTTATACTAACAAAGAGAATAAGAAAAAAAAAATAGACTAATAAAAGATAGAGTGCAAATTGAAAATGCTAATATGAGAATAATAAAGTGATCACAACAATTTCATAACAAATCTTATGCAACAAGTTGTTAACCTGTTATTAAAACATGTCAATATTGAACCTGAAGTATAATTAGTAACAGCTTACCACATAAGATTTATTGCGAAATTATTATGTAAATATTGTGGATATAGCATTACTTTTATATTTATTGAACTCAATTTCTTATGAGTCTCAAGTAAAAGTGTTCAAAATTTTTGTTAGGGTAGTCAAAATAGGTTAATTTAGTAAATAATATATATTTTTTAAGTATATATATATTTATATAATTTTTTCAATTCAGGGTGGTCACAGAACATATTAGTTTAAAATAATTATTTATATAAAATTTTTTTTGAATGTATAAAAAAATTTTTGTGACAAGTGAGGGTGGTCCTAGGACCACCCTCACATACAAGTAGAGCTGCCAGTGATTATAGGATCGAATCATGAATCTACGATCCTACATTTTTTGAGGGAAAAAAATATATTGTAGTGACTTTGTATGTTAATTAATCATATAAATCATACATTTATTAAAAAAAAATATAGGATTTGCATCAATTTATATACCATATATCATTACATTTATGCTAAGTTATTGCTAACGAAACAAATATACTTAATTTTAAGCTAGATGTATCCCAAAAATTCAATAAATATTTATTAGGAACCGAGTACAATTAGTTATTATCAATTGCCTAGTTAGTAAAAAATAAAAGCATACAATACGCATACGGTACACGTTGTCCAAAAAACAAAAAATTTCCCGTCTTCCATTTTGATTCCAACAGTACGGAACTAAACGCTTATTTTCAAAAAATACACTTAAATACATTGGTTTCCAAAATAGGGTCCGTTTGGTAAAGGAATTTGAATAATATTGTTTGTATTTTTTGAAATACGTGTGGATAAAAAAGTGTGTGAAAATACATATAATGTTGTTAAAAAACTGAAAACATGTGTTTAAAATACTTTACCAAACAGAGCCTAAAACGTTTGGTGAAGTAAACTATGAATCCTTATGCGTCACCACAAGGGGGTATTAGAGCGTTCACATGCTTTTATCATCTCAAAATTTTACTTTATTGAATTTATTAGTTCGCCTTACAATTTGTCCGATCTATTATCAAATGTTTTATTTTTTTTCAACATTTCATCTAAGCCTCCGTATAGATATCAATGAAAAATGAAAATTGTTTCACTATTCAGTTTACTTTTACTACGATTTATGGAGTCCATTATACTTTTTAGTATTATTCACGAGTTTCATTGTACTATTTCAACTAATTTTTACTTTTATTTACGATACTTTCACAAATAAATTTTTAGTTTCAATAAAATAAACTGTATCCAAACATATCCTTAAAATCTATTTATTACTAACTTATTTTACTATTTAATTTATTTTTAATATCTCAAGTAATCTTAACAAAATAAACCAAATAAACCATACCAAACAGCACCTAAATATTATTATTATTATTCTTACTTTATAAAGAGTCTTTATCTCTCCTCCTGTTTGTCTCTTTCCCACCTACCACCACCGATTAAACAATAGTTATTTTTCCCCCCTTTTTTGAGCTACAGTGAGCTTAAAGAGCAATTTACTGATCACGATTTGCAAAAAAAAATTTAGATATACCACCACTTGCTTCTTGGCATTGTGAGTGCTCCTAGAACATTTTTATTAATATCATTCCGTTCCGGTCAAAATGGCCGAAAAATCTCAGTATGTAAACTGGTACTAAAACCCACCCTGTTCCACTTCCGATAGAATTTCGGCCTATTTTCGATTAGTTTCAGCTGAAATACAACTTTCGGCCGGCATGATGCTTGGTTTTTTTTTTTTTTTTTTTTTTCAGTGATAGAAGTGGAACAGAGAGAGCAAACTGAGGGAGAGAAAGTGAAAAAAAATTTACAAAATGAAGACTATAGACTCACCTGTTTCTACTCTCTGAGAGTGCTGTTGCGTAGGCTTGTAAACTGAAGGAAAGAAAAAGAAGAAAGTGCGAACCGGGAAGAAGAAAATAAAGTAATAAACAACTGAAGCAGAAGAGAGAAAAATGAGAGAAGAAGTAATTATATTATTATGGAGTGGAGATATTTTTAAAATCTCGTGGTGTAGATTAAACATTGGAAAGTGAAGCATTAGGTAAATAATTATATTTTTTTAAAAAAAGTGGATGAGATGAGACATGAGAGTGACGGTCGTGAATAAAGAGAAAAAGAATTTAAAATTTGTATTGATATTGAGTTAATATCTTATATAATGTTGATTATGTAATATTTTTACAATAATTTTACAAAAAATTTAGGTATTAAGTTATTAATCTAAAACATGATTTTAGTGTTTCGTTTAAATGAGAGCCAATAATATTTTGTTATTTAAAAGAAAAGTATTATGTTCACAATATTTTTATAACACTTTCACAATAAATCATAGGTGATAAATTATTATTGATTATAATTTGAATCTATGACTTGAATTACTTTTTTGTCTATCTATAATAACCAATAATAAATTACTACTTAAAATTTGTTATAATTGTTTCGAAAATATTGTAAAAACGTAAAATTTCTCGAGGATAGATGAAAAATATTTCACAGATGCACATCTGATGTCTGCCACTGATGTAACAATAATCTATACTAGCTAGTTGATGCTTTTCACCATGCTAGAAGGTACAACTTGATTTACCAAAAAAAAAAAGCAAGAGTTTGTGAAGTACAGAATTCAAGCAATTTCTGCCCATAAATATTTTCTCTTAAGGCTTGGGAATAACTTTATCGTTTGCATTTCTTGTGCATATCCTTTAATTCCTGAATTCCTGCAGCCTCACAAAAGGGTAGATTTTCAAGACCTCAGGCGAAGTGTAATCTTGCAATTGATCCACAATTTTTGTTTGGCTAAGAGGATCCACAAATAAATGAATAATTGGTGTTATGTATGCTATCGAAAATGTAATGTGATGTGATGCATAAACTACCGCAAACAGCACTAGCTAATTGGATATGAGAGGACCTTATTAATTTTGTTGGGATAAAACACAATTATTCTAATATCTATTTTCACAATTTTTCATCTTGTGCAATTATTTGTGGTCAATCAAAAAAGATGATCGTACAAGTTAATAGTGGACAGAAAATTATCTACCGTTCACACAATTTCATAAATCAATAAGTTATAAAATTGAGTATATGATTATACTTGTGTCTGAATTTATTCTTGAGACAAATAGCGCCAGAACTCATCTTATAATCATCCACAACACAAAGTGACTAAATTTACCTTTAAGGATTTGGTTTATTCCCAATGATGAGTACCCAACAAGAAGAAAACAAAGATGCATATCGTTCAGTCACCAAACCCAACAACACCTTAGGAACCTATGACAACGCATTTGACATTTTCCAATCTCTCACACTCCCTTCACGTGGACAGCTCGTGATGTAAGTGGGAACTACTTCTTTTTTTAATTGACTTGTTCAAATATAAGGAACACAGTGTCCCCTAAAGATTCTCCCCATTGAAAAAGAAAAGGAAGTTAAAAGCTTTGCAAAAACACAAAGATTCTTCATAACCCCAACCCACAGATATGGTGCCTGTGCCCTAATTCATATTGTAGATAGGAACACGAAGCATCCATGCACCCTCATATTTAAACTCATTTAGACCCACAATATTAGAATCTATGCCAAAGCCAAACATCCCTATCATCACCCTCCTTTAAACGCCCACTTCCAATCCCAAAGAGTATTTTCCTCTCGTTTTATTTTTGCCCCCATGACACTTATATATACCCCCACCCTTCCTTTCCTTACTTCACCAACCCAATCTCTTACCTTTCTTCTCCTCTATCTATAGCTCCCACAAAAAACACCCAGAATCTTAAAACTACAAAAGCAACTAAGAAAATGGCTGGGGTTTGGGTTTTCCGTCCAAATGGTGTAATTAACCTTGAAAATCATCAGGGGAAAAAGGCTTTGGTGCACTTAGCAACTGGGAAAATAGTATCATCTTACAGCTCCCTTGAGCAAATCTTGAAGCAATTTGGGTGGGAAAGGTATAATGGAGGTGACCCTGACTTCTTGCAATTCCATAAGCCTCCCACCATCGACCTAATTTCTCTCCCTAGGGACTTCGCAAGGTTCGGTTCGGTTCAAATGTTCGATATTGCCCTTAAATGTCCCAATACCTTCCATGTCCGAGATATGTAGCTCTCACTATCTCTTATTAGTTGTTGATTTATGTATGAATTAGTAGTTTGCTTGTGGTTCCTGTATTTTGTCCTAGAATTCAGGAATGGTGTGTCATGCAGGCCAATTTGGCTTCTTAGCTTTGGTGTACTACAATAAAGTTGAAAATGGTGTCTGTGCTTGTTAGCTAATTATATATGTGATGCTTTGTCTAATTTGTAAGTTCATGGGAGTGGCCTCGTTATATATATATGGTAATAATATTAATGCATGTCATGTGAGAACTTCACATCAGCTTGACGAATTTGTTTCTTTATTTTGCTTAGTATTTGTTGCAACAATTAATTTTTTTTTTTTTTTTTTTTTAACTTTTAAACTTATATATGTTAATGTACCACTTTTTAAAATCTCACATTTATTATATATGGACATTAATTTATACTTTAATTTTCAACAAATATATAAATAAACTTTAAGGAAAAACCTACATACAAACTCATTTAATAAAAGAAGTGAAAATAACATCTCTATGTAAAAAGGTTGCTAGCATCATATTTAATGAAAGAAGTGGAAAAAAAAAGTAAGTTATGCAACATCTATAGGGCTTTCCAGTGAGTCAATTGACCAGACCAAACTGACCGGATCCACTTGACCCGAAGCCCAACATGTGGGTCCAAATAGTATGGTCGATCGGATTTAGGTCATGTGCTGTTAAAAACTAAAACTTCGGTTCAAGTAGCGGGTTAAGGAATTTTAAACCCATAAAAACCGACCCGACCGCTCATAAAATTTAAAAGGAAAGATTTTTGTTCTCTCTATCATTTTTACGCTTAAGACCCGAACACCATCTCTCTTTCTCTAATCTGTCTTTCTGATCTCTCTCTCAAACCCCTAACCCTAGCATCTACCTTACAATTGCCATGGCCAAGTTTGCCCTATTGCCACCGTCATGGGTTAAGTTTTTCTCAAACCCACTCCCTTGAAGTAAAGCTTCCTCTAATTTTCTTTGATCTTGTGAAAATTTGATGGGTGGATGTACTAATATTATGATGGATGTAGACATGCAGTGATGGATGCGGTGATGGTGGGAGGAGGGAGTGGTGGCGATGCCAGTTGTCTTATTTCTCCTCTTTCTTTCTCTTTCTTTTAGTCTCAAGTCTGGGTCCCCTCTTTCTCTCTCTTTCTTTTAGTCTTAGATTTTGGCTTTGCGGTGCTTTTGGTGCTATTTGGTTTTAATCTTAGATATGGGTCTCCTCTTTCTCTCTTTATTTCAGTCTCAGCTCTAGGTTTGTGGTGTTTTTGGTGCTATTTGGTTTCAATCTCAGATGAGATTTGGGCTTGTGGTATTTTTGGTTTTATTTGTATCATTTGATTTCTCTAGTTTTGGATTGTGGTTGTGACTTCTAAACTGTGTTCTTTAGGTTTGGATTTGATTTTTTCTTTTTGTTGATCTTCAAACCCGAAATCACCCGACAACTTTGACTCGATCAACCAATGACCCAAGATATTGGGTCCGACCCGAATATTTGATCGGCCGCAGGTCCAGTTTCAATACACCCAATTCAATCGGGTCGGTTGCGGGTCAACTCCAAACCCGATCCGAACTAACCCATGAACAACCCTAATCTCTATGTAAAAAGGTTGCTAGCATCATTACCATGTTTGTGCCATGTCAACAAACTAAGATTGGTGTGTGTTGCTAATGAAGAGTCAATTGGCAACTCAGCAACAAATGATTTAAAAGTTCATAATCAGTATGATGGAATGATATATTGTTGATTACTCCTGTGTTGAATTTTGTAAAAGTTCCCGATGGGGGAGAGGGTTGGTTCGTCCTTGCCTCCTTGGGCTAAAAAGCCAGGTTCCAAAATACTACCCACTTGAATATAACTAGTGAGCAAGAAAACAAGAGGAAAAATTCCCACTTATAAATGAAAATTATTTCACAGATGCCCATCTGATGTCTAACCATTGATTTAACAGTAATCTATACTAGCTAGTTGATGCTTTTCACCATCCTAGAAGGTACAACTTGATTTTCCAAAAGAAGAAAAGAAAAAGAAGGTATAACTTAAATAACCATTGGACACATAGCATATATTAAATAACTAAAATTGATTACATTTAAGTATTGTGTCCAGTCTAATACACCAAAACACTATAAGTTCTTATTAAAAAAAAAGATCCTGTTAATATATGTCCACGGAGCATACACTAATTAATCATTTATTTTAAGAAGCTTTTTATGAAAAATTGAAAAGAAAAAAAAAATTGTTTAAAAAGTTAGTCATTTTTTTTCCATTTCCCTATAAAAAGATTTTTTAAAATAGTTTACTAATATATACCCTAAAGCCAATAGGTTAATAAAACCCTTAATTAAAAATATTATCTAGAATAAGGTAAATAAAACAAACAATAAAGGCCCCATAAGAACTTTTGTCTCTAATAAGCACTTATTAAAGGTGTTGATAACATGTAAAATCTATTATTTCCCTTTTCGCTTTTTCCAGGGATTTTAAGATCCATATATCTTTGGAGAGGCACAGTATAAAACCTAAAGCTCTCTCTTATCCAATCAAAGCGAAATGACCAAGTTGGTCCAGTCGTTCTGTGATTGCCGTCATAATTTTGAGGTCCCAGTAGAGAGAAAATTCACGTGAATCGGACTGTAACAGTTTATCAGGAGCCAAGTGAGCAATGACATTTGTCCAAATGGGACATGAATTGACTTACCTTTCGTAGTTCTAGTACGTGGGCATGCACGTGGGATATCCATAAATTGTCTAAAAGGAAACGATATATATATATATATAGTCTCTTCTATCATTTTCATTGTTTGATCGATGATTGATCCGAAGAGCGAATGTTGTGACCACATTGCTTTACAATCTGAGATTCCATGTCTCAAAAAGCCTACAGATAGAAAGCACCACAATCTTTATCTAGCAAATGATTGGCTGTTAAATATTGCATCGGCATCATCAAAGTTTGCTAGGGCTGGACCTGAATCAACAGGTCCCAATTATGAGCTAATTATCCATATCCATTTTTTTCCCTGAGAAATTATCCACATCCAATTGAAAGCATATGTCTCGAACTTTACATCCATATGTGAAAACATGAGCTTGGGGTTTAGCCCTAACCTTTGGATTTGTAGTAGTGTTTGAAAATTGAACGTTTTGGATTGAATTGAGAATATAAAGTCAGACACTCATGACCAAATAACAAAGATGAATTATGATAGGATTTTGCTTCTTCAAGAATGAAAAGATATTAGCTTTACACGCACAGAACCTTGAACACAAGTCAGGTTGGATGAAACACCAGAGCTCAATGTAAACCTAGCGGGGGTTCTCTGATTTGAATGAGTTTGTGGAATTGACATCAATTATAGGATTTTATAAGTGCGATTAGCCACCTAACGTCTAATTGATTTTATAACCAATCTTAGCTTGTGAGGCCTCATATTCTAAAGCTAGCATGTAAACATTTGTGAACAAATTGAAGCATGGATTCGTCTATACTACTATTTTACAACTATTTAAGAGGTTTTCCTTGTTTGGAATCCTCAATTTAGATGTCCAAAATGCTCTCAAATTCATCCATTTTTAAGGCTTAAATCATAGGGTTAGACATGTAAAATTAGTAATTTAAAAACTCCCAATTTTTAGGTAAATTAAAACTAAATAAATAAATAAAATTTTCTCCATCTCCACATTTTTTTTCTCACGATAGTTGTCAAGTACTAATACAACTTCTTTTTTTCGAAAAAAAAAATTTAATTTCTTTTTTTCCACAAACATGCCATTTTTTTTTTTAATCACTAAACTGCTTTTTTTCCACAAATGTACCATTTTTTTTTTTTCATTAAAACAACTTCTTATTAAAATAAAAAATAAAATAAAACTACCATAAGTAAAACATATAAACCCAAAAAATAAAAAATAAAAAGCCTCATCGCATGTGATGAGGCTAGTATCATTTATATGTGAAAGAGGTGTTAGGAACTCCCAACATTTGATTTATAGCAGTTGCCAAATTTTAGTTATCCTTCTATTCTAGCAATTCATAAGATATGTTATCATAAGATCTATGAAATTCGTTATCATAATTATTGTCTGTACCCGTAAATTGATTGTTTCTCTCTAACAAGAAAAGTTTTGGAAACACCGAAACTTCTCTTTCACTGTAGAATTCGTTGTCCCTTCAAGTAAGGTTGTCGGTCCCTGGATAAACACTGTTTATCGTAGGGTTTAGTGGGGTTTATTCTTTGGGGTCTGGGAAAGACGTGTGTCTTCAACCAATGGAAGGGATAATGAAACACTGGAGTAACCTGTCCTTGAATGAAGGAGAGGATGGTACTCTTAACTTGTCAAGAGAAAGATCATCTGGAGAAACAATTCTGGCAGCTAAGTTTTTCACCAAGCGAGCACTAAGTACTGAAGCAGTCATCCGGACCTTTAACCCATTATGGCGCTCAAAAAATGGCTTTTAGGTTCGGACAGTAGGAAATCACATTCTCCTTTTCGCTTTTGATAATAAAGAAGAGGCAAAAAAAATACTCTCACTCCAGCATGGAGCTTTGATAAGCACCTTGTTGTACTATGCCGTTATGACAGTGCTATCCCTATTAGCGAACTCCATTTCAATAGAGTCACAATGTGGGTCCAAGTACACGATATCCTAGTACCCTTTTTAAACAGGGGAGTTGCAGAGGATCTCTGTAATGCAGTAGGAGAAGTGTGTAAGGATACAAAACTTTCTGAGATGGAGGGTGGTCACTACTTCCGAGTAAAAACCATTGTGGATGTAACTATCCCTTTGTGTCGTGGCTGGAAAATATCCCTGAAGAATGGTGAAACAAGTTGGGTAAGTTTCAAATATGAAAGACTTCCAATTATCTATTATTGGTGTGGCTGCCTTAACCACGCAAACAAAGACTGTGACAGGTGGATTGAAAGTAATGGCACCCTAAATCTTGAAGATCGAGAATATGGACCATGGATTAGAGCTTCCCCGTTCGTCATGCCTTAGAAAACTGTGATCAAAGTCCTAGGATACTATGAAGCTCTGAAAAAAGAGAAAGGCCTGAAAACAAAAAGCCATGAACATCCAACGACTATAAACCCAGCGGACTCATCTCCGGCGACTTAAAATCAGGGCACAAGGCGAACTGAGCCCGCAGCCAGCATTAATGACAATACGTTATAGGGAGTTACTGCCACAAACAGTTTAGGGAAATCCTTTACTGATACATTATTTGATATTGATCAGGAAATAATGAAGTTTGACAGCAACGCATGCATTAATCAAGGAGTTAATGTCGTGGAGGCTAGGGCAACAGAATTTGACTCAAATTTGGACTCTTCAATACCGTTACCCACCACTCCTACACAACCCTTGAACTTAAGTGAACACGTGCAACACCACATCCCTTACCCAAACCCTATTCCAAACACGTGCATCCCTGATAATGCTCCAAGAACATGGAAAAGAATCCCATGAACTCCTCAGGACTCAGACTCTACATAGAAAAATACCCTTCCTCACAAACGCACCCTCACACTAAAAGAAGCCTTTGAACAACCAAACAAAAAAAGAGTCCTTTCCCATGAACCAGAACCTGAATTGGCGGCAGTTGTATCTTAACCCCGCCATGAACAATGAGTCTACTTTGTTGGAATTGTCGTGGGCTTGGGAACCCACAGACAATTCAGGAGCTCGGTGACCTAGTCCGGGCACAAGATCCTGCAGTCGTGTTTTTAGCCGAAACATGGCTGGATAAAGCTAAGCTAATCGAATTATGAAATAAGATGGGGTTTGGAGATACATTTGGAGTTTCCCGAGTCACAAGAGGTGGGGGACTAGCTTTGTTTTGGAAAAAAGATGTTGAACTATCGGTCGAAAATTCATCCCTGAATTATATTGATGCCATTATCGACAAAGGGAAGGAAAACAATTGGAGATTTACTGGCTTCTATGGCTTTCCAGAGACCCAGAATCACATGGAATCATGGAATAAAATACGATGGCTTCTCCACAAGTCTTCTCTTCCTTGGATATGTGCTGGCGACTTCAATGAGATTCTAAAATCTCATGAAAAAGTTAGTGGCAGGCCAAGACCATATGGGCAAATGCAAGAGTTCAGAGATGTTCTTGATGAATGTGGATTCATTGACATGGGATATTCAGGAAACAAGTTCACTTGGTATAAAAATTATCCAAATGGCAACACGATTTGGGAGCAGCTTGATAGGGCTGTGGCAACCCAAGAGTGGATGAATCTGTTTTCGGCAACAAAGGTGCTCACTCTTGAATGCGTTACCTCAGACCATAAACCCATCATAATCCATCTGATGGGCATCCCAGGAAAGAAGCAACGCCCTTGGAGATTCGAACAGGTATGGTTAGACGATAGGGGTTGTCATGAAATAGTCCACATGGCATGGAGTCAGAATTTTGGGACCTTTCCTATGACAAATGTTGCTAGAAAAATCAACAAATGCCAATCAAGTTTGGAACGGTGGAGTAAACAGAATTTTGATCATATTACAAGACAGTTGTGCGTTGGGGATGACAATGTAGCAGCCCTATTGGTGGATTATTATATAGGTCTATTCACCACAGCAAACCCATGTAGCATTGAATCAATCTTTCAGCATGTTCCTCCTTGGCCGTGAGTTTACAAGGGAAGAGGTAGATGCAGCTCTATCTCAAATGGCTCCATTAAAAGCCCCAGGTCCTAATGGGATGCCCCCAATATTTTTCCAACACTATTGGGAGGATATTGGAAGTGATGTAGTTGCTGCAGTACTCTCATGCCTCAATTTGGCCCACATCCCAGCAGGTATAAATCACACCTACCTCACTCTTATTCCAAAAGTGAAAATTCCTGAGCATGTAACTGAATTTCGGCCTATAGCCTTGTGTAATATTGTGTATAAGCTTATTTCAAAGGTCTTAGCTAATCGCCTAAAAGTCATTTTACCTGATATTATATCTAAATCTCAAAGTGCTTTTCAATCTAACAAAGTGATTTCAGATAATATATTAGTTGCTTTTGAGACATTGTACCACATGAAAACAAAGAAATCAAGGAAAATTGGCTCTATGGCGCTCAAACTTGACATGAGCAAGGCTTTCAATAGAGTGGAATGGACTTTTCTTTTCTGAATGTATCAGCAATGTTACCTATTCCATCCTTGTGAACAGTGAACCAAAAGGAAATATTGTCCCTTCAAGAGGCCTTAGACAAGGTGATCCTTTGTCATCGTATCTCTTCTTGCTGTGCTCAGAAGGCCTAAATGCTCTCATCCAACATGCTGTGAATGGAGACAAAATTAGGGGATACTCCCTCTGCCGATATGGTCCAAAAATCTCCCATTTATTTTTTGCTGATGATAGCCTGCTGTTTTGTCATGCTCAAATAAGTGATATCCAAGCCATACAAGAAATTCTAGAATTATATGAGAAAGCTTCAGGGCAGCGTATCAACAAGGAAAATACCACTCTTTTCTTCAACAAAAGTGTATCCATGGCGGTGAAAAATGACATAAGAAATTTCCTTAGGGTTCCGGAGATCAAGGAATATGAAAAATATTTAGGCCTTCTAGCGGTGGTGGGTAGAAATAGAAGTGCCAGCCTAAATTTCATCAAGGAGAGGGTATGGGGAAAAATTCAAGGGTGGAAGGAGAAAATGTTGTCACAAGCCGGCAAAGAAGTTCTCCTCAAAGCCATAGTGCAAGCAATCCCCACATTTGCAATGAGTTGTTTTCGCTTGCCGATTAGTCTATGTAGAGACATTGAAATGATGATCCGTAAATTTTGGTGGGGGCAAAGGGGTGACCGGAGAAAAATTCACTGGAAAAATTGGGAGACATTATGCAAGCCAAAGGTTGATGGAGGCATGGGTTCCAAAGATCTTTGCAAGTTCAACGAAGCCATGTTAGCCAGGCAAGTGTGGAGGCTAGTGCATGATAAAACTTCTCTTTTTTACAAGGTGTTCAAAGCAAAATACTCCCCAAATTGCAGTATTTTTGAGGCAAAGGCTAAATCTAGTTCATTCACTTGGAGAAGTACTTTATATGCTAGAAAACTCATTTTAATGGGTTCCAAATGGAGAGTGGGTGATGGCACTGAAATCAAGATCTACGGAGCAAAGTGGCTGCCAGGAGAGACACAAGGCCGTGTGGTGTCACCCCCTGTACCTGCACTTAGCTCAGCAACTATATCAGCTCTAATTGATCCACTCACGTAGGGTTGGAATTCTCATACTATTGACAGCACTTTCTTGCCTTTTGAAGCCGAGCAAATCAAGTCCATTCCACTAGGAATCATCAAGCAACCTGATCTTTTGTATTGGCCATGGAGTAGGACGGATCCTATTCAGTTAGCACAGGGTATCAACAGATGTGTACAGAAGAACAAAAAGATTCGGCCTCACCTTCAAACCTTGACAAAACTCACGGGTTATGGAAAAAATTGTGGAAGGCTAGTGTACCAGGAAAACTTAAGCACTTCTTATGGAAAGCGTGCTCAAATGCATTGCCCACAAAGGTCAGCTTGCTACGGAGAAAAAATATTGCAAAAAGCTCCTGTCCACAATGCAAAAACCCAGCCGAAACAGTTCTTCATGCTCTCTGGGAATGCGACTCGGTTCGACAGGTTTGGGAGGTAGATTTTAGATGGGTGGATCGCCAAAAATCAGCCATGGGATCCTTTCAAAATCTGGTGGAACTGATCCTCGATAAACCCCAGCAATTGGAGCTTTCACCACCATTGCGTGGCACCTCTGGACAAGGCGAAACAAACTCAGGCTGAATGAAGATGCACTCCCTCTAAACCGTGTTGTTTTGGAGGCTAAGAGGTTCTTGTCTCTCCATCAACATCCGAGTGATTATTATCAGGCTTACTTCAATCTTGAAGAGGGTGCTGCAATTCTAGGTTGTGCACCTTTGATTTAGGGTGAGTTTCGTTCAGCTTTTTGAAACTGTGTTTTTTCAAAAAAGTGGAGTTTTCAAAAAGTGCATAATGAAAAAGTGTTTTTTCAAAAAACTAAATGTTTGGTAAAAGCTGTTAAAAAGTGTTTTTTGAAAAAACTGAGTGTTTTGCTAGCATTTATAAAAGTGGCGATTTGAGTGGTAAATTACCAAAAGGACAATGTATATATAAAGTATTGTGAAAATACTTTCTAAAAATTATTCTAAAAAGAACTTTCAAAGTTTCTTAAAAAAAAAAAAAAAATCTCACCAATATTAACTAATAATAACCTACTACTTAAGATTTATTATGAAAATATTGTGGTAGCATTTCTCAATTTTAATTTCTCATTCTTTATTTTATTTTTCCCTTATTTCTTTACTCTCTTTTTTTCCATCCGTATTTCCTTCTTTTTTTTTCTTTTTTTTTTCCCCCTCTTTTTTCCTCCTCCACACACGTACCCTTCTCTTTTTCCTTTTTTCTTTTTTCTTTTTTCCCCTTTTTCCCTACCACTTCCTCCAGAACATTCCACTTTTCTTTTTTTGTTCCTTCTTTCCCCTTTTCCCTTCCACTTCCTCCAAAACGTTCCAGTTGCCACAAAGCTCTCTTTTTCTTTTTCTTTTTCTTTTTTTGACAATTCGAAAGCTACAAGGAAGAGAGAAGATGATGATGAAGATGAAGATGATTGAAACATAAGGAAATCCCTCATCTCTCTCCTTAACTCTCAGATCCCTTAAGTCTTTGCCACCATTGGGTTTGTATTTGATTTTGATTTTGATTTTGGGTTCGGATTATGGGTTTTCAATTAATGGTTTAATTTTGAGTTGATTTTCTGTGGATTTTGGGTTTGATTTTGAGTTGGGTTTGGGATGGGTTTTCCAATGGGGTTTGAGTTGATTTTAAGTTGTTTTGTGTTGATTTTGAGTTATTTTTGGTTTGATTTTGTTGATTTTGTGTTTGGATTATCAAGTGTTGAAATGGATTGTGGTGGTAGACCGGTGATAGTTGGGTGGTGTTGTGTTTGTATTTGATTGATACTTTCTTGACTGGTGTTGGTCTGTAATAGAGGAGCAAGAATATGAGGGAGAAAAGAAAAGGGCAAAGTTTATTGAAGGGTAATTTTGTAATTGCCTGTGAGTCCAACGGATATAAATCAACGCGCACCGGCTTTTTCCAAAATGCACCTCTGAGCTCCTTTTTCACTTTGCGCGTTCTCTTCACAAACCCAAAACACAACTTTTTCCAAAAAGTTGCGTTTTATACCCAATCAAACGGGGTTTATGGTTCAGCTTTCTTCAAAACGGGCTTTTGGGTTGAAAACGTTGAAACAAACGGGCACTTAACTTCAATGAGCTATTTTGAGGGTCCCGAGACATTTCTCAAGGCCTTGGAAGATATTTTGGTCATTCATAGGAAATTTGTGGTCAATTTGGTGTTTTAGGAGTATTTTAGTAATTTTATGTGTTTGAGGCATTCCAGTAATTTTGGATGATTTAGGGATATTCTGGATATTTGATAAAGTTATTGGGTGTTTGGGTAATTTGTTAGAATTCTAGGGTGTTTTGGTAAAGTTTTGGGGGGTGTTTAGATAATTTGGTAAAGATTGATGGGCATTTGTGTGATTATCAGTGTAGTGGACAAGATTGTAATTTGAGCAAAAGAGTGGCAGTTTGGTAAATATAAAAATTAGATTTGGGTTTGGGTATGGGCTTAGGTTGAAATGGGTCAAGCTGATGGATCATTAGGCTTCAGCTTTTTGTTAAGCTCACGGGTTGAGTATACTGGGGCTTGTGTGGGTTAAGATGGTGGGTTTGGCTTGGATCTTAAGACAAATGGGCAGACTTAATTATTAATTAAGCTTGGTGATGGGTTTAAAGTGAGGCTGGGCTTCATTTTTTGGGTTGGAGAGGTAAAGGAATGGGCCCGACCCAAGGTTTTCTAAGTAAACCCAATTTAGCCCATGGGATTTCATGCAAGCTAACACCACAACCCCTTTATTTTTCTCTCCTAGTCTCACTTTGGTCAACCAAGTTTCTGTTAGGACAAAGCCGATAGGTGAATAAGAAGTTTGTGTACTATATGAGTATGGCTTCTCTAAGAGCTTTTGACCATTTTGGTGATATATATGGACAAAAGTGTATGTATCAATGAAGGAACAAGGTCCAGCCTAGAGTACCTTTGTTATAAATCTTTTCTTTACGAGTACTGTATCAATAGTTACATATAGATCCTGTATCCGTAGGATAGTGAAAAGAGAATAATTATGGCCTTGGTTTTGTGTTGTAGGCTTTTTTGTGAAAGAGGGCTCAAAGACCTTATTTTTTTAGGGTGAAAATATATTTTTGGTCATTATATTTTGAGCTGATTTTTATTTTGATCTCTAATTTGATTTTGCTATTATTTCAGTTTCTAAAAATATAAAATCAATTTTATTTTGGTTCCTGTCGTCAATCCACTAACAAAAAACTCTTACGTTACAGATGAAGTACCATATTAGCACATTAAATGCTGATGTAATCATTAAAATAATAATAAAATATTTTAGTTTGCATTTTTTAAATGACGTCAACATTTTAAAACAAAAAATAAATAAAAAAAACATTTAATAAATAAAAATCACAAAAAAAATTAAAAAAAAATTGAATTTCTAAATTTTTTAATTTTAATTAAATTAATTTTTTTTAATTTTAAATCATAAATTGTTTTAATTTAAATGATTTTTTTTTCTTATTATCATTAGACCATTTTGAACCTGTGATCTGGGTTTAGAGAGAGAGAGAAATGAGGCTGGCGGTGGTTTAGAGTAGATCAGTGTTTGGAGCAGATCAAGGGGAAATCGGTCAACTCTGCTTCCCAATCCCACACAAACTAGCTTGACCTCCCAATCCCACAACTATTCCAGATTGCGAAATCGGTCAGCTCTGCCTCGATCTCGGCCTCTGTCTCGATCTGTTGATGATTTTGGCTTGGGTTTATTGGATTGAGTTTTCTCTGAGGTTTGTTGTAGATCTTATGGTGTTGGGTTTGATGATCTTTGAGGTGTTGAATTTGGTTTTTCTATGAGGTTTGATGAATTTTGGCGATTGGGTTGTGTTGATGGTGCTGGGCGATTGTGATGAATTTGGGTTTGACAATTAGATTGGGTTCATTGTTCTTCATTTTTTCTGGTAGTATTTAATTTAATTTTTTCTTCTTGTTTTCATTTATGTTCTTGTGATCTGGGTTTGAGTTCTTGGATTGCTGGGTTTGTGTTCTTGTGATGGGTTTGATCTGGGAAGAACATGAAAAACAAATTGTAAAATGAAGAACAAGTTAAAAGAACATGAAGAGCATTAAGAATTTTTTTTAATTAAATTAGATTTAAGGTTTTTTTTAATTTAAATTATTTTTTTGTTTAAATTTTCTGACGTAGCTTTTTAAAAAAAATTAAAATGCTGATGTGTCATTAAAAAATGTCAATTAAAATATTTTTTTATTATTTTAATAGTCACGTCAGTATATAATGTGCTAATAGGGTACCACGTCTGTCACGTAGGAATTTTCTGTTAGTAGGTTGACGGCAGTGATCAAAATAAAATTGATTTTCTGTTTTTAGGAACTATAATAGTAGCAAAAATCAAATTAGGGACCAAAATGTAGGGATTAAAAATGTATTTTCACTTTTTTTTTTTTTTTTTTTTTTAATCCATTCGCATGAGCAACTTGATGCATTTGGAGGCGGAAAAATTTGAATTGAACCCTTTTTATATATTTAAATAATACTTTTAAAAAAATTAATTAAACTTTATCTTGTTTTAGATAAAAAAATTTAATAATTAACGTGAATCACAACCTACCACAACTTTATGACAATAGAAAAGAGTGGTTTCTCTCTGTCTGAGGAGTTAGTGCTCTATGTCTAATTTCTTTGACATTGTAGAAGTGGTTGTCCCTTCAGTGAAGGTGTGGATAGTTCCCTCAAAATAGTAAGAGTATTCCTAGGATTGTTGGGTTCTCTTTCAAGGGATTGGGAAACAGTTAAGGTATAAGTGACTATGGAAGATTTGGCCCATTCTTGGAACCAGCTTACCCTCTCCGAGAGAGAACGGTCGGGGTGTAGTCTCACACACGATGAAAGTGTTACGGAGTTTTCAATTACTGCAAAACTTTTGACAAGAAGAGCTATCAACGTGGAGGTCATAACTAGAACATTCACACCACTGTGGAGAACAAGGAATGGCTTCAAAATCCAGAAGTTTGGCGACCATAAAATCCTGTTCACGTTTGAAAACAAGGAGGATGTGGACAGAATTCTCAACAGTGAACCATGGAGCTTTGATAAGCACCTGGTAGTTATGAAGCGATACGAAGGTGATAAACCTCTACATGAAATCAATTTTGAGAGGACGACCCTCTAGGTGCAAGTTCATGGACTTTCATTTAAGTATATGACTTTGGAGGCAGGAATCAAAATCTGTGAAGTCATAGGTAAGGTGACTAGACCAACAGAGGCAAGATTGTTTGATGCTGGTAATTTTATATGAATCCAGGTTTCCATTGATCTATCTTTGCCATTGTTCCATGGCCGCCTCATATCACTAAATGGTGGAAAATAAATATGGGTCTCATTCAGATACGAAAGATTGCCCAATATATGTTATTGGTGTGGGCAGTTGACTCGTGATGACAGGGATTGCGATCTCTGGATTGAGAGCGAAGGGACTTTGAAAACTGAACAGAGGGAGTTCGGCCCACATCTGAGAGCACCACTGTTTGTCCTATCTAAGAGGAGCGTGATCACCGTTCCCAAGTATTTTGCTAAGAGAAAGAAGGCAAGCTCTACCACCTCGGCAAGCCAAAACTTAGGCCAGCTGCCACAGCAAGGGAGAGGAACAAGGCTGGAGCAAACACGCAATGAAGATGAACGTTATGTGAACTAAGTTAATTCCCCATTAATGTGTAACGGTATTTTTGGAATTAATATTTCGGCTGAAACAAAAAATACTCAATCATATCCAGCTCACCCCGTGATTATAGCGGAATTTAAGAGTCCTAATGATTTTGAAATGGTGCTAAAAGATATTGATGAAGAATTATGTAAGGAAAAGGAGCGTAACTCGGCAACAGAGGTCTTCATGGACTCTAACTCACATGTAAAATTAAGTGACTCTATTCCGCAACTTAGAAAGTCACGTGCAGATCAGGATGCTCCTAGGGTTTCACCGCCACTTCAGAATGCACGCACTCCTCTTAACTGGACACGCAAAAACAGATCAAATTTTCCAGGTGGTTCAATTCAGATGTAGAAAATTTCGGGTCAAAAAAGAATTGCCGATGAATCTGAGTATCAACCTGAGTTTCCTCCCAAACGTCTTCAAGGTTCTCATGTTGATGATTAGACAAATTCTTTATTGGTAGAGGCTGGTAGTCAGCCCCACCAACAGCAATGAGTTGTCTAGTATGGAACTGTTATAGGCTTGGGAACCTGCATACAGGAAGAGAGCTCGTGGAATTGATTCAGGCAAAAGATCCTACTGTAGTGTTTTTAGCCAAGACACTTACAGATGAAGCAAGGCTAGAGTTCATTCAGAATAGTATTAATTTTGGCCATCGATGGGTGGTCCCTAAGGTGGGGTGCAGTGGTGGTCTGGTTCTTTATTGGAGATCATTGATCAATTTGACTATAGAAAGGTCAAACAAAAATTTTATTGATGCTATTATTAACAAAGGTTTGGAAAGTGAATGGCGTCTAACGGGTTTCTATGGTGAACCTGATACAGCAAGACGAAATGAAGCATGGGATAAACTCAGGAGTTTGAATTCAAGACCGAAGAGGCCATGGCTGTGTTGTGGTGATTTTACTGAAATTGTTAGATAGGATGAGAAATTGGGAGGAGCAACTCAATCCCATAACCAGATGCAACAATTTAGAGATGTGGTTGATGAGTGTGGCTTTATGGATTTGGGCTTTGAAGGTCCAAAATATGACTTGGAGTAGGCACTTCAAAAATGGTAATTCAATATGGGAACGACTTGATAGATGTTTGGCTACTAATAGTTGGTTTCTGAAATTTCCAGGAACGAAGGTGTATCACTTGAGATGCGATTCATCATATCATAATCATATCCATACTGTTTTCTTGGGCATTTATCTTCCTACTCGGAAAAAATTATTTCGATTTGAAGAGATGTGGCTGTCAAACACAGGGTGTGAGGAAGTGGTTCAAGCACCACGGACCAGTGTTGGTCATTTTGGGTCTGAGGAAGCTATTTTGGCTAGAGTAGAAAAATGTGGGAAAGACTTGAGTTGGTGGAATAAAAATGTTTTTGGTAATGTGAGAAGGGAACTGGACCGTTTAAAGAAGAATCTAGCTAAGAACAAAATTGAAGCCATGACTAGTGGCAACTACTTTTGGATTAGGTAGATTAAGAGGGAGATTGAGGTGTTGTTGGAGAAAGAAGCTATTATGTGGGCTCAATGGTCAAGAGTGCTATGGGTGAGGCAAGGAGATGTGAATACCAAATATTTTCATAGTTGTGCTACAAGGAGATATAGGAAAAATGTGATTGTGGGAATTAGAGATGAATATGACAGATGGAGAGACCAACCGATTGATATATCTACAGTTTTGGTAAATTACTACAAGAACCTATTTACCTCAACTAAGCATATTATGCCCCAAAATGTTTTATCATGTGTGCCCCCAATTATTGATGATGAGATGAATACCGCACTAAGCCAAGAGTTTAATGCAAAAGAAATGGAGGATGCATTACACCAAATGGCACCACTCAAAGCTCCCAGACTGGATGGAATGCCCCCACTTTTCTACTAGCATTTTTTGGGGCACAATAAGGCAGGATGTCACTACCTCCATTTTGGCATGGCTGAACTCATGTACCTTACCTACCCCTCTAAATTACACTTTTATCACTCTCATACCTAAAACAAATAAGTCCGAATATGCTCACCAATTCCCCCCAATTAGTCTTTGTAATGTGCTATACAAAATCTACTCCAAAGTTCTAGCCAACTATTTGAAAAAACTACTACCATCCATTATCACTGAACACCAATCAACTTTTACAAAGGATAGATTATTTTTTTATGATGTCCTTGTGGCTTTTAAGACCCTTCATAGTTTGCAAAATTATAAGTCTACAACTCATGGTTTTATGGCAATAAAATTGGATATGAGTAAGGCTTATGATAGGGTAGATTGGGATTTCTTGGAAAAATTGATGAGACAAATGGGTTTTAATGAAGGTGGATCCATTTGATTATGGGGTGTGTAAAAACAGTTTCATATTCGGTATTAGTGAATGGAGAGCCTTGTGGTATGATTCAGCCTACTCGTGGGATTAGACAAGGTGACCCACTATTACCTTTTCTTTTCCTACTTTGTACCATTGTTATTGATATTGTTCCGTTTCGGCCAGAATGGCCAAAATTTTTCATACCGGTATGCAAACCAGTACCAGAATACCCCATGTTCCACCTCGAGTCAGATTTCGGGCCGATTTGGGCCATTCCGGTCATTCCGGACAATTTCGGCCGAGATGTAAATTTTGGCCGGTACAGGATTTAGCCTATTGAAAAAAAAAAAAAAAAAAAAAAAAAAAAAAAAAAAAAAAAACAAACAAACCAAACCAAACCAGTAAAGGTTCAAACGACACCGGCCCGCCATTTGCCTGAATGAACCCAGCGTCCCAACCCACTTCTTCATCTTCTTCTTCTTCTTCTTCTTTATCTTCTTCTCCGTTTTGTATCCACTGGTTAGTGGACCGGTCTTTTGACTCTTTTGTTCTTTTGTTTTCTTTTGTCTTGAGTCTCTTCTAGAGTCTTTTATTGTTTTCAAATTTCAACTTTTCTGAGCCCATCACGTGAGTGACTTTGGAAATGACAAAAAGAAGTTGAAAAATTCAAAAGCAAATGTCAGTCAAAGCCTCAGAGGTACTATTTTTGTTTTCCTCATTGTGTACAATGGTTTATAACTTTATATTAATATTAATTTATTTTTTAAAAAATATATTATTATTAGAAAAATATTATATTGATAACATTTTCACAATACTTACACAATAAATTGTAAATAATAGGTTGTATACGTGTGTGTTCATATACATACATACATACATATATATATATATATATATATATTTTTTTTTTTTTTTTTTTAAGAACCCCGAAACACCCTGAAACGGTACGTCGAAATAGGCCGGTACCGAAATATTTCGTTCCATTGGACAAACTGAAACGGGCTCCGAAACGGAATTAATAGCATTGCTTTGTACTAAAGGCCTGAATGGGTTAATCAAGAGAGCATAAAATAATGGAGAAATACATGCTTTTTCACTTTGTAGGAGAGGGCCTAAACTAACCCATTTGCTTTTTGCAAATGATAGTCTTCTCTTTTGTAGGGCAACCATGAAAGAATGTGGCAAGGTGTTAGAGTTTTGAATATGTATGAGGAGGCATCGGGGCAGAAAGTCAATAGAAGCAAAAATGCATTATTCTTTAGCAAGTGCACTCCAATGAAAACAAAGCATGATATCAAGGTGGCTCTTGGCATTCCGAAAATTATGCAATATGAGAGGTACTTGGGTCTCCCTTCTTTTGTTGGTAAGGGGAAAAAAGCAAGTTTCAATTATATCAAAGAGAAAATATGGAGAAAGTTACAAGGATGGGAAGGCAAATTGCTCTCTCAAGCAAGAAGGGAAGTGTTACTGAAGTCAGTTATACAAGCTATCCCCACCTACTCTATGGGTTGTTTTAAATTACCCATTGATTTGTGCAATGAAATTGAAGCCTTAATTAAAAAAATTTGGTGGGGATAATGAGGTGACCGAAGAAAGATTCATTTGGTTAAGAGGAAAGAAATGACAAAGTCCAAAATGGTGGGTGGAATGGGTTTTAGAGATCTAGCAATGTTCAATGACTCTTTACTAGCAAAGCAAGCCTGGCGACTTTTGCACAACAAAACACCTCTATTTTAATAGGTGTTTAAGGCCCGCTTTTTCCCAAACACTACAATTATGGATGCTGCCAACTCAAGAATGGGATCCTATGCTTGGAAGAGTATTCTTAGAGGAAGGGACATTATTCAAAGAGGAGCAAGATGGAGGGTTAGAAATGGAGAGAATATAAATATCTGGCAGCACAGGTGGTTATTTCCCAGCTGCCACATAGATGACTATGCAAATTCCACAGTATCCTGTATAATTGATAAAACCATGAGGCAATGGAGGACAGATTTGGTGGATGGGTTATTTGTGGCTAAAGATGCAAAATTAATCAAGGCAATACCACTGAGTCGAGCAAAAGCAGAGGATGTGCTTTTCTGGCCTTACACAAACAATGGAGTGTATAGCTGCAAATCGGGTTACCGTTTCCTCAAAGAAGAAGCTGAAATGGAGGTCACAAACTAGGTTCCACCACTTAGAGATAAGCATGTTTGGAAAGCCATTTGGTCGATGCAAGTGCCACAGAAGGTAAAGAATTTTATATGGAGGGCCTGTCGCAATGCCATGCCAACGAAACACGCTTTGATGAGAAGAACCGTTATTTTGGAGGGAGACTCAATGGAAGTGATACAAGCCTTGAGGGAGAATGATCAATACTTAACACCTGCGGGTTTGCTACTTGAGGATGTGAGAATGTTATCCCAAAATTTTGAACAATTGCTATATTCTCATACAAAAAGAGATGGCAATGCTGTAGCTCATAGTATGCATTAAGCATCCCAAATTTTTTTGCGTGGATGGAGGATATTCCACCACACATACAGTCTGTTTTATAAGCTAATTTAGCTTGCTTACGTTAATAAAGTTCAGATTTTTGTTTTTAGAAAATCTATAAATACAAAAAAATTTGACAACTTTTTTTTACACTTGTTAGTGTGGCAGATTGATAGTGGTGAGTAAAAAAGTGATAGTAGTGGATAGTGGTGTACCTAGATTAGAACTAATAAAAATTTGTCAATTCAACTATTGCGAAAAATGTTATGAAATTTTTTGTGTATTACTCTTTTTTTTTTAGACATGCTAAATTCACAATATTTTCTCAACAAATCTTAGGTGTTAAGTTGTTATTAGTTCTAATTTGAATCTACCGCTAAAATTATTTTTTTGCCCACTAATAACAACCAGTAACAACCTACTACTTAAAATTTGTTTTGAAAGTGTTGTAAAAAATGTTATGGACTTAGCATTTCTTTTTTCCTTTTGTTCCTTTTTTTCATTTGATAAAAAAATATTTTATTTATTGGCTAATATATGGGCTTCATTAATACTATTGTAATGAAAGAAATAACTTATTATTTAAAATTTGGAGGTCTTTTTTTACTTGGGGGTCTTAGTTGACCACCTAATTTCTCTGTAATATAAAACCGACCAATGTCTACAACAAGAGAAAAACTCCAATTGTCTTGCGGACGTAAGCAAAATTTTTGAATGAGTCTAGTTAATTCTTTATCTCGGGTTTTATTGGTTTTCACTTTATTTGAATATTGTATTAGAGCATTTGTAGCTGGCATGGTATATGCCATATCTTGCCAAGATTTACCATTTCAGTACAAAAAAATGTCAACAACTATTCGTAGCTGGCATGGTAAAGCTAAAAAAATTTGCAATACTACTACAGTACCATTGCATACTGCTACAATACCATTGCAAATTTGCGATGGTACTGTAGCAGCATTGTAAATCCAAAAATTACTATTTTATTCTACCTACAACTTTTGCATGGTCTCCACTGTCTCATTTTCTCTCTCTCTTCAAAATATATTATTATATTATGTAGATATATTATTTTATTGTGTAGATATATTATTTTAATATGTAGTATGGTAAAATAAAAGTTGGGATGTTGAGTGTTGTAAGGACTCAATTTGTAACGATCCCAAACTGGTATTGGGTTTGTACGTTAAAGGCCCAAACAATAAAATTTGTAGAGCGTGGGTGTTCAAGAACTAGGTTAACTTTTTAAAGTAAAACGATTCAACCTCCCGTTTATAGATGGATTAGCACCGATATAACAATTAGTTTTTCTTTGAAACAAGTACTGTGGGGC